>NW_009648250.1:3618787-3633827 GCF_000708025.1 Charadrius vociferus | reverse complement strand
AGGGAAAGAAACGGTAATTGTTTTGTTGGGTTGTTTTTTTTTTTTTTCTTAAGGCTTCCATCTGAGATATGTGTCCTTGCCGATATTTATGAGTGGAGAAACGTGTAGAAAGGGGGGAAAAAAGGTAGTTGAACGTGTCACTTCACAATTCATGAACAGCTATAGTGGGTTGGGAAAGACTTAAGATTTGTGCTGGCTCATCTCCTTTCTAGTGATTTCTTGAAAAAAAACCAAAAAAACAACCAACTTGTGTTAAATAGTGTCGGTTGAGGAAACTTCAGTTTTGGAACACACACTGCTGGTTATATCGCAAGACCAATGCTGTACAATTGTATTTTCTCTCACTTCCTCCTTATGAAAACTCGTTGTGTAACTTTTCTGTGTTACGCTGCTTGAAAGTTTTCCTTGAGGGGTTTGTTTATTTTTTTGAAAGAATTCTTAGCATTGACACAGCTATTTATATGCATTCTCTATATATGTAGCAGCTAAAAGTTAATACTAGTACCAGCTGAAAGTTTCTGGTATAAAAGATATTTATAATGAATGCAGCATGAGAGTGATTGCTAAAGCAGAATCATTGTCCTAAAGAATTAGAAATAAAGAACAGTCACAGACATCTTAATATTTGTGTAATTTCTGGAATGCACAGAAAAATTTTTATAGGAGTGTACTGTGGGTGCTATTTTTGACAATTCTCTAATATATAAAACATTGTTGAGAAACTATGTTCTTTGATTCACCAGCTGTTTGGAAAGAAACCATGCAAGATATTTTTACTTAGATTCTGTTGCAATGTACTGCATCTGTTAAGCAAGCAGAGTGGCTGAATGTTGTACATAGTGATTTGAATGAGAATAATTTACATTTCTTCACTGCAGTATTTTGATGAAGTTGAGTGATATCACGTATAAAGCCAGTTGTGTTTTCCCCATTCAACTCCGAATGAACTTCTTTCTCTATCCTGATCGAGAGCAAAAGGTGAAGAGACATGTCTGAACAAATCCTTTGTGCAGTGGTCTGTATGTATTACATAGCCAAGTGCTGTCATGCTTTCAGTCTAGGACTACTCAGAAGTAACTTTTTTTTTTTTACCTTTTTTCCCTCCAGACTACAGACTGATGTAAACAGGTGTTAAAAAATAAAAATGCCATGGGTAGATATACTTTCAGCTTGTTTAACAAACATATTTGTCCTTCTCAGAGAGTACATTTGTTTAATTATTAATTTTGGCTAATAGTTTATAGCCAAACTGCAAATTAATAAATACTGGATGCTAAAAGGTTTGTCTTTTCAACTTTTCATATAATGCTTTGTCTGTGCTAATAAATTTTTTTACATCTGCCACATCCTCCTAATATGTCTTACTTTTTCCATAACATCACCAGCTTATAGTTCTTCCAAAAGATTGTGAATACCTTACATAAATTAACTCTTCTTTCTAATGTTCTGATCATCTTTTTTCGTACGTAACTTCCTATCTGTTACTCTTAATGAGATCAGGCCATATCTACATTAGCAAGAATGTAGTGCAGTAGGACTAGATTTGTAAAGGAATGATTTGGTGCTGAGGACCTTAAGTTCCTTTTATGTGTGCTTTAAGAGGTGTTTCTTCAGACTAGCACTAGTCTGGTCCCATGGAGGCCACCTCAGTTAGCAATTGTAATGAAAGCACAGTCTTCCAGTTTAGTTCAGTTTGAAAGGAATCTGGTTGGCCTGCTCCAAGACCAATCTGGGATGCAAATCAAAGCATGGGAAATGCAGATGATCAAACTGATATGCTGATATAGACCACTCACTCCTCTCTACCAACTTCTATGGCTTTTCTACCGGACCTTTATTTAGCACTTTATTGCTGTGTTTGTTCTTTCATCACAAGCCCCAGTATTCAGCCTGTACCCTTCTAGTGTCTTAGAGATCGCAAGAAGTTTACAAATTACTGTTTTAACTGTAAATAGTCATCAGTGTTGTTAGAATAGTGGAACAGATACTGTTGTTCTGTATTACTTATATACTACATGTAATACAAAAATGTTTTTTTGAGTTTTAATTCTGAAGATGTCAGTCATAAGCATCATGAAGTGGATAATGTTATAAATATCTAATTTTTTTTCTTATATCTTTTCATATATCTTACTTCCACTGTTTTACCTTCTGTTTTACTGTGTTCATTGTATGTTATTAAAACACATTCACCACTAGTGTATAAACATTTTCTAGTATGTTCATGCTTATAGTTATGTTCATTCTTAAATTTCAGACTATTTTTCTTAAGAGGATCCTTGAGGGAGCTTTGTTTATGCCACAGCATATTGCCTAATAGTATACGCTCTGAGATGTAAATGATTCAGGCAATTTTTTCTAAAATAATTGTGGTCTCTGTGAATCACTGTATTAGGGGTTTTATTCTAAGGGAAAAAAACAAAACCAAAACAAACCAGAGGATTACTATTTATGAATATATTGGCAATAAACACATATCTATAGAAGCAAAGTTGCAGATAACTATACCACTTCTGGTGTAGTTTTTACTGGTGAGTGTTAATAATAGCTCAGTTCCTTCATTATTTGCTTATGGATTAAGCTGCTAAAACATTTGGTTTCAGTAATCTAGAAGTACTAGAAGAACTTGGTTAGAATCTTGAGATAAATCTTTCGGTTTAAAAGGTCTTGTAAAATGCTGAATTGGGATGAAAGAAGATACCACAGTTCTTTGCCCTTTGAGAAAACGGTGATGTTTTAAAGACATGAGCCTTTTAGACAGAGAAGTTGAAAGCAGGTTTTTACAACAGAATTGTACTGCATCTTGCCTGCAGAAAATTGGTAGGGGATGAGTATTGCACTTGTTTCACTTGTGTTGCTTTTCACATAAGCAAAGAATTATTCAAACAGTTTGATGAATGGCATAAAATAGGTATTTTGACATTTAATTTTGGGCATTGTCAGAAGCAGTCTCTGTTATCTGTTTACCTTGCGGTGTGAATTATTTACTTTAAAAAAGGATTGACTTGTCTGTAATTTGTTACATCTTAAAGCCAATAAGTTGAGAAAAGACATAATTTTGGAGCTTTGTTTTCTGAAGGCTAATTCTAGGTGCTTGTATGGGATCTATGTTTTTGTAAAATCCTGAGTCAGCTGCTACTTGAAAAATAGTCCTGCTCAGCTGCACCAGCTTGGGCACTTGGAATTTTGACTTCCATGAATCCTGGCTCGGTTTTCTGGTCAGTGTTAATTTATCATGCACTTTGGCTTATTACATTTGTAAAAATACTTACATCTTTCTTAGAAGATTCTGTTTTCTAGGGAATTAGATTTTATTATATACTGAGAGAGAGAGCATAGTGAAATAGTAGCAGTTTTGAATGCACTAGTAGGGAACCTTGCTGGTTAACAGTGTATATATTAAATGCTAATAATACTGTTGCGCAGTTCCTCCTGTCAGTTCTTTTCTTGTAAATCACTACAGGATTAAAACTGACAGGAGTCCTCTTCTCGGGGCTATTCGGAAACTAGGGCTCTAGTAAATATCAAACCCCCTGTGGCTGAAAAGAATTGTGCTTGTAGTTCAGAAGGACAGTCTAATGTGCTTGCTTGCACATGTCTGTCTTTGTTGGTGTTTTATCCTGCTGAGAAGGAGACTTTAGAGCAGCTGATACTTAAATCATTATTGGAGGAACATGTTTTTACAAGGAAATGAGAGTTAAGGAGTTTGTTAAATTTGATCTTCTCAGCCAGCACATTTCCTTGCCAAATGAATACTCAGAACAGACAGGTGTACTTCCTGTTGGAAGGTATGTAATGTAGTGTTACTGTTTTGCGATAAAATCCTTATCCAAGTGATGGATAAATCAAGTAGTATGAAATCAAATGCACTACTGGAGTTTGTAGTGTAACCTTTTAAATATCAAAAATGTTAAAAATGTTCTAGTGGGGTTGAATTTTCCTAATTTGTTCAGTGTATGTTTGTTCTTGTCTTAAAAATTCAAGAAATAAAGCAATGCATTTGTGGGTAATGCATTGTTCAAATGGCCTGATTATTGATACATGAATTTTTATACCAACGTGGGTTAGCTGGGTTTTAGTTCCTTGACAATGGTGACTCGAACAGTTGCATGCACAGCCTAGATGAAGATACTTCTGTGCAGTGAGTGGGATAAGAAGTGTAGCTACATGTCCACCAGTTCAATCTTACTTAGCAATTGGAGTTAAAACAAAGTGGCGTGCATTAAAAATCTTGATTTAGTTGAGTTCTGGTCTTATTGGGAAGGTCTCTTAGAGTCTCTTACTTATTACTTATAGTATTGTTTCAGTAGTACCCGGAGGCTTTGTTTTGAGGTGGCCCGTCACGTGGTTTCCAGTTACAATCATTTCCAGTCCAAGAGAGACATTTGAAAGGTTGGGATTGAGAGTTACTGTTGAATCAGTCTGTTTGGCTTGTTTGTTCTGCATTCACTTTTCAGTTCTTTATTCTTCGAGTATTCTTAAATGCTTGGCGAAAAGTAATGAAGTAGATAGAGAAAGTCTATCATGCTTACTTGTGAATTATAGTCTTTACTACAAGTGATTTTCATTTCTGCCTGAGAGTATCTCCCATTCACTTAAAGTGGAGTTTAACAGCTTTCCACATCTCTTGTCAAAACAATTTTCTTTTTTTTTTGTTTGTTTGCTTGCTTTGGGTTTTTTTTTTTTGTGTGTTTGTTTTTTAAGGACTTGGTTTCTTATCCTTTGATTCAGTATGTATATAACTTTCTACATGACTTTGTTGCATATTTTATATTTTAAACTTATATAAACTGAAAGTTTTTGCAAATAGGTGGATACAAGTTGTCCTCTCTGAGATCTAGAACAGTAGTTGCTCATTACTTTATGATTTTTGGTAGAGGAAGCTGCTTACAACACTTAGCATAATTCCATCTCAACACAAAAGAAAGTGACTGCAAAGAATGGTTGTTAGTGATTTTTTTTTGTAGCATTCTCATTAGGGAAACACACTTACTGAGCTTGCTTATTTTTGTTCATGTTGCTTGTCTTGTCTTCTGAAGTTTCTGATTGGCTTAAGTGTGTATTATGGTGAGGTTGTGGCCCAGCAAAGTTTTATGACAAGTGTATTTTTCGAAGTAACTGAAATTGCCTCTTTTAGAGTTGTAAGCTACTGAATTACCCTTTTACTGAAGATGTGTTAAAGCTGGATATTTCATATTTGACTTTTGAGGATCTTATGAACACTTATGAAGTGTTCTAGGAGTTTCATATTATTCGCAAACACCCTCTACATGGATGTGATTATTTTAGTAATTGTTTTACGGAAGAAATTTTTCCATCCCACACTTGCACTGAGTTCTCCAAACTTTATTAGTATTTGATAATGGCTCAATTGTTAAGTTTTCGTAAGAAAAATAAAAGACCAGGGATCTTATGTATATATATTGATATTTGAAAGGAAGTTTTTTCTGACTTTGTCTTCTTTTTTATAGTACTAACATCAGAGGCATTTGTTTTTTGAACATAGAGTGATCCATACTACATGACACTTGATTTTAGCCAAAAGCCTGAGAAGTGATCCTTTGTGGTCAAAACTGGATGAAGTCAGTCCTAACTTTGTTAATTTTTTACTGCGGTTTTAGTGCTTTTACAGAACTCTTGACCTTGTCATTGAAATTAAGGGTAATATTGATTTTCTTCTAGTGCAGCCTATGTAATGACAGGATTCCTGAAGCTGTCATCCATTCTCTATATTTGTGGAGTGAAGTTAGCTGTTATAATTTTGTTTTGTTCTTGCGAAAGTAAGAATAGAAGAGTTTAAATAAAGGAATCTCTAAAACATGTTAATCAAGGGAAAACAGAAAGTTTATTTTGGGCTCATACTACAATAAATGAGATGTCAGCTTTTGATCAAATGTTATTGGAGGCTTTTTTGAGTATTACAGGAATTAAAGAAACTTTAGATCCTTGTTTTAGCTATCTTCAAAATAAAAATTAAAAATAATATAGAAAGGAGTCTTTAATAATTGTATTGCTATTTGCAACATTGGGTTTTTTTTGCACACTGTGAAGACTTTCTCAGGGTAATTGGGGTGTAAAAGATGGCTCTTGACATCTGTAATATTGTTCCGACGTTTAGCTTTTGAGCTCTGGGGGAAGTAGGCAGTTGTATATCTTAGTAACTTCTTTGCATCTCACTATTGGCATGAGCCTCTGATATCAGCAAAGATGTCAGAATTTTGTTTTCTTTATGAAGACTAATACACAATTCACATGCATCAAATCATAATTCAGTATGCAAATAAATTCTTTTTCAAGCTTTTCCATACTGGTGTAATTTTGCAGTCCTAATATTTCTTTCCAACAAGTTGTTAACGCTATCAATGAAAGACAAACTGTTTAAATACTTTGCAAGTGTGTTATAACTACATTGTGTCCACTGAACTGAATATTCTTAGAAATATTTTTTGTCTTTCTTATGTATTATTTTATTACATGAAAATAATTATATGAAAGCATTTAAGTTTTTGCACAACATACAGGGTTTCTGTTGCCGCAGTTGGAGGACTTTTACTGAAGACATGCTGGAGGAGTGGCACAGGATCAAATACAAGCCATTTCCTTCAGGCTAGTTCGGTCAGCCACCCAAAAATGAGCTAAATTTGAATAAAGGTAGAGGCACTTGAAATTAATTGTTGCTCTGATTTTACTGCGCTTTCACTCTCTTGATACTTGCATATAATATATAACCCTGTCTGACTGGTTCAGTTGAGTTTCTGTGTCTGCTTGTAGAAGAGCTTGATTGGGGTTTTATTAGTTGACTTTTTCCACTTGTAAGCATCCCAGGTTACTAACAAAGCTGCCTACATGGTAATGCTATTCTGTGGTTCCTCTCCACTTTTTTTGTTTTGCATTAACTGTTGGCATCCTCTGCTGAAGCCTTCCTCTTTAACTTTAGAGGTTCTTCTAGTAGCAATTGGAAAGGTACCTCCTCCACTTAGATGATTCTCTGACTCCCTTCCCCCCATTCCCAAATCCCAGGAGTAATGGGATAGTATTTAATTGTAGAGTGCCTTCACAGACTTCTCTGATTTCACACCCTACTTAGTATGATGCTGAGAGATGTAGCGTGTTTTGTTAGAGGAAACAGCTCAGTCTTGCAGCAGCTTCTTGAGGTGACAGCACGCCAAAAATATGTCACTCTCTGCCTAGTCTGTTCTGAGTTAGTGTTGCATTAGAGGGTACTTTACCCGCTTTTTCTAAGTTGTTCTAGCAAAAATTTTGTAAGATTGTGTCACCACAGGCTAAATGTTTTCTCTAGGTCATTTTTCCATTAAAACAGTTACTACTTGTCCTTACCAGTTTCTACACTGATATTTTGTTCACATTTTGGATAGTGTTTCAAACTGTGCTTCTCCTGCATTTCCTTTAAATATTTCCATTTTCAGTTTGTCTATGGCAGATGATCCACTGTTTTTATCTGACAGTGCTACATCTATTGTGTTATTGTAGCTTTTGTGATGCATTTCAATATGTTAAATATTTCACTTTTTTTTTTTTTTTTTTTTTTTTCCCAAGCCTGTTGATTTGAAACCAAGATAATTTTCAGGTTCTATTCACATTAAGTGGCTGAAAATTGTATTAGTTTTTATGCATCTTTTCCCTTCTGTATATGTTTAAGCTCTGGTGGAGAACTAATGTCATGTCCTCAAAGAAATGTTTTCTTCTTAATTCCAACTAAGATATTATTTGATATTTATACACTTTATCAGCTGATACTAGCAATGTATTTTTTTCCACATAAGAAGCTGAAAAGATAAAACAAAACAGGAGATCACCGTTTATGAGACTTGGTGTCGTCATGGTAATTTGTTTCTCACTGGATAGATAAGAGTGTGATAGAGAAGGCTTTTGACTTACATCAATTAGTGTTTGAAGCCTCTGCTGTAAAACCAAGCCTTTAAGAGTGATCTGAATGCGGAAGGGGAAAGATTTTTATATGCTGGGGATAAAAACACTTTCAGGAATAAGGAACAGCTAAGAAATACTGCAGCGACTGGAATAGGAAATGCAAGCAATCTTGTGTTCATTCCAGCTGCTTGGAGGGGAAGAATGATAAAATATCCAGGGGGAATAGTGGAGGGGCATTTACCTTGAGGAAACTATTTATAGGGAATCATGCCCATTACTTAGCAGAGATTGCCAGTAACAATAGAATTATTGTGGAGATAATTGATAACAGGGGTGCTTATGAGCTTGAGATTAAACTTGGAGTGTTGTGGGGGATGTAGTGCTTTTTCCTTTGAAGTCTAGCAAACCTGTTCTGGTAAATGTGTATGTTAACTCTAAGAGATTGTCCTACTGTAAGTGAAAAATTTATGAAAATGTTCATCATCATGGCCTTTATTTGATAGATACATGTAAGAGGTATGAAGCCACTCCCGTTCCTAGTTGCCATCATAGTAGCTCAAGTGCTACTAAAGAGTCAAGAGAAGAGTTCTGGTTTCTACATCCCCTTCTGTTCTTTGAAATACAACAAGATGGAGATAAACACAGCATTACTTACCTGGTCTTGCATCTTTGGAAGACATCATAAATAATAACCTGAATTAATAGAATATAGTTAAAATTAGGATCTTTTGGTCAGAACTTTTTTTAAAGGTGACTTTCTTGAATGTCTTGACTTCAGTTGGCTAGTATTTCAGGAGAAGATCTTCAGGAAAATGTAAACATGGCCACTATTAATTTTAGAAAGTCACCCATATGGTTCTTTAGTAGCAAAAATTCATCTCTAAATGCAAAAATACCTATCGACCTCCTTCAGTTTGATTGCTAATGAGGCCAAATCAAGTCCTGGAGTGGGAAAACAGCATTTACAGATAAAATGTAACACTCTCAGATTTGTGTAATTTGTGGTTGTTTAATAGAGCTGCTCTATGGCCTGAAAGGGTGCGGCTCCTCCAAACAGGAAGGGCTCCTGTCACAGGGAGCAGCTTGAAGGGGAAGTTTAGGAGTGAATGTGCTTCGTACATGAGAGTGAAGGTGAAGTGAAGAAATTCTTTCTGTATGCTTTTCCAGTAATAAATACACGTTAAGCAATTTATGCCACTATCACACTTGGATTCTGCTTGTTTTAATCTGGCAAAAATGAGACCACAGGTTCATGCTACAGAGGGTAAAATTTGCTTTCTTTAGTTTAGTTTTTTTAAGAGCAATTTAATAGCTAGATGATTTACTATATAATTAGAGCCAATCAAAGGATTCAGCTATTTACTTTCATAAGCAGCAAGGGAAGATGTCAAAAGTTCACATTTCAGAAGTGCCTGTGTGTATAAGAAATTCCTGATGGCAGTAATTGAGTAGTAAAGGCTTGGTAAGTTCTATTAGTTGGATACCATGTCTCTACAAATCAACAGAAAAAAAGAATGCATTAATTTTATCCTGAATTAAAAAATAGGGTTTTATTCAAAACTTTTAGTTGAAGCCATCTGTTTTAAAAGATGAGCTTTAACACAAACAAAAGTTTAGAATTTGAGCTGGAAATTGCTGGGAAAGATTCTGTGGCTTGTCTCAAGTAGGAATGTGGACTAAGTGAATAATGGTCTGCAACTTAAAAATCATTCAATTTCTTCTAATAATCTAGTGAGCAGTATTTTGCATTTAAGGCAGTGTTGTTTCATCTGACAGAATAACATACAGGCATAAATCTTGTGCATGTGTAAGGTACTAGCTTTTATCTGAAATTTGTGGTGCTCAATTATTTCTGTAAGGGAGCTTTTAAAAGAGTATGTTTTTAAATGAATAAAAAAGTAAACTTTTACAGTCTCCAAACACTGGTAGAGTTACAGGTGGCTTTATGTGGTGTGGCAGGTCAGCCACTTTAAAGGAATGCAAGTCTTAATTTTTGTGATATGTTGTTTTCTGAGTAAGTATAAAATGCTTATTCAATAAATACAGCAAATGAATTCCATGGTTATTTTTTTATATTGTTCAGCTGGTACTTAGAAACAGATACACGATTTAAATTCTTTTTTTCCAGGTATTAAGTCTTAAAGGAGGTACTTGTTTTCAATAAGTACTATGGATGACATGAACAAAGTAGGTAACAGCTCTTGCAATGATGGAGTTCTACTTAGAATGGGCCTCAATGATAACAAAGCTGGAATGCAAGGTTTGGATAAAGATAAAATCAATAAAATCATCATGGAAGCTACCAAGGTGGGTTTGATGACTCTCTTGCTGGTGCTTTATATGTTGTCCAGTATCATAAGCCCTCTTCCTCCCTTCCCCAAGTTTTATCCCTCGCGTGTAAATGGAGGGCATCTTATAACAGAAATGCATGTATGGGGAGAAAGGGGAGGAACTGTAGCTTAGAGTACCATAGTGTACTGTTGCGTTCATCCATAGGGACATGGAGGAACACAGCTGAGTTCATCCTTAGGTGCTCCCTTTTTGCCCAAAGCAGTACATGAATGTCACGGCATTGTCCAGAGGTCATTGTGAAGGTTTCAGCTTCCTTAGGGCTCTTGTTTTTCCCTTTTCCATTCCTTTTGCCCACCCTATCATTAATCAGCCAAGCAGATCTACCTCTATTGGTCACCTTCCTGTAACTGACGAATTTGATGCAATCAGGTTTTTCTAGTAATTTCAGTAGAATTTCTTTGTGCTTACTGCCTTCTTGATTGTCTTCTCAATATTCAAGAGAGGTGGCCAGTAATGTGCAACTTGATACCAAAGATCCACAGAGAACCCCACAAATCTACAAAGCATCAAAATATTAGTCCTTTCACTTGTAACTGGGGAGTCTTCACATAGAACTATATGGGGATAACACTTTATTTGAGCAGCTCTGGGTTTTCTTACTTTTTCTTGCACAAATGTGTGTTTCATTTGGTGTCACTATGGCCCTAGGTTAGTTATGTGCTTGATATTTTGCTCATGAATTCTGTGTTGACTACTATTGCTCTGAGGTAAACTGCAGGGGTGGGGGGTGGGTAAAGTAGAAAACATGCTACAAACAGCTCTTCTTTGGCAAACTTTTTTTTTGCTTGCACTTTCACTTTGATGATACTTTGTATGCTGTCAAGCCCGTTATCGGATGTTTCTTCTACTTACTCTGTTCACTCTTTCTTGAAAACTTAGTGCTTTGTCAGACATATCCCTAATAATGATATTTGGATAAATTATTTCATCAGAACAGTTATGGTTTCATTTCCTGGTATGAAATGGAATGAACCATAAAATGGGCTTTCAAAACTCACGCACAGGCTTCTATGTATTAGAATATATTTCTGTCAAAAAAGGCAAGAAAATCTAGATACCAGAGATAGCTTGAGAAATCTGAAAAGAAGCATTGATTCTTTTTCTTAAGCTTTCCTTTATTCTTCAAGATTACAGCTACAAACACTACCCACAGTTGCATTACAACAAAATTTTGTAGCATTTCAACTGTGAAATACTGCAAGACACATAAAAAAAGCCCCACAGCTTAATAACTATCTTAAGTACTGTGTTGCTTCCCACTCTAACATTTTGGTACTTAGTCCTTTCAATGAGTCTCAACAAGACATGTTTGATTACAGTGGGGAGAAAAGATAAAATGCATGTCTGATATTGAAAGAAAACATACCCTAATTTCTTCTAATTAGAGATTTCTTCTAAGCAATGAGACATTACACATTACAGTCTTGCTGTTCATCCTTTTTATCATTATTATAAAAGTGAATATTTTTGCTTTTTATATAAATGCCTAATTCTTATTTGACTGGCTGAATTCTTGGCGTCAGCGACAGTCTGGTAGTCAGAGGCTTTGAGCTAAAAATTTGTCCACTTCAGCAGATTATATCAGGTGGTTCAATAAAAGACATTACGTCTTCCTGCAAATGTTATTTCTTTTGTAAGCAAAGCAGATGTTGCAAGAAAGCTATTTTATTTCCTGGCTTTGAATTTTCCTCTTTTCTACTTCTTTTCTTCGTTATGAGTCAGTAAGGGAGGTCACATTATATGTTCCCTACATGATTGTTGTCTTTTTATGTTTTCATTACATCTCCTTTTGTTCATTCGTTTTCTTGAAGGAGCAATTACATACTTGAGAGCAAGAGGGCTTTTTTATACCCATTTGCTTTTCATCATCCTCTTCCAAATAGCATCAAATTCTGCAGTGTCCTTCAAGATTAAATGGTTAATTGAATACTCAACATTTTAAGTAGATTTGACTTTTACAATGTCATTATTTATTTCCGTGTGGTAAACAGAAAATGACAAAATGTTTAAATATTTTTTTTACCTCCTTGTGTTGGAGGTATTGCAAAGAATATTTTGACTTTTGTGTACTATTTTGGAATTTTTGTTGTCAAGTGTTAGAACAAATAAGCATAGTAAACATAGCAAGTTCTCTAAAATAGTTCCTTATAGTCTTCTGAGTATAGGAGACCTGAGAAAGAGAAATACCTTTGTATGATTTGATGAGAGATGTAAAGCACCACTCGTTTCTTTCGTGTATCATTTATATGAGAATCCAAAATATGCATTAGGAAATGGTACTGTGTTTTATGTTTTCTGTATTTAAAGATCAAATGTGGTTGTTTATAGGAGAAGACAAATACAAACCTTAGTGTTTTTGCAATTTTCTTCCAGGGTTCTAGATTTTATGAAAATGAACTTAAAAAAGATCAACAAGTTAACCAACGAATTGAAAAAATGATGCAACTAAAAGAGAAAATTACAACACAACAGCTCTTGAAAGCACAGCTGCAGGTACTAATCTTGTAAAGACTTTTTGGAATAAATGGTAAATGATAAACCTTTTGGTGTGTTCTAGTTTATTACACTAAATTCTGGTGATAAGCACAATGTTAACTACTGTTTTGTCATGCAACTAGAAGTGCACAATGTTTTGATGATCAATATTAAAAACTTGGTAGAAGAATAGATTGTAAAATCAAAATGTTCTCTAAATCAGTAAAATTAAGTGAAGTAATTCCTGTTCTTTTAAGTTTGATCAGTTTAAAGGGATGTCATTATGGTTTATGTAAAAGTTTTGTTAAATACCTTGTCAATAGGTATCGTATCAGTCTTGAGCTTACTTTCTGTTTCTATAATATATGTATATTTATGTTCAATGGCCTGCGATGGGGATGAGGGGAATCACAGTTGTCGATTCTTCTGGATATCATTCATTCCTTATTTATGCTAATTAATGAAAAAATCATCATGGCAAACAGTCACAAGAAATACAAATGTCCTGAACTAGAGAGATGAAGAGGCTATGTCTCTTCTAAAATGCTAATGATAGATAGTAGTATCCAAAGTATTACTGTGTGTGAAAGGTTGTTAAAAGAAAACAACAGCACCAAGGTTGTACACTAAAGATTCTAAGAATTAAAGTTGCTTGTAGAAGCTTAATTCCTTTCCTTTTTAATTTGTAGTGTAATTCAGTCTTTAATTACGTGATTGCTTGCTATTTTTCCCTAGCAGGATTCCTGCTTCATTCAGTGCACAGTGCAGACAGTGTTCACTGAATGGGCAATTATTCGATATTTACTGTTGTCTTCATTGTTCTATGGGTGGCCCCAAGCTTTATTTGTTGCACACTAGTCTAATCCAGCTTTGAATGCAGAATTACTGACTTCCTCGTAGGCTTTTCTATGTTGTACACCACACAGTGTGAATTCTTTAAATTATTCTTGCAATACTCCAGCAAAGTAGAGCGTTATTTTTGTTTTGTAGATGAGGAGCTGAAGTGCACAAAGATTAAACACATCCATTAATTTTGAATGTCATTGTGAGGATTATAGGTCCTAAGCTTTGGTGTGCAATCTTTTTTTGTTCATTGCAGAATTGCAAATCACTTCTGTAAATTAGATGCTGGTGTCTCAAATTCGTGCCCAGAAGAGCTTGCAATCTGTAAATTAGATACTGGTGTCTCAAATTTGTGCCCAGAAAAAGCACAGAATTGTGCTTGCAATTACTGAGTACCTCTGAAAAGTTTGTTATAAACCTATATGCCTTAACTGTTTTAAGTTGATCTTTACATAGATCAGTTATGTCTTTGTCTGTTTGTTTGGGTTTTTTTTCCAGTTTTCTGAGGTAGCTTTGAAGTAATTCAGTTAAGGAAAAAACCCTTCCGTTTCCATCCTTCCTTCACCACACAACTTTCCATTTCACAGAGAACAGTCTTTCTTATAAAATGAATGACATGAATGACAGAGATCCTATAAAATTTGTGAATGGTTATGTAATTAAAGAATATGTAGTGCATATAGTGAAAGCCAGTGCATTTGAATTGCTTTGACTATTCTCATACTGTGTTTTTCTGAACTTGATCCTTTGATCTTGCAACATAATGTTATTTTGTATGAATATTGTTGTTTTGTATGAAAATTGCTTTCTATAGAAGAAAAAAGAAACTTAAAAAAAAGAGAAATTCTTCCATCTGGGTCTTACTGAGACCTGAGTTTTAAACCCCATGTTTGAAATCTTTGTGCCACTTGCTCAAATGGCAGTCATCTTTGTTTCCAATGGAGTACCTGCTACATCACCTGCCATACTGTCATGAATGGAAGTATTTGACACGGTTATGATTAAGCAGCGATTCAAAATTTATTAGTAATTTGAGATAGATCAAGAAATTGAATCTTAGCAGCACTTAATCAATAACTGGTTTAAGGGTTTACAGAGTGACTTAACAAAATAACTAAACAGCGACTTAATTGCAGATTTGAAGATGGCAAGATTTGTACTGAAGTATCCCGTATCAGTACATGTGCACATGAACAAAAGCACAGATCTCAAATTAAGGCATATTCATATAAGCAAAGCATATAAGCGTGCGCACACACATGCATGCACACTGGTTTATAACTGTTGAGATCAAAGATCTCTTAATATCGCACGACTCTAATGAGCCAGCGGGTACCTGTTTTAACTCCTAGACATGCACAGACAAATGGAAGAGCATCCATATCCATAATGTGTATTTATCATAAACATGTAAGTGGAGAGATGGATGAAAGAGAGGCTAGCCTATAGTTAAAATTTCCCTTGCTCGAGTTAGAGTAAA
>NW_009648250.1:3589356-3618768 GCF_000708025.1 Charadrius vociferus | reverse complement strand
GGTGATAACTGAGGCTTGAGAGGGCTTGTCTCACCCTGGCCTTTTAGTCCTCGAGGTGTTGCCTGAGCGGTGTCCCAACTCAGGGGAGGTACTGGCCACAGCCCGCTCTGATCCAGAAGAGCTCAAAGGGTCTTTAGTAGAATCGCTACTTACAGGGTTCAAGATAACTGACTTTTGTCAGGTGCTTTTCCACTCCAGTGCAGCTTGGACAATGGTACTTTCCATGCTTATGCGAGCTCAGGACTTGCTAGAACTTGTGGTCCTGGTACTCCCCCCCTGCTCCGTGTCCACGATCCATATGTTGTCAGGAGTAATTGATTATAGTTGTTATCTTCAAATGGTAGGAGCCATGGGGACCAGACACGTTATTGTGTTCTTGGTCTGTTGCTCTCCGCCTTTTCTTTCTTTCATGTTAGACCATTGTGTTACATTCTGGTCCAGTGCATTCTTATGCGGCCCAGATGGGGAGGACATCATGCCAAGTACCAAGAGGTCCAAGGTTGGGGGAGGGAGGCAGCACCAGTACATGTACTGCATGAGAACTCTCATTAGAGGGGGATAGCATGCACCCTATTTTGCTTACTAATTTTAGATCTTCGCTGCTGTAAAAACATCTTGAAATCTTGGATTTTGGTTCCATCCTCTGTATGCAGTTAAGGTCTGGTTCATGATTGTTGTTGCACTCATTTCTTCATTACGAGTTCTGACCCCTTTGCTCTCTTCTCTCCTTTCTTTTAATTTATCCTATCCTGAATTTTCCTTTTCTTGTCCCACATCTCCAGATTACCATCAGTCTTCTTTTGAAAGCAGTCCTTGTCTATGCCCCCCGAGTCCCCATTGAAGTCCCCAGTCTCCTGGCCCAGTCAGTCTTTATCTGTCTGTGTCTGATAACCTAAATGCCTCCTGCTTTTACTGTTGCTTACCCACCAGCTACTCTTCCCCTGGCCATTATCTCCACCTTTAACTTTGCAAGCCTTGTTTGTCCTATTTTGTTTTCTTAATATGTGCTGTGTATTGTTTAATCACCTTGTCTGGGTCTCCAGGTATGGATATAGCCAGTTCTCATTATCCTCCTCTTTATTGTTGTCTATCGAGTTCTTGCACTTCATTTTAGTACTACCTTCAGATGTACCATGAGAGAATTTGTCCTCCTAAAATTAAGTGGAAGGTACTCCAGAATTACAAAGCTATCCATGTATCTACTTGCTGTAAATGCTGCAAGTTCTCATCTGCAGATCAAGGCTTGTTGGTGGGGTGGTTAGATGCTCAGCTACAGCTTCCTAAGCTGGCAGTTGATATGAGTGCTGTAATGTAAAAACAAACAAAAAAAATCCACACTTACTGGATTTGTTGGACAATATCCTGGTTACATGATGGAAACAGTAATGTAAATAAAATGTAGAATCTGCAATGTGTTTCTCATTATTAGAGTGTTTGTATGCCAAGGAATTTGTGAGGGTATTTATCATATTTTTACAGTTTTCCTTAGAAGGCCTTCTTTGCAAAAGGGCACTTACCACCATTGTCTTGGAAAATATTGGAGATTAGAAAGTACTTCTAAATCTTCTCAAAACTGCCATTTCTGTGTACAAGTATTTCTTTGGGGTTTTGCTTGTTTGTTGTTTGGGTTTTTTTAAAATAATCTTAAATGTGAAAGGTAGTTTGCAGTTTCCTAATGAATGTCATTGTAATCTTTTAAGAGAAATTATATACTGTACAATATCATGTAATTCTTAATTTTTGAAAACTTTTCTGCAACAGAGTTAGATTGTTCTCACAACCTAGAGTGAAATTGCTTGAAATTCAGAAGTAGTTGTTAATACTTCTAAAAGTATCCAGCTGCTAATGTTTGCTGGTTTTATCCATCTGGGTTTTATCCCAAATGTTTATTCTGTAGATAATTACTATTGTCTTAAAATAGTATCACTGTTTGTTATCTCTTCACCTTGTCAGATGCTTTTACAAATGTACAAGAGATTTTGAATAATGTTTCCTGTCTTACTTTTACAAAACGATTTAAGATAGAAAACTTGATTTCGTGTCATGGGATAAGAAAAAATGAGAGGTTACTCTTTAAGTTGTCTAAAAGTCACTATAAGCAAAATTAAACTTCCAATTACAATTTGTACTTTTTAGGTCTTTTTTTCATCTAGGTTAAAAATAATAAAAAAAAACCTTAGTAGCTCTTTTTATTTTCAAAGGAAAATTGAAAGCAGCTTTTAAAAACTTGACAACTTGGCTTGTCTATAAGGAACTATTCCATAACTTTCCATATCTTGCTAAGGTAACATTTGTGAGTGTCCTGAATTCTCTGAGTACATCTGGCTGGGTTTTGTTTTGGCATATTGCCCGTATCAGTTGCCTTTGCTGAAAAGTTACCTTTTCATATTTCTGATTAGTTTAATGTAATTTTATTTCATTCTTTAGATGCATATGTTAGCTGATCAGTAAGTATCATGTTAGAGATACATTTGGGGAGAAAAAGCAAAAAGAACTTTGTTATAAATGTGACAAATTGAAATACAGAAGTTGTGTAACTAGAGGAACAATTGACAGTATTAGTTAATTAAGCAATTTGAATTTGAGAGTAACCTGAAAATTATCTGTGAAATATAGTTTAAAATAAGGCTGCTTTTTATGATTATCTTGTGACTTGAACCCTTGAGGAATTACTAGTGTAATGAAAATAATGTAAGTTCCCCTCTTTTTTTTTTTTTTATTCTTGTTTGAATGGCTTTCCCCTTGTGCTTTTAATTTGTCTAAACCAGTTTTCTCAGCCTCAGGGAGCATACTGTGCTCCCTCTGTATGGAATAGCCTCATTTGAGGCCCCATTGTAGCCTTTCATCCCTCCAATCAACTTGGTACAAAACAGAGAAAAGACTTTGTAAATCATTACTCAGCAATTTAGTTAGAACACTCATAGCTGCTTGCTAGGTTCAAGTGTCTTCAGCTCCAAGTATGTTTTTTTGGGTAACATTTTAATGTTTTTTAATAAGCAGCTCTGTTGAGGGGAAGAGGAGAGACGTGGTCTTCAACTAACTGTGCAAATTGCACATAAACATTCCTCTCCAGGACCATAAACATGTTGCAGTCAATCCAGAGACATTTCTGTAATGGTACCTTGATGTCATGAATGTGTGTGTGCCCACGTGTGTGTCCTTTGCTTGCAAGCAAAGCAAAACTTTGGTTCCTTTTCTTTACTTGCATTTCTTGATCTCTGTTATGCCAATTTGTTGTTTTGGTTTTTTTCTTCCTAGCAGCAGCAACCTTTTGTTGTGTAAATAGAGGTTAGCATAGTCATTAGTGTGGTTAGATAATCACAGTTTGATAGTAATCTTAAATCAGGAGACCCAAAAAATCGCTTGTCAAATAATGGGCTCATGCTTTCTGGTCACACTCACAGTTCATAGCTCATTCATAGTTGAAAGATATTTCAGAAACAAGCACATGATCTGCAAGTGGTTTGGTAAAAGAATGCAAGCAAATTAAGGACAATTAAAGTATTTCATGGAGAGGTCTGTGTACTTGGCTTCTGCCTCACACTGCTGTGGAGCTGATGAAGCAGGAGTACTGCTCACAGTCTACTAGTTGATGATACATCTTTAACTCTTGGAGTGAAATGCACTTTCTATGTATGGGCTTTTCTTTAAAAGTCAGCTTGCAGTATGGCTAGCAATACAAACTTACATGATATGGATTCCTGTAACAAATGTTGAGGAATTTTATGAAGGGATTCGCAGTAGCTTATCTAGCAGTAAATGAACCTGGTTGGTTGAGACCTTACTTCTGACAAGTGAAGATAGATGGATTTGCCCTGTGAGCTGTTGGTGGTATATCAGAAGGTAGTACTAAAAGGAAGTGCTAAAGATAGATGGATCTGCGCTGTGAGGCCAGTTCTCTGAAGTGTAATAGCTTAATTTAGGAGTGTTGGAAATTCTTTAATAGCATGTTTTCAGTTTTTTTAAATAACCTGTATCACAGTAGCTAAAGCTGCGTATTCAATGGTCTTACAAAGCTTCTGTCTGAATCAGGTGATGTGTCTTTTCTTTTTCCCCAATAGGTGGGGTTTTGTTGTTTGTTGGGTTGGTTTTTTTTTTTTTTCATTGGGTTTTTGGGGTGGGGTTTTGTACCATTTGCTGCACAAGTGCTCTTTCTGAGAGCAAGTTTAATCAGTAATGTGTTTGGTTGGGTTTTTTTTGTTGGTGCTGTTTTGGTGGCATTTGGTGTTGTTTGGGTTTTTTAAATTATAAGCTAGATGCATTTGAGGTTTTAGGATCATCTGTACTGTTGCATTCTACCAGGTTAATAGTTTTTCAATTATTGGTTTATTCTGCTCAGGTGGACAAACTTGTGATAGAACTGGAACAGAACCGTAACCTTAGCAGTACGATTGTACACATTGACATGGATGCCTTCTATGCAGCTGTGGAAATGAGAGACAATCCAGAGCTGAAGGAAAAGCCTATAGCAGTGGGATCAATGAGTATGTTGGTAAGGCCAAATGTCAAGCTAATACAGAAATCAATTACATGAATCTAAAGCCTAATAAACCATACAATAATAACAATACAATATAATGACACTGTTATATAGAGAATTTTTATAAGTGTGGAAAAAATAACAAAAATAATGGAGGAAACATCTGTCTGTAGACGAGATAACGTAAGCTGGATTTTATTTTTCAGTAAAAAGTGTACTGATGAAAGTTTAAAGGATGTAAAAAGATTGAAGGGTGGGGTGGGAGGGGCGAATGCATATAAATTCTCGGCCTTGTCTGCTTGAAGGTATGTGATTAGAACTTGATTATTTGACACTAAACTTCAAGAAAAACTTGATTACTGAACACTAAACTTATTTAATCTCTCCTAAGTCTACATCAAATTACCACGCTAGGAGATTTGGTGTACGTGCAGCCATGCCTGGATTTATTGCTAAAAAGCTATGTCCGCATCTAACTATAGTACCGTTAAACTTTGAAAAATACGGCAAAGTGAGTAAAGAGGTAAGTCTGAAGGTGCTCTCTAACATAAAGTCAGTGTACTTGGTTTTAGACTCTATCAATACATCAGTTCTACATAATATGAAAAGTGGCGGTTTAAACATAAAACTCTTCAGTGATGTGGCTTTGAACATAAATTAAACAAAGCATTGGTGCTTTTGGGCAAGGAGACGAAAAAACATTGCACTGGTCCACCTTGTCATTTTAATGAAGTCAGTAGTGATGCTGATAGAGATTTTCAAAACTGTTTAGTCAGCTAGTGATACCACTTGAACCTTATTATTCTTAAAACTTCAAAACCATGGAGCATAATCTGATTACTAGGAAGCTGTAGGTACATAGGAAACATGGAGGCAATAATTTCATATAATGCATAATCATAGTTTTGAATGATAATTACAGAGAGAGAAGCAAAGAGCATTAGTGAGTTCTAAATGCAGATTTATTTTTTTTAAAGAAGGGACTTGAAATAAAAAGCAAAAAATTAGGGAGAAAAGAAATTATGTGTTGCTTTAACAAAAGAAGTTTTGCTTAGTGGCAGCACAAATACTTAGGATACCCAAGATCCAGTTTAAAAAAAAAAAAACAAAACACCAAAAACCAAACACAAACATCTCTTTTGTAGGTCTTAAACTAGTGTGTGGCACAAGTCTCCTGACTTCAGTAGAATTATGGCAAGGTTTATTTATTTTTATGAGGCCTCAATCTTATCACATAAATAAAGTAAGCTAATCACTAATTTTTCTCTTATATGGTTTTTCTCACTTCTGTTGTAAAAAAGCATATATAAATATGAGTATTTCAGAATGGGTTTGAACTCGTTAAGGATCTTGGATTTCATTTGTCATTTGACGGGATAAAGTTCAGGCTGATTTGGTTTTTTGTTATATTTTTCTCTTGGGATTAGGATTTAAAATACTTAAATTTATTTCATGTTGTCATTAAAAGCTGAGCAGTGAATCCTATCTAATCAGATCCAGAAGAACGAAGTGTATGTGAACAGATATTGTGGTACCTAAGGATTTCACCAAAACTGATAGAGAAAACAAGACACAGTCAAATTTTCCTCCTTGTTTGTGTTTTGGGTTTGTTTTTTTTTTTTTTTAAGAGAGGGTAAAAAATAAAAGGTAGAGATTTTATTTTGACCATTTAATTTATTCTCTTCCCTTTTGGGAAGATGCACTTACCACTAAAGACTTTTCTAACAAGTTTTGCCTGTGCCATTAGCCAGTGCTCTAAAATATTTACTATAACTTTAATTCGAGTAAAATTTAAAACTTGTGTGTTTTGGGTTTTTTTTAACCTTTGCATATGTGATGTCTGACACACAGTACATAGAAAGGTGCACCAGATCATATGCGTTGCTGAGTTTGCAGGTCTCCAGTTACTGCAGTGTCTGTGAACGTAGTGCCTGTGGAGTCCTTATACACTGATCTTAATGACCTCTGCAGTAAAACACTGCTCAAAATCTGTTTAGTTCTCACTTATTATTGATATCTTGCTACTTGTGAGAGGCAGTACTATAATTTTCCCATATCAATGAATAATTCGTTCTATAAATATCTTTAGTATTGATTGGTCATCTTGAAGTTCTGGAGTACATTTGTTCACCTCATAATTGTGTGTCAAGATCTACTCTTACATCAACAAGGCTTTAAACTTTCACTATGTGTTTATCAAGGTTAGAGAAATACTGACTGAATATGATCCCAATTTTATGCCTATGGGCCTAGATGAAGCCTACCTGAACATAACAGAGCACTTGGAGGAAAGACTGAACTGGCCCGAAGATAAGAGAAGATTCTTTTTTAACACAGAAAGCAGTGCAGAAAAAGGTAAGCAAATTACTCTCTCTTCATGTGGTCACCTGACACTGAGGGGACAGATGGTTTCTTTTAGGGATCCTTGGCAGAATGATGATGGCACTAAATCATAGTTACAATTTAAAGCCTTATTTTCTTAACGGCAAATTGTGATTAGTGCAGCACAGAATTGATGATTAGAACAGCACAGGATTTCTACAAGCAGAATCAATGTAGTGCAATCTATAAGTAGTGTAATACAGAATTTATAACACAACTTATAATTTTTAGTAACCTGGACTCTCTGCAGATTGAGTCGGATCTTAATATATGGTTTGCTGTATCGATATAGCAATCATAATCTAGACTCAAAAATCATGTGAGAGAAAATGAGTCACTGCCTCAGTCCTCGGAGGAAGCAGATGATGATGGAGGCTTCCCTGGCCACCGGGGGGTCACATTCTCACTGTCCGGCAGCAGTTCTGGTCCCAGTCCCCGTAGGACTTGCAACTGCTTGGTTTTACAGACAGTGCTGTGGGTGCTGTTACGCTTTTCCCTGTTGTGTGGTGGGGCCATCAACACCACCAGGTTGGCCTGGGACCGTCAAGGCCAGCAAGGACGGGAGTGATTGGTCTGGCACCCAGCAACCTGGAGGCCAGTAGGGAGGGGAAGCAGAAATCTGTTTGGTTTGTGTACTTGGTGCACAGGGCCTTCAGGGCCTGATGATGAGGGGAAAAGAAATGAATGTGTGACCCACTGGGTCCCAGAGAATGGCCACTGGCTTTATAAAATGGCGTTAGTTATGTTAACCGCATTACCAGGATGGGGAGCAGGAGGTACTGGTCACACATGCATATAATTTATAAGCTTCAGATAACTTACACCATGTAAGTTATAGGCTATAACTTCAGACAACTTATAACATGTAAGCTTCAAGTAAGCTGCAACCATTGAAAGTGTAGATACTTAAGTCCTTGCATAATTCGTCCTCCTACATAACATTCTACCTCCGATTTCTAAGTTTATGGTTTAACTTCCTCTACTACGCAGCCGTGCATAAAAGGTGTGCTGTTAATCATGTGGACTTGGAGCACTTTATTTTTTTTAACTTGAGTAAAATGTGTGAAAAGCGGTACTGTGTTTACTAAACCCAATTGTGTGGTTTAGGTGTCTATTTTTCCTTTACAATTCGACACGATAATTTTGCAAAGAAGTAGTAATAATCTTGTGACTTAAGGAGGTGTAGAATAAATAAACTTAGAGCTCTAAACATTATTTGTATTTTGCAAAGATGTTTCCTAAAATACTGTAGTGAGTCCTGCGCATCAGAAACATGAGAAATTGTCTGCAAAGACAGCATGCATAAGCTCTAGCTACATTATTATTTTACAGGACTAAAAATGTATAAATTCATGAGCACTGCAGGAGTTACAGTAATGCTTAAGATATGACTGGATTTCACTTGGCTGTAGAAGATGGAGTTGGAACCACATCCACAACTGTATACCCAATCGGGAATAATAAAAAAGGGAGAGTCATACAAATGGTTGATGGATGCACAAACCAGAACATTTATATTATCAGTATTTGAAAACAGCCATTAAGAGAATAATCAAGGATACACTACTACTGAAAAGCATTAATGGAATGGAAAGAAACAAACTGGCCTAGTCTTTATGAAATAAATATCACTGATATGTGCCTCTTCATACTTCTGTGACATCTTTGTTCTTCAGAAACACAAACAAGCACTCAGAGTGTGAAACCACAACAGTAAGGTTTGAAGAGTCTAAGGGCTGCTGACATTACTTATTTTACCGTGACTGCAGTTGAAAACAGGAAGCTTGCCAGGCTCATGGTTCTAGAACCAAATATTCCAGAACCCTAATTTTCTTTGCAGAATATTGAAAAAAATTCTACAAAAGATTTTTATTTCCACAAAAAAGGACGCATCTCGCCTTCAGTCTCATATGAAACAAAAATAATACCAAAATTTTTATGTTTTTCTGCTGCTACAGCAACAGGCCTTTAAACCTTGTTGCTTTTCTGGAAGTTATGTCTAGTGTCCTAGCCAATTCTTCCAATCTTAGCCAAGCTCAAATCATATTAAGAACAAAACAGTTATGACTCTCCTGTCTTAAAACAGAAAACCAATGCAATTGCTTTGGCTAAATAATTATATATTTTTTTCCGAACAGAAAAAATGAAACTGCTAATGGACTCTCTTCAGCCACTGCGGAAAATATTCATAAAGTATATGATGGAATGATAGAATTGTTTAGGTTGGATACAGCCTTTAAGGTCATCAAGTCCAACTGTTAATCTAGCACTGCCAAGTCCACCACTAAACCATGTCTATAAGCACCACATCTACATGTCTTTTCAATACCTCTAGGGATGGTGACTCAGCTCCTTCCCTGGGTAGCTTCTTCCAATGCTTGACAACCCATTTGGTGAAGACGTTTTTCCTAATATCCAGTCTAAACCTCACCTGGTACAACTTGAGAACGTTTCCTCTTGTCCTATTGCTTGTTACTTGGCAAAAGAGATCAACCCCCTACCTTGCTACAGCCTCCTTTTAGGTAGTTGTAGATAACAATAAGGTTTCCTCTTAGCCTCCTTTTCTCCAGGCTAAACAATCCCAGTTCCCTCAGCCGCTCCTCATAAGACTTGTGCTCGAGACCCTTGACCAGCTTTGTTGCTCTTCTCTGGACACACTCCAGAATCTCAATGTCTTTCTTGTAGTGAGGGGCCCAAAACTGAACGCAGTATTTGAGGTGCGGCCACACCAGTTCTGAGTAGAGGGGGACAACCGCTTCCCTAGTCCTGCTGGCCACACTGTTTGTGATACAAGCCAGGATGCTATTGGCCTTCTTGGCCACCTGGGCACACTGCTGGCTCATATTCAGATGGCTGTCAACCAACACCGCCAGTTCCTTTTCCACCAGGCAGCTTTCCAGCCACTCTTCCCCAAGCCTCTAGCGCTGCATGGGGTTGTGACCCAAGTGCAGGACCCGGCACTTGGCCTTGTTGAATCTCATGCAATTGGCCTTTGCCCATCAATCCAGCCTGTCTAGATCCTTCTGTAGAGCCTTCCTAACCTCAAGCAGATCAACACTCCCACCTAACTTGGTGTTGTCTGCAAACTTACTGAGAGTGCACTCAATCTCCTTGTCCAGATCGTTTATAAAGATATGAAACAGAGCTGGCCCCAATACTGAGCCCTGGGGAACACCACTTGTGATTGCCTGCCAACTGGATTTAACTCCATTCACCAAAACTCTCTGGACCTGACCATCCAGATGTTTTTTTCACCAGCAAAGAGAACACCTGTAGCAGCCATGAGCCGCCAGTTTCTCCAGGAGAATGCTGTGGAAAATGTTGTCAAAGGCTTTACTAAAGCCTAGGTAGACAATGTCCACAGCCTTTCCCTCATCCACTAAGTGGGTTACCTTGCCATAGAAGGAGATCAGGTTAGTCAAGCAGGATCTGCCTTTCATAAACCCATGCTGACTGGGCTAGATCACCTGGTTGTTATGTACACGCCACATGCTGGCACTCAAAATTATCTATTACCGTTCCTGGCACTGAGGTCAGACTGCAGCGTGTAGTTCCCTGGGTCTTCCTTCTGGCCCTTCTTGTAGATGGGTGTCACATCTGCTAACCTCCAGTCAACAGGGACCTCCCTGGGTAGCCAAGACCATAATGGAAAGTGGCTTGGTGAGCACTTCTGCCAGCTCCCTCTTGGCTGGATCCCATCCAGCCCCATAGGCTTGTGTGTGTCTAAATGTAGCAGGTCCCTAACCATTTCCCCTTGGATGACAGGCGCTTCATTGTTTCCCATCTTCCAGCTCAGAGAGCTGGGTACCCTGAGAACTGGTCTTACTATTAAAGACTGAGGTGAAGAAGACATTAAGTACTTCAGCCTTTTCCTCAGCCTTCATCGCTGTATTTCCCCCTGCATCCAATAAGGGATGGAGATTATCCTTAGCCTCCTTTCGTTGCTACTATATTTATAGAAACATTTTTATTGTCTTTTATAGCAGTAGCCAAATTAAGTTCTAGTTGGGCTTTGGGCCTTCTAATTTTCTCACGGCATAACCTCACGACATCCTTGTAGTCCTCTTGACTTGCCTGCCCCTTCTTCCAAAGGCCATAAACTCTCTTTTTTCCTTTGAGATGTATCCATATGTGTTATATGTGGATGGACTAATTGTTTGTGTTTCTAACGTAGATAAAGATGATATAAATATGTCTGTCAAATTTAATGAGGATGGATACTCTTCTTCACCGGTACTGTTTGAAGACAACACAGCTCTGATGGATGACCACTCTGAACAAAGAGATCAATCAGTAGAAAATTCGGTCGTCTTTGGAACTTCTGCAGAGGAAGCTGTGAAGGAAATTCGCTTTAGGATTGAGCAGAAAACTCAACTGACTGCTAGTGCAGGTATTCAGACACATATGAATAACAGTAATGCTTTCTATTTACACAAAGTCTTCTACTCTTGTCTCAGAGGGCATTAATTAAGAAATTAGCATTGGCACAGTATTCTTATACTGCAAAGAAATTTGCTCTCTTTGCAAGTCTGCAAAGACTGTGACTTGCAAGTGTTTCAAGACATGTTATGGCTCAAAGCCACTCCTGGGTTTTGGTTTTTTAATCATAGAAACAGTTATATCATCTTTTTGCTTGTTTCTTCATGAAATGTAAGTAGTGTGGAAGAATGACCGGTGCACTCAGGAGCTAATCTTAGCACTGGTGGTTGTTGTTTTAGTCATATAAATTGTTTTTGTAAGCCAGTGGTCATAGTGAAATCTGTCACTGGTTGCTAAATTGCTGTTAGTTTGAATAGCAGATCCATATTGTTAAGTTCTCCACACTGTTCCTTGCTTAGGGCAATATCAAAATTCATTAAAAATTAGTTCTCAGAGAAGTAAATATGTGTTGAAGTTAATAAACTATTCAGTAGCTTTTTAATATTTACCATGCAAGTTTTATGTCTTTTGACTTCAGGCAATCTACCTGTAAGTCTCAATTTTTTCGATAATACTCTGGATTAGGTCACTAAAAAAAGTGTATGTCCCTAGCCCACTTAGTTTGGATGCTATCGGAACTGCTTTGTGAGCTAGGTCAGTGAGGCATCAAAGAGTGCTGAGCTTTATGGAGCACATGTAGAAGGCCAAGGAAATGTTGCACGTAAGCAAATATAAAGGAACAGCTAGTAGGAAGAAGCAGGATGAGACCCACCTCCCATGTATGTTATCTCATAAGTGGTAGCAAGATAATAATTTTTCTGTACTGAAATTTTGTCTTTCTAAGGATAAGTTAGTGTTTAGAAAACAGACATAGCTGTTATAAGTGCATCAGGGGTTTTAAGCCCAAAAATGAAAAAGTTAAAAGACTAATAGAATAAATACTGATAATCAATAATAAATAGGATTACTTGTACATTCTTGAATAATGTTATCAGTGAGCAAATCAAAGTTTAGGCCACTTGGGCTGTAGCGCAAAATAATTATATTTTTCTTGCTAAACCAATTTCAGGCTTAATTTGTAGAAAAAGATACTTTGATAGAAAAGACCAATCCCTCATCCATACCAATGTCAGTAAAATATATATTTTTCAAAAAGTCTGCGTACCAGTGGTAGATCACAAAGGACTTTAATTTGGTAAATCTTGTTGAAATTAATTAAGTCTTTTTGCTGAAATATCAGGAAGAAATGTCTGTGTCTTATTAAGAGTTCATTATAACTGCCATTGTAACTGTTTCCTTTTGTCTTACCATAATTGCTGTCATAAAATCATTCACTCATGTAACTGATATTATTTTTAAACACTGATATTTAACCTCTCATGATTGGTTAGTGCATGGTGTGTTACCCTGACTATCTTAAAATAGTAGGTACACTTTATCTGGTGCATCGGTTATATTTAATCCAGCACAAGTATTTATGTTCTCACATCTATTACAAGGGTTTTTTTGTAGAATTGTAACAAATCTGGTTATGGGTTGTAGTGATTCTTTTGCTTATGTTTAGTTTTTGCCAAATGTGCAGGCTACTCTTGTGCTTTTAAATATTGGACAGTTGAAATTAGACATTGTCTTTTATTTTTTTAAAAATGGGGGGTTTGTTTGTTTGTTTTTAAGGAATAGCACCGAATACAATGTTAGCAAAAATGTGCAGTGATCGTAATAAACCTAACGGGCAATGCAGAATTGCTCCTGAGAGACAAGCAGTGCTAGACTTCATAAAAGATTTGCCCATTAGAAAGGTAAGAGATACCATGATATTTACTATGCCATCATGTATGTTCCTTATGTTCTAAAAGCAAGATTTCTGCTGAAGAAATGTACTTTTCTAGGTAGTCTGCCCAGTTTTGTTTGATTTAAATTGTTCTTGTTATTGGATTTACAAACGGAAAATTTCCAGCATAATGATACTTACGCTTTTTCAGGTGCCAGGTATAGGAAAAGTAACAGAGAAGATGTTAAAAGCCCTTGGAATTGTGACTTGCTCAGAACTTTACCAGCAGAGGGCACTGCTTTCGCTTCTTTTTTCCGAAGCATCTTGGCGTAATTTCGTGGATATTTCCCTTGGTTTGGGTTCAACACACTTGGAAAAGTATGTTTTGGGTTTTTTTCTTCGGCATTTACATTTTTCTAAACTTTTCCTTGTGTATCTTGCATACTGTACGTTTTAAGACATGTCTTATTGACAAACAAATATTGTGAAAATTTGACCTGTTTAATGTATTTTAAAAGATCTCTGATACCTGTTACTGTTATATTTATGGCTGAGATACGCACAACAACCAAACATTTAAAAGCAAAAGTTTGTACAGCCATGTCTAATATGTGAAATCCAGAAAGTCTGTCAGAGAAGCTGTGCGTATATCAAGAAATCAAGTCAGTATCATTTAGGGTCACCTCATAATTACTAAAATAACTTAAGAGAAATGAGTTGTCCTAAGCATGTTCAGTCCTGTTTCTGCTGTAAAAACAATGTACATTCTTTGGTTTTTATTATTACCTACTTGTTATGAAAATTGCATTGGTGTCTGATCTTCTCTGGTGGTAAATTGTCATATTTCTAATGAAAGTAACTGAAGTTTATGTGTCTCCTATCATTTTTATGTACATATTTGCAATATCAACTTGTGAATTTGCTGGAATAGATGATTTTTGTATCCTTCATATCTGTTCCTTTAAGGTTCATACTACTTTAATGGCTTTTAAGTCTCCTGTTTGGGAGGGGAGAAATAGGTTTTACTAGTAAATACATCTTTTCAATAATACATGTCATTTCTAAGCCTGTCCTGGATACAAACATGGAAAACTTGTTCTTAAAAAAACTCCATATTTTGCTGTTTGTGTAACCAAGAGTCTTAATTTAGGGTTAAGTCCTTTCTTTTAAATATTCCTTCATTAAATACCCTTCTATCCTTCCCAAAGTACTAAAATTCTATTTAAAACCAGATTGACAATGATTTGGTTTCATTAGGAGTTCCAAAGTGTTTTATGTACTCTGAAAGACCTATTCCGTATTATTTCTGTTACTTCTCTGGTAGTAATAGATCTTATATTTTTTCCATTTGAATACAAAATAATACATACGGTTAGCAATTTGTAGTCCACTAATGTGTTAGCACAAATCTTTGTGGGGTTTTTTTTATCTTTTCAGAAGTATGTTGACTTGAAACAAAATATGCAGTAAGATTGACTTTGTGAAGGTGACGATAAAATATAAAATGCTGTTTTCCGAATATTTGTTTCTCTTAAGAAATTGCAACCTGAAATGGTCCTTTAATAACTGGTGCGCTCTCTCCTCTTATTCACCTTGTTTAAGTGTTGTACAGTCTGGGAAACCTCCCACTACATTTAAAAAAAACCCAAACCAACAGAAAACTCTTTTAAAAGCCATGATTGTCATTGTGAAGGGTAACACAATTTAATGCTGTTGTCTAAGAAATTTATTTCTTGGTTTTGTTTTTATTAGCACCAACTTGATTTCAATGATTTTAGTATGGAGAAAGCATGCCCTTAACATAACAACACCTGAGTCCTTCAGTAAATGGTTCATCTTATGGTCTTTGTGTTTGACCACCTTCTTCTGAGGGTACCAAATTTGTTATTTCCAATACTTACAAACAGAAGAAGGACCTAAAAAGAAAATTCTCTGAGGAACGTCCTAGATACAGAAGAGTTGTTAAAGGATGCTCAGTTAAAACCATGGAAAAACAAACAAACCAACACAAAAAAAAGCCCTAACACGTCACCTTTAACGTGGGCAACAATTTAGAGAGAAAGCAAACTAATTCCTCAGATAAACAAATATTCAAATATACATAGTATGTTCAGGGTTTTAATAACAGTGCTTCACAGTTATAGTGAGGTGAGATAGCATAGGATTTGTAGTTAGTTTTGTTTTTAAATAAGACTCCTTCCAATATGAGAGGGGAGTTTTGTTGGGGTATTTTTGTTTGTTTTGGTTTTTTAACAAACTTCTGCTTTTTATTGACGTCTGTGGCTGATTTATGTCTTTACTTCATCTTCAGTAATTTAAGTTGTCCATTTTGCACTCACTTAAACTTGATGTACAAGATTTGTAGAAGTTAACACCCAGATTTTATAGAAGAGACCGCTGTTAGTTACAGAAGCATGATTGATTGTCTCGGCGTTTATTGAAATGATAACAGTTCTGGGTAAAGTGAGTGTAATAAACTGTTTTTCTTTTTAAAGGGATGGAGAAAGAAAAAGTATGAGCACTGAAAGGTATGCCTCTAATATTGAAAAAACCCCTACATTAATCACTAAACCTACTTAATACCAAGTAGTGTATACATTTCTTAGTCACATAATTTCATTGTTTATTTATGTGTTAAAAACCCACATATACAAGCATTTCACTAAATCAGATTCAGGCTTTCTTTTTTTTTTTCATTGGCTTCAATAATACTATGGAGGTCCTTCTGGCAGTTTGTGTGTTCTCTTTTCTCATCATCTGGTTCTCCTAATGCCTTTAATGCATCAAAGTGTTCTTAAAGCCATAATATGAGGTGGGAATATATAAGGGCTTGAATTTTTTTATATGTTCCCGTTTAAGGTCAATATCAGTCTAGCAGCCTGCAGTCACAGAATCACACAGAATCACAGAATGGTCAGGGTTGGGGGACCTCTGGAGATCATCTAGTCCAACCCCCCTGCCAGAGCACCTACAGGAGGTTGTACAGGACAGCGTCCAGGCGGGTTTTGAATGTCTCCAGAGTGGGAGACTCCACAACCTCTCTGGGCAGCCTGTTCCAGTGCTCCAATACCCTCAAAGTAAAGAAGCTCCTTCTCATGTTAAGATGGAACTTCCTATGTTCAAGTTTGTGCCCATTACCTCTTGTCCTAACATGCATGGCAAGTATAGCATGAGGCAGACTTGCAAAGCTGACAGTAATTTTGCATGGTTAACTAAAATTGGTTAAATTTCCTAACTTTTTAAGTTTTTACCAGTGTACAGTTCGTTAAGGTGCTGGTGTATTTAATTTCCAAAAGTTCGTTTTTAAAAAGGAAATATTGCAAGGAGAGTCTATAGAGCATCGTAATAATTATCCCCACCATCATGTGTTGTCTCTTCTTAGAAAAGAAGATAAGAAATGATTGTTACTCCTGTTAAGACTTAATAGTTGTGGGCAGCTTAAGTGAGCTCTTGGTACCATCAGAGCTAAGAAATTTATGGCTGTAGTCTTGTGCTGGTTTGCAGGCAGACAGATAATGTAGGTAGTCTGTTGTAGCTTCCTGCTTTTCTGTCTTCCTTCTTTTTTGCCTAAGGGAAATGGTTTTAGACCAGAGATGCCAGTGGGCTGCTGAGATCATGAAACTAGTTTATATGGAAGGAAGAGATGGTCCTGAAATAGCATTCTTTCTATCCTGCCCCTCCCGAACTTAGGACTTTTACAGCTTCCCAATTATTGCAGCATTGCAATGCTGTAAATTATTGCAGCCGTGCCTGGATAACGTGAATTACTCCTAGGATAATGGTGTGGGATTCACAGTAAAATATTCATCCCATTAGTTTGGCAGCATGCAAACATTCTTACAGCAATGTGAATCATAATAGAAATAGAGAATGACTTTTCAATATGATCAGGTAAACCTGAATATAGCTTAGAGTTGTGAAATCCAGTGTAGCTATAAGGACTTTACACTGGTAAATAAGCCTGGCAGAAAACAATGGATCTATGAGACCTTCCCAAAAGCATCTGGCAGCTTTAACTTTTGCTTCCAACTTCTCTTAAAACCACTACTAACTGAAGGTTGCTTTTTCTCTCATGTTATTACTAAAAAGCAGAGGCACAACAAAAAAATAATACTGTAATTCCCCTGCTCTACCAAAGGCAGTTAGCAACATTTTTGGCAGGCAGGTAGCTTTTCCTGCTCTGAGGCTAGACATAATTATCCTAGCTGGCATCTTTTTCTTAGCATCTGCATTATTTATTTCTGATATTTGGCTCTGATGTTGACTTTCTAATCCTTTCTTTCTTCTGATGTTACACAGCACTGTACAAAGGAGATTAAATACAAATGACTTGTCTGCCTCCGTGAATTCAGTTGGTGTTAGTATTCTCTCTTGCAAATATTCAAGCATTACTGACCTTAAATCTGATGCATTTTCAAATAGTGCATGAAAAATTGAAAGTAAAATTATTTCATTATTTGAAGGGCTTTGCAAACTGTACAAAAAATACTTTTAGATGGCAGCCACTGAACAAATTTTGGGATTCATACTGAAAAAAAGATAATATCTTTATCTTAGAACATTCAGTGAAATAAACAAGGCAGAAGACCAGTACAGCTTGTGTCAAGAACTCTGCAGAGACCTTGCTCAAGACCTACAAAAAGAGGGACTTAAGGTATTTATATTATTCTCTGTTTACTTGCAAAAACACAACACTTTGGACTCAAACTTATTAAATGCAGCATTAGTGTGAATGCTTTCAGCAGCATCATACCATGCAATCTATCTTCAGAAGTCTGAATTCTTTAATTGCAGACGTGTAGAATGATTTAGATAGCATTTTGATAATGTTCAGGTGGCTTTCTAATAATATGCATGGAAAAAATTAAACTAATTAACCAAGTTATTTAGCATATAAGCATTTTATGCTAAAAGCAATATTTATAAACAAATAATAGAGCTGATTGTCTATGAGCAGTGCTTTGGTTAATCATGTACTACTAATGCATTTAAAACACTATGTTTCCCTCCTGTATTCATACAGGATCCAGTCAATAGCCAGTAGTGTAGTTTAAGAAATTCACATGTCCCAAACTTCCTGACAAGTTATTCATACCATGGTATGAATAGTAGGAACAGTCCCTGTATTCCTTCTCCCCAGATTTCTGTTTGTTATCTGGAAAGAACAGTTCATATTTTCTATTAAGGCCTTTATGGTAAGGCAAGAAATAACATTCAAGACCTGAAAGAATTGTGGTTAGTCTTCTTCAGCCATAAAAGATTGTCTCAAAAGATGACAGGTTGAAAGGGAAGTCATCAGCTAAGAAGGACAAAGGGATAAGCTTACAAAGGCACCAGAACAGGAGGTGTGCCATCTATTTATATTTGGATGGACACTCTAAATCACATAAATGGTTTGGGTGGTGTCGCCAGGGGAATATTTGTGCCAAACAGAGATGCTCTGTGTGGCTCTGACAGCACCATGCAAGAGGAAGGAAGTTTTAAGCAAATCTTTAATTGGATATCACTTACGCATCCTTAGTAGTTTTCCCAGCAAAGTTAAGACATCTCGCACTGAAAGTTTCCAAGTAAGGAAGTAATTTTTTGTAGACAGGATAGAAGTTGTGACTGGAGCCAGAGCCTGAAATCTATTGAACATGCAGCGGTAGCAGATGGTCTGCTGGGAACCATAGCCAAATGACCCAGTTCAGAGAATTTGACTTTGGCAGCACTTCAGGACCAAGTGCAGAATATTGCAGAAAAGTTCTTGGCTGTGCCCCTTACTGTTCACAGATAAGCACACAGTTTTGACTGTGGCTTTAGGGCCCTTATATAGATGCTACATAATAATTGTTTCTGTGCTGTATATGACATGCTTAAGCTTTTTCTTCCTTTTTTTTTTTTTTTTTTTTCCTAGGGTAAAACAGTTACTTTGAAGCTGAAGAATGTGAACTTTGAAGTAAAAACAAGAGCTTCAACTGTGCTGTCTTCTGTTTCTACTGAGGAGGAAATATTTGCTGTTGCTAAAGACTTGTTAGGAACAGAAATTGATAGTGTTGCTCCTCACCCTTTACGGATAAGACTTATGGGTAAAATATTTCAAACTCATTCTTTGTTTTCAGAGTTAGATCTTATAATGTATCAGAATAATAGACCATACTCTAAAGGAAAATCAGTATAAATGGATTTATACTTTCTCCGTTACCCTGGTAGTTTTTGCAAAGAGAAATGGGTCTGAAGTGCTGAATGGTGACTTGGGAATGTTTTACTAATTGAGGTTGTACTTTTCCTACCATCTTTTAGTCCTGGAGCAACATACACATCAGCACAAGAGTAGAATCTTAATGCACAGCAGTGCTTAATTCTACTGCCTTAAGAGAGCTTTTAAATCTGCTTTGCACCACAGCAACAGGTCATTTCTGTCCATATCCTCTTTTAGAAACACATGCTTTAAATAAAAGTGCTTACAGACTGAAGTTGATTTGTTCTGCAATAAATTTAAAATATCTGCCAAAAGTAAACTGTGTTTTGATTCTAAGACCCATGTGTTTCAGGTGCTAAGATATTCTGCTTGGACTATTCAGTGATATATAACTCTTACTTGTCTATGGTATTAGAATCCGCTGAAGAAAAAAATATTTTGGTGGGGAAACTTCATGCAAAACTCTCTTATAGACTGAATTCTTTACAACTATTAAGTTTATAGCCTCATGGTGCAATCAGTTAAAACTTCATGGGTATTGAAATGAATAATATGGTTGGGCAAATGTTTGGGTCTGATAAAATTGTTAGCATTTGAAGGTAGTATAGCCTCTATTTAGAGATAAAATGCACTTTTATTGAGTGGATGTATATCTCAGAAGTGGTTAATTAAGAATTAGTATCAAGTTTTCATAAAATTGGTATTATAAGGTTGTTTTTCATCATTAGGTGTACGAGTATCAGGATTTCTAAGTGAAGAAGAGAAGAAGTATCAACAAAAAAGCATTACAAGTTTCTTAAAATCCGGAAAAGAAAATGGTTTTCTTAGGCTACAGCCTGGGAAGTCCGACCAAGAATATTTCACTAAAAATTCAGAAGCATCTCCCAGAGGGAGTTTTTTTGATAAAAAGCGAGCTGCAAGGCAACTAAACAGTGAGAATCTTTCTCCAAATGAAACTGTAGGTAAGCAGCTCCTTCATGATAGGAAATCATCAGCAAATTTTGTGGAAGAAACTAAGAAAGTCACAGACTTACAGAATTCTAATCTGTGTAAGATCTTCACCTGCCCTGTTTGCTTTGAGGAGCAAAGTAGCAATAATTTGGAAGAGCTTAATAGGCATATTGATGAGTGCCTCAATGGGACTTTTGTTAAAGGTACCGTAGAAATATCTGAGAATGACAATTCAAGAGAAAATATGCTTAACCTTCTCCCACACTTCAAAAATGAAAATGTGGATGAATGTCAAAAAACCAAAACAGATCAATTATCAGGAACAGATCAGTCTGCAAGTACATCTGACAACTCTGCTAGCAATAGCACAGAAAAATTCACTCAGATATCTGATAAAACTCACAGAGAAAAACAGCCTAGCAATCTCAGTGATATTGCTAGAAACATGTGTATGAAGCAGCGTCTTTTCCCAAAAAGGATTTCACAAGACAAGGAAGACCATTTTGAAAAGACTAAACATGCAGAAGTAACTAGTTCATCCTGCTTCTTTGAAGCCCAAGAAGACAGTGTTCTTGTTTGTCCAGTTTGTAATTCAGAACAGAAAACCACCAGTCTTGTATCATTTAACAGACATGTGGATGTCTGCCTAAATAAAGGCCTTATCCAGGAGCTGACAAAAAAACCCGATTTTCCTACTAAGGTTTATAATACGGAAAATTCAAACAGAGTTGGTGAGTATGTGCGTTAGGATATATTTGATTATTCAAATTATCTGCTTGTACAATTAAAATTATTTGGTAATGGTATACTTTGAACTTTTCAGGGCTTAGAGATTTTTGCAGTAAGTTCATTTGAGTAATGCCCATATAAGAGTGAACGTATTTATTTAAAAAATATAAAATCAATTTTCACGACAAACTAGATTTATGAATGTGGTGGTAGTTACACAGTGCATTCTGATTTGCCACAATGGTGACAGAGGAATCACTGCTCATTTCTGTAAATTGCATGTTTACTACCCCCGCAATATGTTCAGAAAGGTGTTTGTAAGGCCACAGAGATTTAAGTGAAAATCAGTGAAAATATCTTCAACCTGGATTGTTTCAGAGATCCAGTTGACAGAAAAGTTGCATTATGTACTGTGCTGGTAAAAACAGAGGTGGTGAAATAAAGCATAAAGGCAGGAACTTGCCTGGTTTGCATCTAATAAAATGTATCACATAACTGCACCTGTAACGTGCCAAACCAGTAGCATATTTACTCGAGTAGTTTCTCTTTTTGATGAAGAATTAATCTGTGGCCAGATAAGAGGACATGTGTTAAGTACTTGCTTAAAGTATATTATCCCTAATCTAACTTGTGTTAGAATTATCAGAACACAATTAAAACTTACAATATGAATCTTTTACACAGAAAATGTTATAAGCAGTATTGTTGCTACATGTGCAAAGAGGCTTTGTTTTAAATTAAAAACTTCCTGTCAGCAAAGCATCTTTTTCCACCCTGCAGGTTAAAAAGATTAAAAACGTAGTTTTCAACAATCACCTTGAAAACAAACTACATTATGCTGAAATATTTCTGAAAACTACAACAAGGTTCTAATTAGTCCCTTAGAATTCAATAAACTAAAGGCTTTTTGTTTTTCTCTTTAAAAAATGTCAATATAAATTACAGTACTCAAACTGCACATAATAAAATGTTATCTGCTCCTTGAGACAGATTAAATTTGATTATGTTAAAAAAAAAAAAGGGAAGTAAAAGCTCTACACAAAACTGCTCTTTTAAAAGTTCTGCCATGTATGTGATTTCTGAAGCATTCTTTCTTTCTTGAAATACTTCATTTTGGTTGTTCCCAATTACTTTTCAGGAGGTTTTAGCAGAGGACAGCAGTCCACAAATCTACCACAAGGAACAAAAAGGTAAGGGTGTTCTGGAAACTTGAGTGCACAATTCATTTTAAAATAATAAAGATTAGAGAAATATTCTGTGTTGTAAAAGTTATGTAGGCATGCATTGTATATTTTTTTCACTCTTACCGTGTTTTTATCTTTCTTTAACTTCAGGTCTGGGCTAACAACTTCACAGTCAGTATCAAAGAAGGCCAAGCCATGCAATTCCAAGCATACAATTGAAACATTTTTTAAATGACTGTGTAGCAACATATTCTGTATGAAGTATTTCATAGTGTTTTATGACTGCAAATTAATTTAGCATTGGTGCTAGGCTGTATTCAGGTGCCTGTCACTTTGGAGCCATTGAATGCCTGTGTAAAAAGAACATGATGTTTGAGGTACTAGAGGAGGTACAATTGAGGCAATTTTTTTTTTTTTTTTTTTTTTTTTTTTGAGAGAATAATACCTTTTTTTCCAGTTATTTCTGAGAATCAAAATTCGCTAGCACTTTGTTTTTATTGAAAATGTGGAACTTTGTTAGAGTCACGAGCAGGCTCATGAATTCTCTCTGCTGTTCAACAAACAGAACAGGGAGATTAGAGCTGCCATGGAGCAAGCCCGTAGGGCAAGCTCCCTAGAAAGCAGGAACCATTAGCTAGGGTGCCACGCCACGCTTACTGAAGGCCCTCTTCTCAAACCTGACCTGCCATCTTCTCTGTGTTGGTTGTGGTAGCCATAGTAGCTCAGGCTGACACTTCCTTTGACAATTCAACAGAAAATTTAATTGTGATATTAGCTTTGTGGTAACAAAGAAGAGCTGAGTTGCTTGATTGCAGCTTACGAACGTTTGTATTCTGTGCACACCAAAACTGATAGGTCTCGCAGTTTCAAAGGAGAAGAGCAAGAATTTAGAGCACAGTCAAGCTTTCATTGTTGTCACTGCAAATGATTTCAGTAAGAGTTGAAGGACCAGCCCTGAAGGAATTATTGTGATGAGATACAGGATAACTTCACTGATTTAAAAAATGTTACTAAACCTGTTGATGAGGGAAGAATTCCGCCAGGTTAATCAGACAAATGCTGTTTGATCATTGGCCTTTCCAAAGACACTGAGAACTTCAATTTTCTTCACAATTGTGAAATTGTTACTGGTCAGTGGCACTAAATTCCCTCTAAATAAAAGGTCTCATGGTGCAATAATAATATGAATGATGTGCAAATATGCAAGATGCTGAACCTTCTGATTGTTTACCTATCTTTCTCTTTGAAATTATTTTGTATTTCTGAATAAATGATATTTTATGAGTGCATATGTGGAACAAGGAAGTTGTAAAGTGCAAATATTTAAAATACTCTGTTTAGATTTTTTCTGTTCACACCAAATTGCTTAAATGCAGACATTTTATTATAATTAAATATTTATCAGGCAAATAATTTATGATGACAGCATGTTTCTTATAAGTTATACAAACAATGTAAAATCCTGTATGAAATATAAACTGCTTTTTAATTGCAAAATGTTTAAAAGAGGTGGCTACTATAGAAGCATCTGGTTGTTTAACTGTACTGGCAGTACTTTGAGGTTTGCTTGTTTTCTAAACAAGCAAATGTGTGCCTGGTATGTTTTAGATGCCCAGGCTAAGTCCAGAACATGCTTTTTGATTTCCAAACTTGCTGGAATGATTTCACCATCTCCACCTGCTCATCTGTTTGTTTGCCGGATGCCACAGTACCCACAGCTCTGTCATTTGAGTTCATGTCAGTGCTCCTTTATCTGCTTTGGACCGAATCAGCTGGAGTAGTTCAGACTATGTAAGCTGACTTAGTTGGCTTTTTCTAAACCAGGTCAGTGAGCATTCAACATGAACTGTTCTGTTGACAGAGGTGGCAGCTGCAAGCTTTTGGTGGGAAAGTCATAAAAGCAACTGAGGGAACAGTGACTTGAGCTACTACTGCCATTTAGAAAGTGAACACCTGTCCCTTTATTAGTTTGGATCTATCCTGTTCAATAAAGCATAAAATCTAAGTATTACCTTGACATTGTGCGTATTTCTTTAAAATGTGTATTTTTACATATTCATGAGTTAGCAAAAAATAAACTACTTTAAGTGCTTGAACAAATGACGTTAGTTTGCTTAGCCTCAGAAGTTGTCTTACTGTCTGTTTAAAAAAAAAAAAAAGTGTCATGAAGTTAAAGTTGTGGAGTGTGTTAGAGTTAATGTGCGAATTAAACTCACAGTATGATTCTAAAGCCAGAAATGTCTCGTCTTTTGAGATGTGTGTAAAAATATATCATTTGGGAAGGTGTTTCTGTGTGTTTACAGAAAGTGCTTGGTGAGATTATTTTAATGTATTCCATGTAAATTATTTACTGCAATGCAAACCAGAAGCCTTTTTTTCCCCTATTCCTTGCAGTTTCGTGTACCACTTTTATTACTGTTTTTGTCTGAAGAAGTACACGATTAAGTATTGTCACAAACTTCCGTGGTATGATTTATCATCTCAGTTCTTGTGGAGAAGACAGTGTAAGCAATGTTTTTGTTTTGCATTTTTCTGTGTGTGTGTTATATAATTGACCTTAACTTAAAATCTGTTTACATTAGCATATGGAAATTTCTTTATAGTTGTGTTTAACTTAGTGTATAAATTATTCCCTATGTGCAAGCCATTCTGCACTTACTATATCCACAGTTTGGAAGCATGTGAATGATCTAGATTACTCACTACCTATTGGACACAATTTTTGCTTGTTCCTCTCTCTTTTTTACACACTATTCAACATGCCTTTGTCTTACCTTACATTTTTTCTTTATATTGTTGTTTCTTGTTTATGTATTTATTACTACTGTTATTTTAAACACTAAAAAAACACTCCAAGTTCGTGGCAGAGAGAGAGCGCTCTGTGAAGGCAGGTGAGGAAGATGTTCCAGTACTCCCTTGCTCTGCATTTGTTCTGGATTCTGCATCTCTGTTAGTTTCTGCATCAGTCTTTTCTGCAGCTTACTGGGGCCATTTGGAAGAGTCAAGATTATGGGAAGTAGTTAGACAATGTGGTAAAATTGCTGTTTGCAAAGTCTAAGCACATAAAGTATAGTTGTACTGGCAAAGTTAGTTAAGAGATATGGGATAAGCTGCGAAATGGGTTTGTTTGATAGTAACTTGGACTGGAAACTAACAGGTGGTGTTTCTAGACTGTATGTAAAATGATGATCCTGGTTTAAAGATTCACACTATAACTCATGCTTTCTATGAGGCTGCAAATTTATTCCTCCATTGGTGCCAGCTTTTTAGGCAAAACTGATCGTTCCACAGTAGTCTGTCTCTCATTTTGAACATGACCATTAATGTTGTAAACAGTCGGTCTGTATTACTAGCCCGGTCACCATACAGAAATAAAACTCTTCCTCTTAAGAAGTTTCACTGGAACATTTGACTCACAGGAAGCAAGTAAAAGTGAAACCTGATTCAGCTACAGCTAAATCAGTAACTTGTTCTTCTCACTCTGGGTTTATTTTTGCAGTGTTTGTTTTTTTTTTTTTTCCAGCTGAGTAACATTCATCTGAAAGTACAGTTGATGAAACTGTCTTATCAGACCAAGGTGTATCAAGTGTACAGATTCTTGTACATCACAGCCTGACTGTATCAAAAAATGTTTAAATGAGGAAAGAACTGTGAAGCTTTCTTCATGTATGATAAGCAGAATCTGAGCAAATAGTTTTCTATCCAACTTTGCTCAATTTACAAGCTCCTTTAAGTCTTTCAGCTATATTTTACAACGTACATGTATAGTGTTAATAATCTTGGAAGTAAAGATGACTGTGTAATGTAATTATAAAGAAAAAATTGTAGCAAAGGAACTTTAACGTGTCTTCAGTTGTGTGAGGCTGAAGACTGATAGTCCTGCATTCTTGGAGCTACTTTTCCAATATTTATTTTGAAATGTTAGCAATATCAAAGGCTGTTTTTACAGTAAAATTCAACCTAGTCACTTTAAACAATTTTTATGTCCTGAGATAATAATTGTCTACATGAAATGAAATATCGGTGTTGGCTTAAGTAGACCAAAATAATAGCGGACTTCAAGGTGAATTGAGAATTGGGTAGATTAGATGGATATGTCAGTTCAGAAAAACTGAACCTTTGGGGAGGTTTTTTTCAATTTTGACTGGACTTGGACAAAAGCAAAGGAATGTATTGTCTACCTGAAAATGGAAGTGTCTTGTGATTGCATCAATACTGCTACTGCACGTGAGTATTTCTGCGCACATTTACGGCAGAAGCACTTCAGTCTGTCACATCCCAAGGCTGTGTAAAGCTTACAGGGACAGTCTCCCTCTCCAGTCTAGTGAACTGGGGTTGACAGCAGTGAGAACTCCCAAGAGGAATGCCCCCGCCCCGAAATGGCTTTCAACCTACAGAGAGAGCTCCATGACTACCCTGCAGTTAGTAACCGAGCCACCTGGCTGCGGGGGCCCATGCAAGCTGCAAAGCCTCTGTGTGTCTCTGTATGTGTGTACTTTGAATCATAGAATGGTTTAGGTTGGAAGGGACCTTAAAGGTCATCGAGTTCCAACCCTGTGCCATGGGCAGGAACACCTCCTCCCAGACCAGGTTGCTCAAAGCCCCATCCAGCCTGGCCTTGAACACCTCCAGGGATGGGGCATCCACAGCTTCCCTGGACAAACTGCTCCAGTGCCCCACCACCCTCAGAGTGAAAAATTTCTTCCTAATACCCAATCTAAATCTACCCTCCTCCAGCTTGAAGCCATTGCCCCTCGCCCTAACACTACTTGTGGCATTGCTTTTCAGAAGTGCCTCTTCCTTGCGTGGTGACTTGTGAAACACTTCAGGAGCAATCAGGACTGACTACCTTTTTCTCTCCTATTTGCATTTGTAGGTTCAAATTGCCATTTGCCCGTAAGGATCACCGCTAGAGAACTCTAGAACAGAAGATTGTGCAAAGATGGCTGTGCGCGGTGCCTAGCTGGCATCAAGAAATTCTGTGTATTTAGTGCCTGGTTTCTTGTAAAACAAACTCCTGAAGCAGCTCGTCGCCTCTCCCTCTTGGAGTGATGTGGCTGGGCCCTGGGGTGCTGCTGCGGGCGTGCCGGCAGGGCCTGGCCGGGTGTGCTCCACTCAACCCACAGCACCGGGGAACCGGTTTGTCTGGCCCAGGGGCAGGACGCCTCCCTCTCCGCTCCGGCCTGCCGCCCCTTCCCTCCGGTGAGGAGGAAGAGGAGCTGAAGGCCGCGATGAAGGGGCTGAGCCGCTTGCTGCGCTCCGGGGAGGATGCCGTGCAGGGAGCCGCGGCAGCTTGCCCAGAAGCAGGGTGCCAGGCCCTGTCGGGGCTGCTGGGACGGTGGGGCCCACCCGAACCCCCTTCTTGCCTTGACCGAAGAACAAAATGAGCGGTGGGCCAGGGGAGTGAAGGATGAGGTTGAACGTGAGCTGCTTTGTACGTAGTAAAAGACATTGGGAAGGGTGTCTGGATGTGGGATCGGGATCTGGGGGTGTTGGTGCATCTGTCTACCGAGGGACAGGTCCTGCAAACTGCCCAGCGCCCTGCTTTAACCTCACCCCTGAAGCTGTGTGAGGGGCTTTGCTGGCATTAGTCACATCCCTGGGGCCAGCAGCTTCACAACCGCTCCAGGCCCCCATTTTGGGGGCACACCGAAATCAGAGGACCTTCTGGCCTCCTCACACTCAGCGGCACAACTCCTGCTGACGGGGTCTCCGGCTTTCATCCCGCAAACCGGGATGTGAAACCGGTTTGTGACAGAGCAGCTCGCTCTGGCGTGGGCTGCGATTAGTGAAAACAGGTTATTTGTGGAAACTGAGCAGTAATTGTTAAACCCTGCTGCGGCCCCATCCTGTGATCACAGCGTGACAGCCAGGAGCCGTTCTCCTGGGCTGTGCTTCCTGCTTCCAGGCTGGCAAAGAGGGCAGATAAAGGAAAGAAACAAATAAAATATCACTGTTGGACTCAATAGGTAGTTTTTCCCATGACTTCTTTGAACTGGAAAATGATTATTTTAGAAAAAGATTCTTGTGACTTAACAAAATAGCTACTTTGCCCTGGTCATTTTATTTCCAGTAACAAACAAGAAAACATAAAGAAAACATTGAAAATGTTACCAAACCATTAAATATATGACTTAATTTTTAGAAACAACAGAGTAAAAGTAATTTTTGTTGTCATTTGAATCTGAATATTATTATTTGTTTTGTATTTTACTTCCTTGGAACTCTTCAGCCAATTCAAATTCCTGGGGTTTTTTCCATGTACTTTTTGAGACAATGACAGATTTCATCTTGTGGATACCACAACAGGAAATTAAAAATGGTGGGGAGGGGGTGTGGAAAGAGTTCCATTGTCAATGAGTACCAAAACCTCTGGTGCACTTTTTCACTTGGAAGTCATCCTTATTTGTGGTATTACTAAAAGACAAATGGAGGCCACTAAAAATAAGATGTAAATATGAGGAAAGAAAAATTGAAGGTACCTCAAAGCTTGAGTTTCTGTTGAGGAAGACTTTCTGTTTTCAGGTGAACAAAGCAATTTACTTTTCTGCACCTTTTTAGTACCTTGCCCTTCACAAGAGAGGAGAAATTTTGGGATGTACAATACACCACAGACAAGGCTCCCTGCAAAGGAAATCAATTGATAAATTTACTGCTTTAATTCGCTCAACAGGAAAATTGGATATAACTATTTTATTGTTATAATATAAATATAATTATATAGTTGTGATATAACCTGTAAGGCAATAAGCCAAATATTTTCTATGAAGCCAAAGAAAATAACCCACCAAAATGACTGACAGCCACAAATAGATAATTGATTGCTGCTTGAAAATAGAATGATTGCTAATAATGCAAGGAGTGCCAAATCCTGGAGGCCCCAGCTGAGATAGAAAGCTTCCATAAATCTGTAGTCTGACAGCTCTATACTCATGTAATTTCATGCATGAAAAAATCACTCTGCAAAACGTTTTGCAGCAAGTCAGTGCCATGGTGTGTCTGGATTGCCACTGTTCTTAACCCCTAAATTAAGAGGTATTAAGAGAGAGAGATTATTAAGAAATATCACACCCAGAGCAAAAGGTCTTCTTTTTAACAGCATACAGCAAATTCATGACTTCTGGACAGGAGAAAAAAGATCATTCTTTGTCAGAACTACAACAAAATTGTCCTTGCCAATGCAGATACAGTAAAGAAACATCATTTTCTCTTGTTTCTTGAAGGCAGTGTGCGTAAACTGTTGGGATTGTTCCTGAATGTCCTGAGATCCAACAGCGTTTATCTTTGCATCATACATGTGTGAGTGTTCATCAGC
>NW_009648250.1:3533274-3589257 GCF_000708025.1 Charadrius vociferus | reverse complement strand
GCAGGATATCCTGCGAACATTGTTTTCCCCATGTTTGAAATCAAGGTAGCGGAAAGCTCTGCCGTATACTTCTTTAGGGTGTAGACTACAGAAACTATGAGTGAGGCATTTATTCTGCAAAGATCCCTGTTCATGATGCTGATATTGCTGTCTGCCACATTCCTTGTCACAGATGCCAGGGGTGCATTTTCATTTGCAACTTTTTTTTTTTTTTTTTTTTCTGTGGCTGGGCCCCTGTGTTGTAAAGCAAGCAAGTCTTCTGGAAACAGCTTTACCAGTGTCCAGTTTAATTTCTAGCTTGTTTTGTACAGTACAGCTGTGATTATTCCCACTGAGATTATAATTATGGGTAACATGTAAAATGCAATTAAGTGAATGCCATATGGATTTCCCTAGTATGGTCTGCAGTCATATTGCCTCAAGCTGTATTCTCATTAGGCGTTAATGAACTTAGACATAATGCAGTAGGATGAACTTGCATGAGAGGCCTCTATGGAACATATAATTGCTGCAGTTTCTAGTTCAGCAGAGAGTGCTGTCCTCTTTGGTGATGTCATTGGGCAAGTGGCTTTCAGGCCAAAATGTTCTAGGCAAGATATCTAAGTGATTAACTTTTTAAGTGTGATATGCTAGGAAATTAAAAATATGTACTAACATTTTTGCCACTGATTTAACTGTTACACTAATTTATTCTAAGTGGTTAATTAAATGTTAAGGTAGAAACATGAGAAATACTCTGACCTCTAAGTTAGCTAAACCAGTTATCAGAAACCGGAATTTTATTTTGCAAAGTTACTGAATATTAGGTGTCTAAATGCATGCTGCAGCTAGCTTAGTTGACCAAACAGATGTGCATTTTTGGGTTCAGACATTAAAGGAAGGTCCCAATATAACAGTAAATTCCACATTGTGTCCAAATTTTTAGTAAAAGTACACCCACCCCCCCCAGTAAAACTGGTTTGTTTGTGGTTTTTTTTCAGTTAGGTCATACCATTTGGTTACTGCTATACATTTTTATGTATTTTGGTGGTGTGTTCTGTTTTAAAACAGAGCAACTTTTCCAAGAATGGGAAATAAATGCTGCGGTTTGTACTGTTCACTGCTATGCCTATAAAATACTTTGGGACCCATTTAGATGGCGAGAGCTTCATAAATGAACTCTTGTTCCTGTGAGCTGTGCAAATAACAGTAATCCACGCTGTGGAAAGTCTACCTCTATTTGCACTTAGTAGTTGAAACTAGAACCATCAGCCAGATGTCTCTAGGAAGAGAAAAATATAATGCTGGAACACTTCTATGATGAGAAGCAAATGAGTCTCATAACATATGAAATCAGGACAAATAACAGACGGTAAGAACAGTATCATCATACTTTCAGTTAGTTATGTCTATTTTTTTAGTAATACGATTTTTTCATCTTGTTTTTCCACAGTATTGCCAGATGAGAGAGAATTTCAATATGCTGCTAAAACGAACAATTTGGAAACCATGGAAAAGCTGTTTACAAAGAATGTTAACATAAATGCTGTGGATACTGTGAGTATGAAGTGTCTGACAGATCACTGATGTGAAATGTGACTCCTTGGGGTTGCATGGTGGAATCCCAGCATGCTAGCCCTGTCAGCTGCAAGGTGATGAGGCTGGGGGAGTACCTTCTAGGACCTGATTAAGAAATGTTTCACACGTCCAGTATGGAAAGTAGGATTTGTGAAGCGTAACTCACAGGCCTTTGCATTTAGTCACTGGTCTGTGCGTCACATTGGGAACTAAGGACTGCTGGATTGTGGTCCCTGCTCTGGTATTTACTCTGTCTTTTTGGGTGACTAGTTTTTTGAGTTTCTGGTCTTTCAGAGCAGAAGGACTTAACTTCACAGTCACTTTGAAAATGAATTTATGCCGCTAGCATTACAAATTTCAAGTGTGAAGTGTTACCGTTTGGTTTGTGGTCATGATATTAATCTGGGGGCTGTGGAGAACAGTTTGTCCCCAGTGGCTATGTGTAAATCATCTACCCATGAACATCCAGTGTTACTTAATCATGGGTTCTGAAAAAACTTGCTTCCCATGCCCACTTGCATTTTTCCCCACTGGGGAATTGAGGCGATAGTACAGGTGCATTCGTTGGTTTGTTTGTGAAAAAGAGAGAGACAAATATTTCTTTAAAGTTAACTTTTCTTGAACAATGGGAATGTTCCTATGAATTACGTACTACTCTGAAAAGTCACTTAAAAAATAGTTCTTGCTTCCTTATTGCTTTCCAGAATTTGGGAAATTAAACTAAATACTTTTCCAGTCCAGTAGTTTGAATCTTTACTCTGCCATCCTTAAATCAGACCGGTGGGTCTAAGAGATTTATTAGCATAACTACGTGGGTGTTGTGCATTGATTGATTCTCCTAACGGGGACATAGCTTACACTGGCAAAACCATTCTTTTATTCATGTTGGTCATTCCTGCCCCTGTGCACCCAGGGCAAATAAGCAAGGCTGGCAAAAGGTGAGTTTGTTGATAGAACTGTATCTGTGCAAGAGGCTTTTTCTGGCATAAAAGCACATCATAAATCCCACCTTTTTAAGCTTTTAACACATATAGCTGTTAATTTAGACTTAGATGTGGATAAGTCAGCTGATCTGCATAGAAGCATAAGAGAACAAATCCAAACTGACTTTTAAAGTTAATTAGTTACATCACTTACATATCTTTGTATGGAAACTCTCAGTGAATTATGTTAAACCCAGTTATGTTCACTTTAACTGGAAGCAAAACTCTCTCTTCTAAAGTTTAATTCAATTTAACCAATCCCTTTTAAATTCGCACCATTAATTAGTTTAATGAAAAATTAATCAAGTGTTCCTGATAAACAGTGAGCTTATTCACCCATGTGAAATTACTCACTGTTTGCAAGGTGAAAGATTTCATTTACATAGATAATGACTTAGTCTGGGAAGGTGACTAACACTGAGTGAGGGAGGAATCTCGTCTTGCAGAGGTAGAGTTAAAAGCAAGGAGGATACCAAAAGCAAATCTAATTGCATAAATCTAGTCTTCAGCTTTTTAAATTGAAGCATATAATGAAATAGTAAACATGGATGTTTCTTGTACTGCATAGCTCTCCTCTAGGCAGTATATGATTGCTTAATGACACTTTGACATTTCAGTGAATTTCAGTGAAGGGATGATGCTATGTAAAGTAATTAAATCATTCTGGTTCTGCAAGAAATCTTTATGATCCATGCCTGAATTCTACCCAAGGGAACAAAAATGCACATAAAGACCAAGTGTGGCTGTTGAAGGAGAAACATGCAAATGTATAGACATTAAAAAATGCATTTGTTAATAATCAGAGAATTCAGAAATCCTGATCACCTGGACAAGTAAAAGAACTATATTACGGACCTGACAACCAAAGGTTTGCTTATTTCAGCTGAAGCGCACCGCGTTCCATTTTGCTGTTGCAAGAAGTCATGTATCAGTGGTGGATTTTCTTCTCCATCACAAAGCTAGACTTGATATGGCAGATCAGGTAAGCTGGTTTACATGTTTTGATTCACACAGTATAGGAACACCTTAAGGTAAGTATAAAAGTAGATATCTGCCTTATGCTCCCCGTTTTGCAAAGTTAACTGCTTGCTGTAAATACTTCAGTTTGTCCTAAGACTGCACATACTTCTCTGAAAAAAACATTGTTAGAGGAAAAACACATTGCCCAGAGCTTTGGCTGTGTTTAATACTTGAGTGAGCGCAAGGGTGGTTGAAGCCACTTGTGCAAATATGCTGTCTGTGGTAGTTGTGTATTAATCATTGAGCAGTTTATATGAAAGCAATCACTAAAAGTAAAAATTAACTCTGGGAATCGCCAGGAGCGGAGAAAGTAACTCGTGTTCTTTCCCTCCTTTTTTATGTGAGTAGCTTAATGCAAAGCTGTCAGCTGCTCTTCAGCATCCATGACATTAAGAGCTTAGCAGTGTATGTCTGATTTGGTTGGGCCAGATGGTGATCCACAGTGCAAGATTCGATTCGGTTATTAAAACCGAATGTATGGTATGTTATTAATAAACAGGGTATTCAAACTAGGAGTTTTCCAGTGAACTGAGTAATGAAAATAGATGAATTGTTTACTCCCCCCCAGCCTCCGCATTTGCTTATTTATCACTCCACTGTATGCAGCAGTGTTTAACTTGTAAGTAAGGCAATTTCCAGGTCGTGGAGGGAGAAAGCTGCCTTTATTTTGCATTGTGTTGGAATGCAAATAACATGAGAGGGACCTGTCAATTCCAGTTACGAGCGGCTTCTGGCTTGAGCATGATCTTGCAGTGTAGGTAACCATCTCCTTGTTAGTGCTGCTTGATTTGCTCTGGAATGTTCTCCCAAGCTGCTCTGTTAGTGAATAACTCACATGCTACTTTGAAGAAATATGCCCGTCTTTCTGGACCCTATCCGCTCCTAAGCAAATCTTGCCTGGTTGTAAGCAACATTTCCCCTTTTTTCTGGCAAGCTGAAAGACATTGTTTGAATAAAGTACTCTATATAGTCTATGGTGTAAATAGTCTATGATGTAAATGCTAATAGGGTAGTTCTGCAAGAAATGGACAGTTTTCTTTAAGTAGCAGTACTTTCTATAGCAACAGTTAGGAAATGGATCCCTGGATCTTTTACAGAGTACCTCTGGGTATAGCATTAATGTAATTTTATTCTGCAACTATTGTAAATTATTCTTTATGGCAAATTATTTTTCAGTGTCTATGATCTATATTTGTTGAGGTAATAAGGAGACTCAAAACATTTTATGTTTTTTTTTCATTACCCTGATAGGGTGCATTGAAGCCAGGTTGGAAATATAGACCCTCCCCTCATGTTGGGGTTCTATTAACCACTCAGAATCTCATTCTAATTAAGGATTACCTTTTAATTATTAGCTGTCTGTAATTCTTAGATGTTGTTAATCATCTTTGTTGAAAGACCGTTGGAAACGCTCCATGATAATTAGCTTACAGAACTTAAATATTATGACATTACCTCTTGTATTTGACAGTGATTGATGTACTCTCTGGCAATCAGCTTGATCTTACAAGTGATAAGAAATAGAATGACACTGGCTGGAAGTTCCTTATCTCTATTCCTTTTGGCTCTAAGAAGTTAACAACAAGGTGTATTTTCATATAAGAGAAGAACTTTTCAGACAATTTGAGAGAAGAGAACCTTAAAAAAAAGGACTAACTAGAAAATTATGGTGACTCATGCAAATATAGTCATTACCTATCATCACCTGAGATGTCATACACCGCACCCAGTGGTAGCTACCTACCTGGTTTGTGGAGAGACAGAATAATTTCCATGTGATATTTAATCCCTGCAGCGTAAAATGGGATCAGCTGTTCTCTGGCAATGCCAGACCTTCTGTCAAGAAAAGGGTTGGCCTGAATATTTAGCTAGGTCTTGATGCATAACATTTAGCTTAATTTAAGTGAGATGAATCCCATGCACACTGCCAGGTGTTAATACTGATTTTCTACGAGCCTGCAGAGCAAAACCCACTCATACACTGAATTAATGAAAAAGATTTAAAGAAATCTGGTATGCGGTATTTTGGTAGTAATTTCTGCCTTTATCATTTTATTTGAAGCATGGCCTGACAGTGATTCATCTTGCAGCTTGGACTGGAAATCTGGATATAATGCGAAAATTAGTTAAAGCAGGTGCGGATCAAAAGGCTAAGAATGAGGTTTGTTGATGAGAAAATTTTACCAACTCGAAACATATTTATGTTGGAAAAAAATCAAACTTGTTCTTACAGAGTTGCTTATGGTGTTTCAGGATGGAATGAATGTACTGCACTTCGCAGCTCAGAACAACAGCGTTAAAATAGTTGATTATTTTCTCCAAGATCTTCATCTGAATGACTTGAACAAGCCTGATGGGGTACAGTACGTTTCTTCCTGTGTATTTCTTTGATGTCGTATAGAATCTGTTGTGGGCAAAACAATCTTGACTTGGGGAATTTCAATGAATTTTTTGATTTATTGCCAGTTATATAAACTTTTAATTACTGATTGAGTATTAGGAAACATATAAGAGAAGCAGCCAGACAAGCACTTAGAGAAAACATGTTTCTTCCCTCTTTGCCTGTCTCAGCTGAACTCCAGACACCTGTTCTCCCATGCTGCCTTTGCTTTTGCTGCACATGATGTTTAGTCCCATCGGTGAGGCGATGGGAGTCAGAGGAGGTTGGGGTTAGTCCACAGTGGTTTCTTTTTTTTTTTTTTCCAGCTCTTTGTTTCTCCCTCTTTTCCTCTGGTCCAGCAATGGTTCTTCCATGGGCTGCAGTCACCCTGCAGGTGTACCTTCTCCTGTGTCTCCTCCCTTGCGTTCTCTCATGTGTCCTCCTGTATTTCTCCTAGTGCATGCTGCCAGTAGTAGTTACCACCCCTTCTAAAATATGTTTTCACAGAGGTATCATGTGGTTCTCTGATGGATCAAGTGCTGACATGTGGTGGCTCAGTTTTGTCTGTTGTGGAGACAGCTGGAAGTGGCTGTGACCAGCATAGGGTAGTCTCTGACCTCCTCCCACACACCTCACCCCTGCAGCCCCCTGCCCTTACCAAAACCTGCCAGTTATGACTAACAGAGGCATATTTTGCCAACGTAGAACGTAAAACTATGTGCAGCCATCCTACAGAGCTGCACCAACTCTTCAACAGTGTCCTCATCAGGTTTGCTGTGTTTTTGTTTTTCCTTCCCACAATGTTAGGGTCTTGCTTTGAGGGCATACTTAGCTAAGTAGGATATTTTACCTTTACGTGAGGAAAATTCTTGTAGGATCTGTTACCAAAAGAATAAAGTTCCCCTATCCTTTTTTTTTAAGTCTTGAATTGTATTGACTCAATGTTGCAAAATTCTGAATTCTTTCTACACATGACAAGGCTGACAAAACAGAGTTAATTCAACAAAACAAACCTTTGTGGTTTAGGCCTTGGGAAAGGGAAGGTGAAGAAGAATCTTCTTTATATTGATGTTGTTTCTTAATTATCTGTTAGTTGCTTTCATGGTTTTTTTTCAGACTTTTAATATAGGCCGCTATCAGATAGTGAGGCCATCTAACCAGTTAGTTAGGTGGCCTCATTGTCTGACCAGCGGTGTGGTTTTATGTCAAGATAACTTTCTGCACTAGAGTTGTAAACAGTTGAAAAGTTTTTGTTAGTGTAACCACTATCAAATAATTGCCACAATGTACAGCACTAAATTCAAGCCTCCTGGATGAAACTTCTGAGATATGGTTGTTCTGGTCTGTGCTTGCAGAATTCAGATCAAACATGTTATGCCATGGAAGTAAATCTTGCAACTACTTTACTGCCTGTTTCTGAGCGTTGTCAGACTTTTAATGACACAGTTCTTTTGATAAATATTTTCATAATGAGAAGAATTAAGAATTAAATATTTTGAGCATATTTTCTACCTTGTTACCATTTCTGAACAGTTTTCAAATATTTTCTTCAGGATATGTAAGATGTATAATCTTTTTTTACACTAACTAAATATTGCATTTTAAAAAAAATCTTGCTCTTCTTGTATGTATCTAATTTTCTGTTAATCTACTTAGTCATACGATACATAAATTTTTATGCAGGATAGACATACACATATGCATGCCACATACCTAGTAACTGGAAGCAACGTATTTTTACTTTCAGTAACATTGTCGTTTTTTCTGTAATTGTTTTCTAGAAAGGGAAAAAGCCATTTCTTCTGGCATCTGAAAAAGGCCATGTTGACATGATAAACAATTTGATTACTCTGAAGCTGTTTACATCTGAAAAAGATGAGGTAAAGGTTTCTTTTCCACAGAAGTACAACTAAAAATGTGCTTATGAAAGATTACTTTGTCTCAGTGTAGTTACTACACAACCAAGTAGTGTGAATGAGCCATACAGATGTCACAGTCATGGTAATGATAGATATTAGCCCAACAAATATATAAAGATGATGATTTTTCAGTAATTAGGGGAAGACAGTGGGACTTCCGGTCTTGTTGCCAGGAGACTTTGCTGTACACATTAGTAGTTCATGTAAAGCAAGACTAGTGTATGCAGACTGCTGGGAGAAGTGGAAAGTCTGGTGATTAAGGTGTCGTCCTCTGTACGGGAAGGTCATATTTCCCAGTTTTTCACTCTGTTCAGTTGTGTCTGTGTGTCACTGCTAAGTCCCGCATGACTAATTTTTCAAAGGTGTTTAAATACTTCAGGATGCAAATAAACACCTATGGGGATTTTTCAGAAGTGCCTTAACACATCAATTTGCTTGAGTTTGTGTTTGATGCTGCATATTCAGGTATCTAAATAACTTTCAAAGTCTGCCTTTAAATTTCTTTACTCCTTACTCAACTATTTGTGGAATGAGATGGTATTTCTCTGCATCTGAAGCATTGCAAGGATAAATACATTCAAAATTGGGAAATGGTCAGAAACTGCATTTTTAGAACCATGTAAGTAAGCACCCAGGAAGTTATGTTGTTTTTCTGGTATTCTGGTAATAGTTTAAAAGCTGCAGTGCAACCCAGAGCTCTTGCTGTGATAACTGGTTTATCAGCAGAGGTTAAAAGACAATGTTGTCCCAGACACCTAGCAAGCTGAAGATGTAACCAGCAACAATGTGAGGCAAATGCTGTGATCCTGCAGAATAAGTAGGTAAGAAGCCAGAACAGAAACTCACCTGCTGGGTCACTAAAAGCAATCACACTGTATCCATAATTTCTAAAAAAGATTTGAATTCCCCCTCCACCCCCTCCAGTGCTGTGAATGAGAAGCTGTTCTGGACTCTCATTTCTCTGAGGGTTAGCATTCTTCTCCTAATTTCCAGCTTCCATTTAGTTTTAGCCAGTTTTATACTTTCTCTTGTGCCAGCATTGTCTTTTAGCTCAAAACCTGCTACTCTTCCTGAAATTGCTCTTTGTTTTTATTTGCTTGCTGGTGTGGATTTTTTTTTTTTTTCTAGTTAGCTAGTGACAAATTGTGCTGATGGTGAAGGAGACTAAAGATTGCTGTGTTGGCATCAAAGCCACTACATGTTTCTATATACTTACCTAGGTTTTGGCCATTAATCTTTAAGTCAGTGATCTTGGGGGCTTGGTGTAGTCCCCATCCTTGTAGGAACCGGTATCCAAAGTTTTCTGATTCATTTTTTAGGAGTTAGAATTTTAGGTATTTTCACTGGTCATACACTGCAGTTTTCAGAATATGAGACAACCAACTAGACCAGCAAGGTCGTGTCTGTGTACATGTGAAAAGGCCCATTTCAGATTAGTCTGAATCTTGGAACACGCTGCATGGATCTGCCTCCTTCTCCTTGTACATAAAAGAGAGATATATGTAAAAGACCAAAGGCTTTGTGTTGGTTTTTACTTGATGTTTTGACTTTATTCTGGGTTTTAAAATACCTTATTTGACATTTTAATTTCAAGGATGGAAACACAGCATTGCATTTAGCAGCCAAAAATGGTCACAGTGAAGTTGTAGAAATTCTGCTTGAACATTGGGAGGAAATAAATGACATCAATGAGGTAAGGACACAGAAATTACTGAAAGAGATAAAGTTAGAGTTTTGAAAAATCAACTAGAAAATAACATTTTAATGGAATAAATGTTGCACTGAGTAGACTTTGTTAGTTCTGTTGCTTTTCTAGTATCTTTGCATCCTGTTTCATGTCCCTCCTCCAATAAATTCAGCTCCATTAACTCCTTCAATATCTCTTTCTCTGTCCTCTGTTCCTCATATAGTGGCCTTCCCTCCATCTCACATGCCTTTGCATGGTAGAAGGAAATAGAGGAGACGCAAACCTCTACCTAGCTTCCTGTTCTCCGACATTTCTGGCCCCGTGACCCCATTCCTTTTACCATCTCTGGTGCTTTTCAGGGTATTCACTGAGCCAGTTCAACATGCATACCCAGCACATACCATTGCAGGCACCTCAGCAAAGACATCTCAGATTTGTACCTTTTTCATCTGGCCTCAATTGACTGCACAGATTTGGCTACAGACACTGCCTACCCACTTTTGGTTTCCCGGGTTAGTGTTGGTGAGCTCAGCCAGCATATTTACAAGTTGCATATTAGCCATTAAGGTTGTATCTCTGAGTTGATGCACTCATGAGCTTAATTTTAAGGCTTAAAGTAGGGGTGGAGGAGTGAAATGCTGACTAACTACTCAACTCAGCGTTCCTGCTTTGCAAAGGGTCCTTGTGTCTTCTGCTTCTTCTGCTGGGCAGCTGGAATGAACTGAGTGAGTTAATTCCCTTTGTTGTGGGCTGGCATGCCCAGTGCGGACACCTGCACAGTGTTTCACAGTCTGTTCTGCTGGCCTGGTGGGCAAAATGAATAAGGGACACACACCCACTCCTGCCCAAGGCCCTCCTCTTACTTAATCAGCAACAGATTTATGAGTTGAGGAGTTCTCTTATCTGGCTCGTTTGTTATTTCCAGCTATGCAATCTTTGAGGCACATGAGCCCCTTTGAAATGTGAAGCCTTCATGTTTCCAAGCCCTGTCTAACAATGTTGATTCTGCACACAAAGCTCGTACTGCTTGTGACCCTGTCTTGCCATAGCTAATGGTGTGACTTTCCTGTCCAGCTGGAAAAGTTCTGCTGTGTGGATAAACACGTCTCTCTTTCCCCAGCATGAGCAAAGGACTGAAATATATTAAATTAACCAGAGTAATGGTGGCAAGAGTTTATGCAAGGGAAAATCAGAATTTGTTGATGCTTCTGTGAATGCTGAAACACTAGAGTAAGTTTCAGTAAACCTTTGTGTATTTTAGGAGTTGAGAAGCAGGGATTAGATCCTTGTGCACCTAATGTAACTTATTTTAGTGACTTGCTGTGGAGACATGGATACTTTCTTGGTGTGAGAAGATTTGAAATAAATATGCAACAAGATTATTTCTGCTAAAAGTGCTCCTTATAACTAGTGTTAGAGTTGAGATTTCATCAGAAATCCATGGACTGACAGAAATTGGTACTTATGGTATGTGCTAGCATACTAGCAGTGTTGCCTGGTGTTGAATGGCAGCAATTGCTACCTACTGTCTTCATTTCTGTGCCTGTTACTAGCAATCTTCTTTGAAAAGAGAGTGATTAATATTTATGAAAGTTATCTGTATTGTAAACCTTTACTGTACATCTGTCCAGATAAATGTCACCAGTCACTTGTGTCAGTGAGTTGCCATTTCATTTAAGTGTTAATTTAGGAGCATTCAGGTTGTGTTCTCTTGTGACCATCTCCTCTTTTCTCTTGAGCTGGATGAGTCTGATGGAGCTAACCTGTTTTGTGTCATGGCCCTATAGTCACGTGGCTTAAATTAGAACAGACGTTTTCTCTCTGTTGGTCTAGAATGGAGAAACTCCATTTTACTTGTCTGTTGAAGAAGGTCATGAAAAATGTGCTGAACTCTTACTAGAAGCAGGGAGTGATATCAATGTTTTAACTCAGGTATGTATACAGTATCCCTCCAGCATACAGGTGCTGGAACATCCTGGGCTGTGGGAAGGACCTTATCTTCTCTTTTCTGTGTGTACTAACAGTATATTTGCTCTGCTTATTTTTATGAAATGGTAAAATAGTAAATTGGTTAATAAAATAGAATTGGGAATACAGAGAGTGCTAACAGAATGAAACTAATGTGGAATAGATTTATTTGAGTACTGTGGTGGAGCTTTTTTATTTACTGTATGTCCAATAGTAAAATATATGACAAGGAAATGTAACCAACTAGAGTAATTGAAAATCCTCCTTTTTGGCAGCGTATATAACTGAGCTGATGACAGACCTGTTCTCCACATCTGGTTCCTGGACTCAAGTCCAGCTCACGTGTTGAATGGCCTTGGCTTGCCAGCTCTGAGAAGTTTACGATTCCACAGACTGAGAGCTTGTTTGTTTCAGCAGAAATATTACGTGAAAATTTTCTATTGATTTATTTTTAAAAGTATGTTAATGTGACTGTGCTTGCTTGCCAAAAGTCAAACTGAACTAATAGACTAGGAGACATTTTGGCATTGTCATTGTTCGTGGCACAGAATAGCTGACAATGCTAATTTATATCTTTCTTAAGAGATACTGAAAAGGACTATAGAATACTGGTGTTTTTAGCATATTTGTTGTGATATGGTAAAACATGGAAGTTCTTTCAGCATTTACAAAAACATATCATGCTAACTGCTGATCCACTTCACTTTTATCAAAGGGAGTTTTTTGGGGCGAGGGGATAATGACACAAATTTATATGAAAGATTACCCTATATTGATAGCTCTCTTTAGTAATGTTTTTCCAGCAACAAAAATGTAAGGTTTTGCTGTCTGTACCATTTCTTTCAGAACAATAGCAGTCCTTTGCAGATTGCAATTCAGAATGGACATCTATCCTTGGTTGCTTTTCTTATTGATAAGGATATTGACCTGGTTCCTAAACCTGAGGTAAGTGTATATCAGTATAACTGTTCTGCTGTTGTTCAGCCTGTCCTGTCTTTTATGGCCTTCCCTGGGAATTCAAACAGCTCAATGAGATCAACTATTTCCCTAATTTTTTTACTATACACATTATTACGTGGTTTATGGACGTTGGTTATCAATATGTACGAACCAACAAAAACAAGGCCTGGTTGCACAAACCCAGTGAGTGCCTGGGCAGACTGGTGCAGTGCATTGTAGAGGTGGTTGGGCTGAGCCAAGGACCAGGTATTAGGAGACGATGAGCACAATACCCTGCTTGAACTAAGCAGCAGTAAGGCAGGCCTCCCTGTGTGCCATCGGCAAAGAGTGAACCCTTGTAACTGATTTTGAATAAAGGTAAATAAAAGGTAAATAAGCACCAGTGCTTTCACCCTCTGCACTCAAAGCATATGCCTTCAAAATCTGCATGCCACCATTCTTTGGGGCTTAAAAAGAAAGAGTTACTCCTAATATTCAAATCTTTTCTCAATTTAGATATTACAGTTTTCCTTGCATGTGAGATTTTCTGTGAATAGGAAATTATTTTCCACTTCTACAGTACAGGATGAACATAGAATCTGGGCTTCGTGACTTATCTGCCATGATCACTGGCCTGTTGTGTGATGTTATCAAGGAAGAACAATTTACGATGTGCTTGAAATGATTTATTTTAAAGATCAGACAGTTGTGCTGCTTGTTCTCATTGGCTTTCTGTAGCAGAAACAACTCATAAAACTGTTACTTATGTTTTGGAAACATTTCCAGTGCAGTGTTGCATAAGAGCTCGCTTTATTTTTCTGTAGCACTGAAGAAATGGCTGGAGTTTATAAAGACACTAATGAACTGGTGTCTGGCACCCATCAATGGCACCGGTATGGAATTATTCTTTAGCTGTACTTAACAAGAAACCGATGAATCACAGGTTCAATACACAAAGTGATCTTGCCAATCTAATGGTTGGCTTGTGACTGGTGTTTGATCTGCACCCCAGTTATTTTAATAAATTATCACTCAAATCAAAAACCTTAATTTCTTTCTAGCTGTAATTTGCTTTTTATAAATATGACACCAAGTCAGTTTAGTATGAAGAATATTTCCATCAGCAATACGTGACAGGAGTTTATTCCTGGAAAGTGGATTTTGACATTTGTTTACCCAATGCAGAATTAGTCTGTCTCCAGCCTATTCAGCTAAGGGCAAACCCAATTTTCTGAGGGAACAGAAATATTACCCTAAGGTTTCTATTTTCAGCCAAGGGTAGCAGCACATCCCAGGTATGAACACATAAGAGGAGTGCCTTGCCGCGTTCCTAAGTGGTGACACGCTGATATGCACCACGTGCACTCAACATTTCCAGGTTTCTCAGCTGCATTTGTTTACCTGCTGCTGTTGGTGTTGCAGGGGCAGGAGCAGGAGCTGGCTGCCATCTCTGGCATAACTCTGCACATCAAGGTGTGCTTTCTGCAGACTTGAGCCTCTGTTAGAACATATTGCCTTTGCAAGGGGCAGATTTTAACAAGAACCTATTTTTGTTTGAGTGAACTTCTAATAATGTACCCAAGTATAATAGTTTATTATTTTCCCTCCACAGCAGAAGAATTCCCCTCTCCATTTAGCAGTCATCAATAATCATCTAATGGTAGTAAGAAGCCTCTTGGATGCCAATCATGATATAAACTCCTTAAATCATGTAAGAAAAACTGGGAATTAACATAACTTCATTGGTAAAGAGGAGATTATGTGGATTTTGCTTGAAATATTTTTTTTTTTCCTTACAAGCTCAGGGTACAAAAAAATAGGAAGGAAGAGGCAGTTCCCTCCTTATCGTTTAGTGTGTATGCATATGTATTAGTCACTGGTACATGCTGTGCTAGTATTGTTTGTGCAAGATAAGGATAGCAAAATATACTCAGAAAATATTTGGATTAATTTATTGTTCAAGTGTTACAATTCATGTGAAATAATTGACAGAAATATCTTAATGGTATTGATCTCAGAGGGAAACCCAGTGCAGAGTTTCCCTTGTCTGGGATGGAGTTAATTTTTTTCATAGCAACCCAGAGAGTACTGTGTTTTAGATTTGTGACCAAAACATTGTGGGTAAGGCACCGGTGTTTTAGCTGAACAGTGCTTGCAGAGCATCAAGGACTACTCTGTTTCACACTCTGCACCCCCAGTGAATAGACTGGGAGTGTGCAGGGAGCTGGGAGGGGCCACAACCAAACAGATGACCAGAGCTGACCAAAGTGATGCTTCACACCAGACAACATCACACTGAATGACAAGGTCACAGGTCTCTGTGGCGCAATCAGTTAGTACATTTGGCTGTTAACTAAATGGTTGGTGGGCAGGGACGCTGGCATCTGTTTTCCCCTATCTTTACTAGGATTGTTTGGCCTCCGCTCGGTGCTGGTGGTCCACCACCTCCACCACTGCTAACACCCTCAGGTACTGGATACCCTCCTCTGTGGAAGACCATGTCATGCGTGATGTGTGCGCCGAGTGATGCGTGATGTGTGCCAACATATTTACTTTGGTGTTGGCTTGCTTGATCCCTTTTTTGCTGTGCAAAACCTCCTGTAATTGTTAATGACCATTTTCAGCTTTTGCTGTGTTGTGTATCACTTTGTTTTGCTTTGCCTGGAGAGCCATGATAAAAGCACTGGCCTTGTGCCTAATCTGGTATTTTTGGGCCCTACGCTGCTGCTATCTGGGTACTCAGAGAACTGTCTCATGGAGAATCAGAGAATTATAGAATAGTTAAAGTTGTAAAGGACCATAAAGATCACCTAGTTCCACCCCGCCCTGCCCTGGGCAGGGACACCTACACTAGACCAGGTTGCTCAAAGCCCCATCCAGCCTGGCCTTTACACCTTCCCCCTGCTCTCCTTGGAGAGATGCTTTGTGGAGAGAGGAATGAATGGCACCTACCCCTTCTTCTCCTCCAGGATGGGTCACCCCCACCTTCTTGTAATAGCTACAGTTCCTTGAATATCCTTGTGTAATCAGACTGTTCACACTAGTCCGTGTTGTGAGCCTGATTTTAGTTATTGTTCATAAAAAACTAATTGGCAATGCCACACAGGAGTGCGCCCAGAGGTGGTCAATCCTTGGATGGATGGGCGTGTGGGAGGAGCTGGGCAGGTGCCTGTTGCTGTTATTGCCTCCAATAGCTTGGAATTTCATGCCTGAACAGGCAGGTAGTTCCAGGTAATTGGTACACCATTTGAAGGAGGGGAGTCTTCCCTGCTCTGATGAAACACAGAGACTTCTAACGCTGTGTTGGGGCCTGGCCCATGCCTACTGAGCTGCCATCCAGTGCCCTCATGTCTGAAGTTACATACAATAGCTACATACGAATCTCTAAATTACTGCAGAAAAGAAAGTAGGATGTATTTTTGGGACAAACTTATGAAGTCATGTGATCATACTGTGTATTCCCAAAAGAGCTGATGAGACACTTTAAAGTGGAACCCTGAGGCTGATGTTTCTTGGTGTGTAAGGTCTTCGTGTTTCACTCTGCAACGTGTAAGTTAAGATCTAAAGGCCAAAAAAGTTCTTTAACCAGACCTACAGAATGTAGACTAGCAACATCCAAGAAGCACGGGCACAAAGCCTTCGATTTAAAAGGATGCTGTGTCACATGAAACATGCTAAGGGACATGTCCAGCTATGCAGGGCTTCCACAAATGACAACATATCTTATTAGCTGCTGCATTACACCTATAGATGTCTGGAATTTCTTACTGTAATACTCTGTAGAAGGATAAATATATGAATGAGTTTTATTTGGGTACAGGAAACTGTGTCAAGACTACACAACCCTAATTTCAGACCCAAAGATTAGGCTTGAAACTGAATGCCCCCTTAGCTGTATTTCTTGTTAATGGTTTGGTTTTGTTTAATGTGCTTTTTTTCCCTCTTTTTTTTTTTTGTTTGTGTGTGCGCATGTGGTTTAACATTCACCGAACCCATTATGGAGCAGGTAAAATTCTGCTGCATATCATTGTTTTGTGGCAGGGCTGGCTAACAGACCCTGTAGACTGTGACACAATGTACTGCTCAAAACTAAGGATACCCAGTTGCATTTGCATGAATTTCAGCGGGGAAAAGTTTACCCGAAAGAATAGTGTGGGTGGGGGTTGGCAGTTGCATGAAGCACTCTGTCCAAAACACCTTCTTTTAAGAGGGAAGAGAGAGAGCTCATTAGGTTACAGTACATTAGAGGGGCATGACAGCAACTTTTTCCCTGAGCCAGCTGGAACTCCTGCCTGGTTTTCCAGGTAGGTACTGGCTACTGGCAGGTAGGTCGCTCACAAGTTAAATGTTTTCATTCTGTTCCACGTTTTCTCACCAAGGCTGTTTCTTGGGGTGAATCTTCTTGAGATTCAGATTGTGGGCACTCCGCTTCTAAGAGGAAGTTTGGCTTGTTGTATTTATTTGGTATCATTAATTACAGAGGCAGGAAAACCCCCTACATCTGGCAGCTGATCTTGGCAACGTGGAGCTGGCGGAAGTGCTGCTGAAGGCAGGCTGTGATCTCAAGACCGTGGATAAGGTAGATTGCATTCCTCACACATGCAAGGATCATGTGATTTTATTTTTTTGTTTTATAACTTTCTTCCCAGAGATGCAGGAAGCACTTGTTGCCAGTTGTCTTTCCTAGGTCAAGCTAACTGTTAGTTGTTACAAAGAAAGTCTCCTTTTAATAGTGCTGAACCTGCTGCTTGCAGAGATCTGAAATGGTTTTAGTGAAGAGCCATAAACTTCCAAGCTGTGTAGTTTGAAGGATAAACCCTGCTGCCAGAGACCTCTGACTGGAAGAAAGGACTAGGCTTATGGAGTGGAAAACGGCCTATGGCTATTGTAACTGTGCACCCGCAGCCAGATTCATTGCCAGGAGAGGCACAGGTACTGCCAGCTTCACTAATTGCAGTGATGGTGAGTTTGCCCTTTAGCACTCTGGGCCATCTGCAAATGATGGTGCCGGGTCCCTTAGAAGCCGTCCTAGATCTGTTCAGGTGTGTGCTTAGCCCCTCTTCCTGATGTTCAGCCTGGAAAGACTGAGAACAAGAATGGCAATGGCTGGAAGAACTAACAAAGCAGAGTCTCTGGAGAAGTGCTTTTGAAAGGACAGAGTACCAAAAGAAGTTTTTATAAATTTTTCTAAATTACTGCAAGATAGAGCAAGAGCTTCATCTTTTTATACTGTTGCTGCTATATTGGTTTTCTGTATGACTGAATTGACAGATTTTATGTTTATCATAAGCAATATCTATCTCTTCAGTAACTTTCATGCACAAAACTGTCCTGATGAGGAGTAAAATTTTATGGACTAGGATCATCTCTTTTTTCCCTAGCCTGACATGAGGCTCAGGGCTCTGAGTGCGGATGACACGGTTGATGTGTTTTGGGAGGCTGAGGTAAGATGCTGCATTGCAGTTAAGCCTTCCCATTCAGAGTCATGCCTTACACTAGCTGGAGAGCTGCAGCTGTCATATGGGCTAACCCAGAATGAAATCTTGTCCACTTTAGACAGCACCTTAGCCATTGGCATGCATAGAAAATGACTTATTGACTCTTTTGACCTTAAGCACCTGCAAGCCTCTGGGCTGTGTAGTGCCCTGGAATTACAACAGTGTTGACAGAGTTCAGGGCATGTTATGAGAATATGCCCCTGAGCCAGCACAAGTTCTGCCACCTTTTTGCATTGGTTTTATTTCTTGGAGTAGTTTCTCCCTTGCCTGTTTGCTGGATGTCCCGAGGTCATGCCACTGCTAGGAACATCCGCAAGTACAGCCCTCTTTGAACTGAACTGGTGCAGAGCTCCCAAAAATGTTCCTGTCCTTACTGAACAGTAGGCGGGGAAAAGGGGAGCCTGCTTCAATTGCACAGTGTTTTCCTGGCCCCTGTGCCCTGGCAGCAAGAGTCCTGAGTCTCCAGAGCATGCCATGCATCTGCACAAGTTTCAAGCTGTTACAGCTCAGGAAATGCTCTCTTGGGAGCTCCTCCTTCCTCCCATTTGCAGATATAATTGTCGTTGGTTGTGATCCATAGTGCAGAAAGTGCTCCCTGTGTGCAAGACTGCTGTGCTACATGAGCACGCAGGACACCAGCAGTGTCTGCACTAGCACAGGAGACCAGAAATACCCCCTTCTTCCACCCCCTCCACCTCCCTGTGAAACGTAAAGCATCTTTCCAGAGGTGGGACCTGAGGAGCTTTTGTGGTCTGTGGACTCTTCACATATAAAGTATGTCTATGCTATAAAGATTTTATGAAATGTAAATTTCTTGGCTTCCAATGCAATGCTTTTCTAAAACCAGGCTAATTAGAATGATCTGGAGCAGAGCCAGGAGCTGTAACTCAAAAGGTATATATCAGGAACTTTAAAACTGGAGAGTTGAAATGCCTTATAATTTAATTACTTAAGCTTCTAATTAAGGAGTTGGCTTCTTTTAAGTCTGATTTTCTAGAATGCCTGGCACTTGATATGTGGAGAATACCCTGAATAATTAAATCTGAAGCAGTTCCACCCCGTGCAAATCTGCTGAAAACAGACAATTGCAGAGAGAAGTGGACAATTGCAGAGAGAACCCTGCAGAGCCACTGAGATGCCTTTACATCGCAGTGCTGATAGTAGAGATGGGTTCAGATCGACTGAGCAGCCCTCTGCAGCTGGAATTAAAGCACTGGCTTTTAATTCCTTGACTGCCTGCACTACCCATGAAACATCACCTTCAGTTTTGCTCAGTTCAGTTGTCTCGTCCTGTGAGCCAGCTTTTTTCACCATCCAAACCAAGATGCAGGTTTGCCCTTAAAGTTGGAGGTTTCCAACTTTGGCAGCCATCCATCTGCAATGCCAGTTTAAACATAACATGGGAATGGACGGTATTTGTGGTAGTTTTCAGCCTGTGCTTGCTCAGGCTCGCATGAACTTGGAAGCAGTGACTGGAGAGCGCAAGCTAGTGTGAAGTATGGAGCAGTCTGAATGCAGGAGGTTTCTGAAAGCAGCTTTACCTCATCAGAAATTCTTTAGGGGGAGTTCAATGCAGGAAAAAATCGACCACCTCTGGGCTGAGGGGATATAGCTCACACAAAGCGTAGAACTTTGATTGTAGCTGCCCTGAAGCCATAAAATTGTAGTAATACATATTCTTGAAAAAAAGGGATGGGCGTCTGTAAATGAAGCTCCTGTGTTTCTTCTATTACATACTTCTCCTGGTATATATGAGATAATGTTCCGATTCACTGTCTCTGCTTTCAGCATGGAAAAACTGCACTTGCTGTGGCATCAAGGAGCAATCATGCCCTCATTGTAATATGATCATTAAAGCACAAAGGTATTATGCCATGAAACAGGTAAGAGACATCTTTCATTTCACTGAGGAGAACTATAAGGGAAAAGCTGATTCTGATTTTGAAGCACTTTTTGCCTGAGGTCATCCCTTTTGGCAGGTTGCAAGACTGGCCTTGATAAATTGAGGTTAGGATTGGGAACAGGAAGGTCTCTACCCCATCCAGGTTTTATTCCTGACTAGCTGTAAAATTTTAGACAGATCTTACTGTTTTCCTGCATTGTACTCTACACACAGACATAAAGAGCCAGAGAGAGATTCTGACCCAAATTCAAACTGTGCCGTTGGCATCAGGGCTGGGATGACCTGAATCCATGTTGATCCCTGTGTCCTTTGGTACAGCAAAATTTGTGGTTGAAAAATGGAGTGCAAGTGTCTGTCACTCCTCTGCTAATAAGGGAACTGCTGCTTTGGCAGGAGCTCCCTCTTCTGTTTTATGTGTGTTAATTATAAAACATAATCATTGAAACGGGAAAGAAACAGGCAAAAAGTGCGAAGGACACAGCTTAGATTGACCTCAGATTGTCTGAATTTCTAACCTTCTTTGGCCCTCCCTAAAGGGCTGAGAGTCAGATGTATTAAAGTGTAGGTTACCGTTATTTTGGCCTGTGTTGACTATCCCATGTCACTTATGAATGTGTACACACTCTGTAGGTGGTAAATGTCTGAACAAGAAAAGCTCAGCTTAGTACCTCTTAAAATCAAAGGAGTATTTGGAGCTGGGCTGCTGGTGAGGTCCATTCTAGAGACGTGCCTTAAAATTCAGACCCAGCCCAAATGGATCTTGAAAATTCAGAACATCTCATGGCACAGGGTCTTAAACTGGGACCATTTAGAATTCTGAGAAAGTTTATTTGTTCCATCAGTGTCAGTTGTAGCAATGAGCCACAAAGAACGTGCTATATCTACACATTTGATGAAAGGGGGGTATTTCATAGGATGGTAAAGGTTCATTTTAGGGCGTATTAATGCTCCATTAACCAGTCCTGTATTGGCTTGCTCAGTTTCTCTTGTTTGGAGCCACAGGTTTATGTGGGCTCCCTGAGAATCGATTAAATTAGCTGGGTTTTGACACAATAGTTTCAAGCTCTCTCAAATACACTCTTTGTTTGCAGACTGGTCCTAGTGAGGCAGTAAAAGACATCTCTTGTAGCATCCACCATAAAACCTGGAGGAAGGAAGACACTAACAGAATCTGTTTATGTAGAGCAAGTAACTCTGTGAGCACCAGAGCTAGCAAACCCAGGCAAAAGGACTGGTGAAAGGAATTCACATGACTGTCAGCTCCTGCACTTTCATTGCTGAGCTGCCACACAAATCTGAAACTTCGTTCCCATTCCTGCCTCCTGCTAGGCAGTGTTTGTTTTACCAGGTCAACCAAGTGCCTCCCGGGGCGGTATAAGCATACTGATCCTGCCAGAGTGCAGGCACAGGAATTAGTGATTTTTACCACCCACCTCCAGCCCCATGTGTTCAAATCCATAACACTTAATGTTACAGGGCAGTGGGCTGGTAAACCACAGATCTAGATTAATTATCATGAAAAACACCTCTATGAACTTCCTGTGTTGTGCATATTTGATTTGCATCAGTTCAGCTGGAGTTGTCAGGTACATTACTGTGTCTTTTGGCTTAGAGGGGAATCAGAAGTGAAGCAACCTGTTGCCAGAGGAGACATGACAAACCTGACAGCAGTGAGGCGGTAATGCTCCTAACCTCTTGGCATTGTTTACTCAATTGCCTGAGCAGAAGGAAAGATATTTAAGCAGATGGTTTTCTGTTAGAGCTCCATGGATGTCGGGAAATAGAAACATAAGTGTTTGCAGTCCACTACTGAAACTAAGAGCACAGCCTTTGGGAAACAGCTTAGCTCTTACCGTTATGGAATATGGTATTCTTCAGGTGGTGCTACCATATAAAAAACTACAGCATTTTGAACCATTATTGTAAGAACTGTCTTTTTGTTACATTGAGCTGACTTATCATCTGTGACAAGGCATTAGCTACAAAAGGAAATGTCATGTTGCTGTGAGGAAGTGCACGTGATATGAGTGTCTTGCTCTGTTTGCCTTTTTTTCTGTTTAGTGATTCTACCCAGCCCTTCCCTATCATGGCCCAGGCTGTTTCAACTGGATTTGAGGGCTGCCCTTACTGTCCCACTCTGCCATTGCCTAGACACACAATTAGCAGCAGCAGAGAAGCTGTGCTGCTGCAAAGGGAGGAGAAAAAAGTGGTTTTTTGGTGGTGTTTGTTTTTTGTGGTTTTGTGTTGCTTGGTGTTGGGGTTTTTTTTGCTGTTGGTTTTTGTTGTGTTTTGTTTTTTTTTTTTTTACAACCTCAGAACACTGAACTGGGAGAGCCTGAAGCTGTCCTGTAGAATGTCCTAAACCTCATCTTGCAAGTGTTAGGAAGCATGAAACAAAGTTTGCACCAAAAAAATGGAAACAAACATACATCAAAATGCTTAATTGCTGAACTAAGATGATTTTTTTTTTCTTGCAATACTCTCCTAAGGTTAGGAAATAATCCTGTTGTATTTTTCTGAATTTAGTCCGGAATGGAGTATTTTATGCTTAGCACTTTTAAAATGTGGTATGTTGCCATTTCCTTTTTCTGCTTAGTATATGCTTTGTAATCCTGTATCAACTTCCTGAAGACATTTTTCACTTTGGAGACTGATTTGAAAGAGGACTAGCACATAAACAAAATGAAATATGAAAGTAGTTTGATTTTACCTATACTAGGAATGAGGCTTTTCCCTGGGCATTGCTCAGCTAGGGCTGAAATCAGTGCTAGACGTGGCTTTTGCAGAGGTGCCCAAACAAGAACTAACCCCATCACTCCTGTTTCAGGTGAGCCATGCATATGGTAACAACACCACTTTTAATCCGGAGGGTAAAATGTTTGTGGTTTCAGTTTCAATCTGATTTTGTTTATGCAGGCAATAAAATGAGATCCAGGCTCATCATGCACATGCTTATTGGCCCTTAGACACTTTGCTGAATGGGGCTCTGCACGCTAAACCCAGTGGCTCATGCTGCCACCAAATAATCTGGTAGTTCCCGCTTCAGCCAAGTGGAGCTGAAGGGCCAGAGGTGGGAACAGCTTGAGCAAGCGCCATGACGATGGTGCCCAGCCTCTTCTCAGGGAGAGGTTAGCACTTCGAGAAGCAAGAGGATAGAGTAAGAACTGTTGTTGAAACCCAACGTGACATATAAAGTAGACAGAGCCAAGGAGCACAGCCGTACTTGCTGTGACTTGCTATTGTGTATCAAGTACTAGACAAAGAAAGTGGTTTATTTTGAATTTAACTTAATAAGACGTAGCAATAGACACAGGAGGGCTTAGTTTCTGTTTTGTTTGCAAGACTGTAATAATATCATCCATGCTAAGACACCTTCCAAAGCACTCTACTAGCCAAACATGATTCCTTTACCTGCACTGAGCAAATCACCTGTTAGTAGCTACATATGGCTGTACAGGACACACTGTTCACTGCTCACTAAGCAAAGGTTCCTGGCTTCATTACAAAATTTACCTGCTTTCTTTTTCAGGAACATCTAGCTCATAGTGGTGATGGGTCAGGCTTTGGCTTGTCCTTCAAACAAGACCATAGCACACAGACCAAGCAAATCCGTTCCTCCCTTTGGAATCTAGCATACAACCAGTTAAAACCCCAGGAATGGAAAAAAATGGCCCTGTTCTGGAAGTTCACAGATGAACAAATTAAAGCTATTGAAGAACAATGGACAGGTAACAATATCTGAATGGCTAGACATAATATATAAGCTATAAACACCACAAAGCAGAGTTGCTTTTTAAACTATGTGAGTATTACAGGTACACACTGGCCATACTGCTCTTATTCAAATTATGAAAAAGAGCAGTGAATGGATACAAGCCTTGTCCCTGGTTCCTGGGAAGCAGTGCTGTAGAAGTACAGGCCAGTTCTGTTCTCCCTATTGGCCTGAAGGAACCTTCATCTTTGGAAACCAAGAACAGCAGCAGTGACCAGCAGGGACGGGTCTTGCAGGCCACACTGCAAGTGAGGACCTGGGGAACCTTGAGACACAGGAAGACCTTGTTCATGCTTTGTCTTCACCACTGCCATCAAAGAGCAGTTTCTGTTTTCAGGCATCTCAAGTGCTGGGAAAGTAATACTATTATGGCACATGTTATACTTGTTTATTACGACTACAGGGTATATTTCCACATGTTGAGGAAACATGAAAAGATTCATTTTAAGATGTATTAGCTTTTTTTTTTTCTCCCTTACAGTAGCCTTAGGATAAAACTAGAATTTTTGTTTGTTTGTTTGTTTTAACTTTTGTAAGTCTCAGTCTTCATTTTGCTTCTAGGCGAGAAAGTAAATAAGAGTAAATTATTAGGTTTTAAAACCTCTCAGAACTCTAAATGTGCAAAAGCACAAAATACACTGCTTTGTGTATTGCATAGGGAAAAAAAGTTACAAGGAACATGGAAACAGAATGTTGCTCATCTGGCTACATGGTGTATTGCTGGCTCATCAGAACCCTGTCAAGCATATATACGAAGACCTGGTGGAAGCAGGATTTCAGCCTTTAGCTGGTAAGTTGTTTTATGGTGTACAGAGCACATTACAGTGTCCTCTGCGAGAGCGCAGTGCGGTGCTGAGGGCCCTGCTGGTGCGGGGAAGGTGTGACCCTGGCCAAGCTGGAGGACACTCTCTTCCTTTTCGGGACTCTGCCCCTGCTGGGAGATGAGATTGGTTGAGGAAGAGCATTTAAATGAGACTTGAGACTTCTAAAGGAAGATAAAAATGTGCAAACTTTGCTTCCCTATTTCATCCTGCAAACATGGTTAAAATGTGATTGGCCATCCTTCAGTTAGATTAGTCTGACCTTGTAAAAAGTAGAGCGTGTCAAGCAAGTGTTTTCTCCTCTTACCTTACAGAAAAGATCAGAGCTGCAACTAGCACTGATACAGACTCCAGAAAATGTGCAATTTCATGAATTCATCAATAAAACATGGTGTATATGATGGAATTACATGCCAGATGGAAAGTGGCTTTCAAATACAAGTAGTAACTTTTCTGGAAACAAAACCCCATTTTGAAGTTACATGTTTTTCCAAGCTAGAAGAACTTGCAGTCCTGAAATATTGGTTAGTTTTTTCTCATATGCGTGCTATACAACAATCTAAGGAATTTAAGAGTGAATGGCTGACTGGTAATTTATGACTATACTGCTAAGCAAGAACCACCCCCCTACAATTTCTACAGCTGGCTTAACATTGATACACTAATTCCATACTGGAACTGCAAATAAAGCTATTTTGTGTTTAACATGAAATGTAAATGAGATGTTTTCTACCTGAAAGAAATTAAATTTAGTAAGACAAAGTTATGTGTATAAATCAACACTTCCAGAAATAGGTTGGCACCTGGCCTCATTTGGGATTCAGGTTTTTATAAAGTCTTGCTAGGATTAGTGTTCCTGTCTGAGGAGGGCTTTTCTCTTGTTTAATTAGTGCTAGGATTATGACAAGTCTTTCTTCTTCAGCATTTGATTTATGCAGTTAAAATACACCAAAGTGTGATGTCTAAAACCATGTGTGGCTGGCTGCAGAATTTTCTATCATGGCGCAAACTTGTATACATACTCTAAAAAGAAGATTTGATATTTAATACTTAACACATCTAGCAATTATTTCACTATTTCGTGTTCATGTCTTGAACTAATATTTGGTATTGTCTTGCTGAACACGTTTAAAGGTTTTCTCATTATTGAGTATGTTTCATAACTGAAAAATTATGTAAAATTTCTATCTTTGTAGCCTTCCCTGTAACAAAATAGCAATAGATTCATCATGTCATGGAAGAATTGAATCGCCCTGTCTATCTATGCATAGCTAGCATTGTTTTGTACTGAATCTTACTGTTTGTACTAAACAGATGATCATCTGTACCTTAGTCTGAAGTCTTACGCCTAACTGCCCTCTTGTGTGCAACCTGTTTTGACATGGCTGCAGAGCAGCACAGGAATATGAAGAACAGACAGATAAATCCTCAAGTTTTGCAATTAGGGATCTGCGATCACAAATTATCAGATCCTGAGAGGTATGCATCAAGTTCTGCAACGTTAGCTTGGAAAATAAGAATGTTTAACAATTTGGTGGACTTGGTACCTCACCTGGCCCAAGTTGCATCCTGGGTGTGAAGGATACCACCCTGTTATTCTTCATTTGAGTATGCTGTTCTAGGATATAATTAAAATACACGTCAACTACACTTAGTTACATAGGCAACTAAAAGCATATGTAACAAAAATAAATTTAATTTTCACTTGAAAGTAGAAGTTAGTAACATTGGGACTAAACAAAGAGATTCAGACAAAAAAAAAAAGATCACATTCTATCCTTTATTTAAAAGTGTGCAAAAGATTCCTTAAATAAAAAGTGTTTCTCTTAATAAAATAAGTTTGCAAATAGTTTGGAGGTAGAACAACATTTCAAGTTCTTTTTTTTCCCCTCCAGATGTTTACTATAAAAGCACTTTACTTGAAAAAATATTTTTTAAAAAACAGTAAAAACATGATACATATTTTAGGCCTCGCTACATCAAATCTGAAAAGACTGGGAAGAGGTTTAAGTTGTACCTTGATAAAATCCCCCATCAGTGAGAAAGATTCACTCAGTCAACAACTTTTATTGACTGAACACTGGTATGAGTTTGGCCCTGAAGCATTCGTCCAACTTGTCCTGCAGGTCTCACACTGGTAGAACCAGAAGAATGGAGCACAGTTCGAGGATATTTAGCAGCAGTGGCTTGGGATATAGTTTGCTGAAAAGTAATCAGATACATCAAAAAACTTAACAGTACAAAAAAATTCCCATTAAAATACCTTTAAGTGACCTGTAGTTTAAATAGAAAGATTTGCAATAAAGCAAACTGAAATAAAAAAAAAAAAAAAAGAAAGAAAGGTTAGTTTAGCAGAATAAGTAATTTTTTTCCTTCCTTATCTGTAGTATACTTTTTAGAACATACAGGGCTAAACTTCCAATTAACTAGGTACCATGAACTTTCATCACCTCAATCTGATTTCAAGGTTGGTCTGTTTGTTTTTTTTACCAAATTGTTCAGAATTTTCCTCTGTAGTCCTAATTTAATCATGCCAACCTTCCTTTTGAAGTTCAGTATTTGCTATGAGAAAGTCTCAGAAAGGTCCCTGGTCTCTGAAAGGAAAAGGTTTGCATTTAAAAATGAATTTTCTCCCTGCAAAACTAGCCACGTTACTACAATAAACAGTAGTCATTCTGCTTTTAATCAAGGTAAACTCTCTCCCCTGTCAAATTATCTCAAGAGAAATACTTCCATCTGACTGCCTTCCACTTGGGCATTTATTTGCAGAACGAGTATATGGAATATATCTCTGGGATTGTCACATTTATTACATTTTTAAAAGTCAGTTTTTGGTACAGTAGTTCAGGTACTTTATTTGTCACACTGGTCACACAATCTGAATCCAGAAATTGTTCTTAATGAAAGAAGTCTCACGCCAAACCTCTAGCCCCCTGAGGACATACAGTTTAAATATTAATTTCCGCTTAGGAGCCTAAATTCTTGAAAGTCATATGCAGTCTGCCACAGGGCTCTGATTCACCACAGGAAATGAGTGAAAGCAGAACATCCCTCACACAGACAGTTACCAGTAACTCCAGCTCAAATTAAGGGGTCTGATGTAGCTCTCCTTGTTCTGGCAGTATCACTGAAGAGAAACTGGACTTTCAGATAGTGCAGAGAAAACTCAGATCCTACTTCACAGGTTAAAATATAACAAAAAACCCCAAAACATCTTCAACTGTTTCATACACCTCCAGTTCAAAGTATTGTTTGCTCAGATTGGTCTAAAAGCATAGAACCATTTAGGCCACTGTTTACAGTCTTCTCATATGTTCTCTGTATCCTATTAATGCACTTATTTCAGTGTTTTCTTCAGGATAAATGGGAGGAGTAGGACTCAAAATACAACAAGCAGCAGGCTTGATGAATTTGATTACCTCCAGACAAGGGTTTTACTATTTTCCTCCCAATAATTTGCTATGCTTAGCCTCTCAGGCTAATCTATCTCTCTACCACCTGTGGTTCAGTCACTCTTTCTGCTATACACCATGAAGCTGGTCTTTAAACTGTGGTTGCATGGTGATGACACTAAACGTTGCTGCACCAGCTGATCCCTTCTGCAAAGAAGAGGACTCATGGAAGAGCTGGCCAAGAGACAGCCAAGACTGTGAATACATGTGAAATAATTACTACAGAAACAAGACTAATAGATTAAAGTGGCAATATTTACTTCCTCTCCTCACCAGTGCCTTCTACCCAGCCCAAAGACAGTACAATTTGTTATTTTAAACAGGCCTCAGGTCTGAGCCTTGTCTAATACTTCTTCACGATGGTCATTTTTCTTAAAACTACTACCAGATGTGTTATAATAAGAATACTGTTACAAGCATAATTCTGACTTACCTGAGTGACTGGATGATGTTTTTCAACAATGACTGAACTCATGGGTGGAGCAACTCCCATCACTGCTAAACTACCACAAATTCTGGCTTTTTGTCCCATATCGGCTCGACCCGTGATTCGAGCAGTGATTGTTCTTCCTGCTTTCTGTTGAGCAGATGTTATTACTTTTGCCATGGGCTGCAAATAAATTAAGTACTAGTTGGTAAAAAATTCCAAGCATAATATTTACAATGCTCTAGTATGTCTGCTTAGTTTTATCAGCCATGTGCCTAAACAGAACATGGGACATTGCAGGTAACCCATTACGTTATATGGGACTGAATTTGGTCCACCTACTTGCAACCTGGTTTATTCCATCTTTTTCCACTCTAAGTATGAGATAGCATTTTGAGCAAGTGACTTTTATCCTGAGGGCAGTAAGGCTAATTTGACAAAAATCAGCAAACACGGATAGTTTAGCTTTGATCACTGGCTGCATACTCAAGTGACTGCTGCAGGTACTTCCATCACCCTGGAAAGTCTTTCTAGCAGTGACATAGCAGATACAAAAACACTTCCATGCAGTAAAATGCTGCATCTTTCTCTGACAGCTGGTGGCAAACTGTATCAGATGGGAAACAGAAAGGAGAGCAATGCAGAAGACAGTTGAGAACAGTAAAAAGGACAGTTTAGCAACAAATACATAAGCAGGAATGAGAGAGACATTTCAAACACCAAGATGCTAAAGCAAAGCATATTCTTTCCATAACAAAATGGTATCATGTGAAACACTAATTGGTCCTGTTGTGCTATACGTAAGTATATGTGTACTCTTCTGTTCTTCATTTTGCCACGCTCCTCCCTTCCCCCTCCAAACATCATTTAAAATTGCTCCTAAGATAAATGGGTTTCTGTAACATTAACGAGCATTTGCAAGCTAGTGTCTTCACACAGCTGTATAGACTCTATGACAGTTTCCTCAACTACTGCTCTGAAAAATGTGGAAATAATGATACCCAAACTAATACTTATTTTAAGTCTGCCTAAAAAAAATAAAAATGTTAATTTTAGCATGTTACCAGTTTTTGAGTTGATGCCACACCAGATCCTGCAGCTGTGCTAGTGACAATTGCTGGAGAATCAGAATCTAGCCTGGTCTGAGAAGTGCTTGCATGACCCAGGTGGGTAGAAAACTGTGAATGAAACCAGAGTTTACAAAGAATGGCTATAACTAAAAATACAGTGTTACCTTTAGATAGTTTTTTGACTATTCCAATTACACTTCTAAATTTAACTTCTTTTCAGATATTTTCTCTAGTTTACTTTTTTCTGGCTAGTTTAAAAATATTTGTCTAAAAATTCTAGAAACAATGTGAATAACATTTGATACTATTAGAATGAAAAATCAGAAGAGAGGCAAGCATATCTTTTCTGTTGTAACCTGTACTCTAGTGTGAAATTGTTTTACAGTGGCAACGTCTTCAGGATGACTCCAGGGCAGGTCTAGAACATCCAAGCTACTGGGTAATGATCTGGCTAAGCTGACATGACAGCACAATAAGCTGAGTTCCCTTAGTGTCTAGATATGTTACACTCTTAAAAAAGAAGCTTCAAGTCAAGCCAGCTTTTCCTCTTTTCAAATTATACTAAGCTTAGTTTTTTTGAAAAACAAAACAAAACCAAACCCCAAAAACCCAAAAAAAACCCCAAAACCAAACCCCCAAACTCCACAGAAAACAACCAAACCCAAACTACCTCTTAATGGCTTTTTTCCAGAAAGAACCTCAGAAAGCAAGTACTACTCATTATAGTGGCCTTGCCTTCATCAGTGTAATGCATTTTCACTAAAATAAAAAACAGAGCTTAATGAAAGTATAGCAAGTCCCAGCTGTGCCCCAGTCACTTCATTTACACAATACAGTCTGAACATACCCATATGTTTCTTTTACATTTAGACTGTCTTCCAATTCCTTCAATTCATGGGTTATGACATTTAGTTTTAAAAAGCTCCAACCAAGGAAGTTCATTTTTGTCACTAGCAAATACAGTTCTGTTACAGCTACATGCTTACCATGTCTTCCAGCTGAAGAGTAGTTGCTGCTGGAGGTGGTGGTGAGGGCAGATCGTATTGTGAAGGAGGTAGCCTTCCTGCAACAGTGGTACCATTATCATTTCTCCTACTTCCTACATCTATTATTAGAAACACAAAGTAATGGGATCAGCACATAATCTAGCACACCCTGAGGCGAAAAAAAAGACGTAAGTCACAGTAAAAGATTTATTGTTCCTTTGGGATTTCTGTATAATCGAATTACAAGGATCAGCCTGTTCTTTATAAATGTCTGTGTATGTGTGTGTGTGTGTGTGTGTGTATGAACATTCCTGTATTTGACCTCTCTTTTCAGATGCTTGGAAATAATATTTTCCAAGGGGCTTGTTTCTGTGTTATGCCTTAAAATCCCTGTGGTGCTTGTCACATACTTGCAGTGCAAAAAACCGAGGTTCTCTGTATTGCTTGCCAATATGAAATCCAGTGTGCAAGCACTGCTCTCATGCTAAGGGCCAAAACCCAGTTCAGGTAGACAGCAGTGAAATACAGAAAGGCCATCTCTATGCCCGTTCTGCAAGGGCGTAAGATCCTTAAGGCGGCTCACTGTCAGTAAAATAAAATGTTATTTTAACTTTCCTGAGAATGTACTGAAATTTCAAGTATCACGCTCAGCAGCATCTCATTTCCACATGCAATGGCTGGACACTGGCCACATCCTGGCCATAGGGCTGGGATGATCTATGGGCACCCTAGAGCCCTCATCTCCCCCCACCCGCTGGGTAAGCTCGTACAAAATCTGCCCAAGATTATTTTGTCTCACAATGCAGACATCCTGGGGAGGTCAGATCTGCAGACCTAAGCTCAATATCTTTTCCAAGCAGTTTCAGCCTTTTCCTTTAGAATATAAAGTTCCTTAAAGGAAGAAGAGAGAGGTATTCTTATTTACTCTCCTATTTCTGAAGCAGGTGATGCTAGCAGCAGTTCCAGGACAAGGGAACTTTGCTCATTCCAGGGACTAGGGTGACACCATGTGGTAGTTGTGTTTTTTTTGTTGTTGTATTGCTTGGTTTTTTTCTTTGTTTTTCTCTTGAAGCAAGTAAGAAAAAATATAAGGAAGGTAGTTCAAATCGGTGCAATACTCCAAGATTTCAAGAGTGAAAGTATGCCAGAATATGCATTTTCTGCACATACATGTATGTATACACACTTTAAACTTAAGCACAGATAGGACCAACACATAGTCACAGACCAATCAGATCCGATTACAACATTAAACTGTACACTACTAATAACCTAAATTATGATGTATATAATAACCTAATAATAATAAATCTGTAAAGGGATCAAATTCTGCTTTTATTTCGAGCGTCAGTAGGTGGCACTGCAGTGCTCATATGTATATATAAAATCACTGACTGACACATGGAAGCTTTTATGTCCACAGATTACAACTAGAACAAATAACAACAATTATCTAATCTGATGCTTGAAGTCCCCTGATGTCCTGATCACTGTTCTGTTATACCTGAAGAAGAATGCAAATAAATGCTTGTACAGTCATATTAAATAACTAATTTCATTAAGAGCACTGTCTGGCTGTACCAAGAAAGAGATAGTGTCCCTGGGGCAGGGGAGAAGGTGGTATGAGAGGCACTGGAAGAAGATGGCAGGCATGGGACCACGGACAACAGAGACTGTGAGATGTTATGAAGCCTGATGAAGACTACACTGACCACAGGAAATTAAAAAGCATGATGCTGGACACCCAGAAGGTTGGATACAGGCACACCAGTGTTGGCCAGCACAGCAAAACCTCTAGGTATCGTGCCTGTGTAGAGTATCACCTGCTGCTTCATGGTAAAAGTCAAGCAAAATGTTTGGTTCATGAACCCCACAGTTGGTCATGGCAGCTTTAATTTTCTTCCTTTCCTTCCTACTTACCCTCTTCTTCAGAGGTTTACAGAAACAATGCCTTCCTACTTCACACCACTCAGTTACCCATCATTATTAGGGAGACCCATTGTCTGTTGCATGTTTTTGGAAAACAATAAACAAATATAAGATAAAGCTTCAAGACAGAGTAGTTCTTAATTTATAACACTGTGAAAAATAAGGTCCTTTGGCAATGCCATGTAACTTTTATTGCCAAACTCCGTATCTTCAGAAAAACATTCATTCTTGACCTTCCCCAAATACTGTTCCTATGGTTTTACTAAGCACAGTTACTGTGCTTAGCCAATGTCATATTTGAGTTTCCTAAGCAACTGCACAAATACCACATATGTTTAAACAGGCTCAGACAGCTGCTCAGGTAAATACCTTCTTACACCTTCTTCAGGTTTTTATTTCCTCTTCATATCTACATTTTTGGGGAGTAATTTCTCTGAAGTAGCTCAGAAACTTATAAGATTGTTAAGTTCAGCAACTGAAGTTACTCATCTAAGGCCATTAACAACTGCTGCTGCCAGTACAGCTGGTTGTTAAGCCACACATACAGCTGTGACACTCAGCTGGCACAGCTTTTTTCTCTTTAATGTACACTGCTGCACCAGCATGATTACGCTCCTACTGCTAGAGGCTGTCTCACTCTGAGAGGGTGATTTCATTACATCAGTAAGGGTGTGCAGCTCTTTCTTGTGTAGCTGCACAAGTTTCACGAGTGTGCTGCTGATATAATTACATTGGTGTTTCCTGTTCTGGCAGAGCACTCCCAACTAAATACAGAACCTGAGAGATTTACTTGCCCTTTTTTGCATTAAAAGGCAAGACTAAGAAAGAAGGGAGAGCTGCCTGGAAAAAACAGATTCATTGCAAAATGAGATTCCAGAGAACAGAGGAAGGTTTTCCAGGATTTTCCGCCCACCTCCCAATAACCTGGGTGCTCACAGAATTCTGGGTAATCTTCCATAGTATTTTAAGAAGTCTGCCATCCCTGGCTTCTTGTTCAGCCTTCAGCTGCAGGTTACCACCCTCCCAGCAACAAGGGATGAAAAGAACATCTTCCACCTTTCAACTACAGCAGTACAAAGTTCAGGATCAGAATATTTCTCAACATACTCAACAGGACTTTTTAAAGCAATAAGAGTTTGATAAACTCTGTATTCCCACAAGTCCTCATGTGCCCACAAACACCTCTGCAACCACCACGGGACCCACCCCCTCCACATTAGAGCTGCTTTTTATACTGACCAGGATCTGTCCTGCTGTCCTTGCCCTGAAACATGGTCATTGCTTCCAGATTCAAAGCACATACACCACGCATAAAGGCTTTCTTCATGGTGTCTTCATACTGTTCTCTTTCACTGTGCAGTCGCAGAATCTCAGCTTTTGTCTGTTCCAAAGTAGCACTTAGCTACGAAAGAGAATAAGGAAACAGCTGTCTTGCACTTCTGAATGCAAACTACAAGCACATTCCTCGATCAGCTTTAGAATTCAAATCACCTACTATGATTACAAAGACAAGCATCTTCACTTCAAAATCTCTGGTTCAGGAGAGAAGAACAGCTACTTGTCATTTATTTGCACTACAGCACTTTATTTTTACTAGAGTATACCAAGGCCAAGAGTGCATTCAAAAGGACTGTCAGACCCTACCTAACCAGCTACGCAGAAATTCATCTTGCAAGTTTTTGTCTTCTAGAAGTTAAGCATCTGGCACAAGCTAGACTTCCACAGGACCATGCATTCACTCAACAGAAGAATAAGAGTTCCCAAAAAACTATTTAAGCATAGGTTGCATTGTCATCAACAATCTCTCTTTCCTAGCTCGTGTAAAGAACTAAAAATGCCGAGAAAAACCAGACCAAGTTACCTTTGTAACTCACTACTTACTGTTCTTGTGCTGGTAAGCCACATTTGGTAAGCCTGTTTCTTAAAACCCTAGGTTTAACGTCAAAATATAAAACTTTTAAAGTATCTATTTTAAAACTTTATTTACTTACTGTCCACCAATGCACACATTGATAACTTTATCTTAAGCTCTGAAAATTCTTTAACAATCTTAGTTGGCAAGTTGAAGGCAAAACCAAACTTAAATTCAGCCTTTAATAGAGTAGCTGTTAAAGGACAAAAATATTGTACTCATCATGATAATTCATAATAATAATGGTCTTCTATTTCCATTGTCTTCTTTAGTAAGAGTTCATAATGTATAGCCAATATTAACACTGTGCTCTTAGAAAACAAATACTGTCCCTATAGGTGGGCAAATACAGATTTGTCTCATTTCAGCAAGAGTCCAAGTTATTCCACCTGTGTGTGTGTAGATCAGCAACATCTTACATCAGACGCAAGAAAAAAAGAAGTCACATCTAGAAACCATAGCAGAGATCTTAGATGTCCTCAGATCTTCTTGTGTACTTGGGAGCTCTGTTCTGCTGGAAAGCCCTCACGTTTTTCAAGTTTGCTGAGAGATACGTTGGAGGAATGGGGGGTGGCGGAGTAAGGGAAAGAAAGAATAAAAAAAAAAAAACCACCTTATTTTACCTCTGCAATTTTGGCTTCATAATCATTGGTGAGCTGAACACAGACATCTTCTGCCCTTAACTGGCAGGCTTTTGCTACTTTTTCTTTCCATTTTTCTTCACTAAGAGAGCGCCATGCTGCCCATACTTTCTTCATCAGCGCTGTCCGGAATTGTCTGTCTGCTATTCTATTTGCATATTCCTTAGGAAACAAATATAACCACATCATATGCAACTTCAAGTTTCCTAAAAATTTAAGTACTCGAGAGTGTGGATGATGGTTTTACAACTTATTACATAGACCACAGTAGGAATGCCTAAACTGAGCTACACGTGCCGCAAACGTGTAGCTCAGTTTTGTGGTACACAAACACGGCCTCAGCAGCTCAATGTTCTTCCTGCACACACGTCACAGAGTGTTACTGTCCCTATTATGAGGAGCCATATTTGAGAATTCCCAGGTAACACAAAACATTGTTTTTACTCCTAACTTAATGACACTTAAACAACCACCTTACACATATGGTGTAACCACGCATGTGTGAAGCCATTTAGTGGGTATGTGGCACATTTTGATTCACTGCAGGAACCATGTAAAACCTGCCGTCCCAGAGGTAATTAGCATAAACCCCCTATCTTTTTAATAAATTTAGACTTCAGGATGCTTTTAAAAGTCCTTTAAGACAATTCTATTTGTCTAGTCTATTTCAAAATGGTCACCACACAAGGTATGTCAACATTAAATTACTTTTTCAGAAATGACTTAGGAAAAATAAAAAGAGCTGAGTAAAAACCACACTCCAAATTATTAGTAAATTCTAAGATGGGAGGGAAGGCAAACAGAAAAGGCTATCCCTCTCTGTATTTCAGCAGTTTTGGATACTGTAAACAAACTTGAGTCTAGCCAGGAATCTGTACCAATGAACAAAGGTCCTGAATACAGCTTCTCCTTTTTAACAGCCTGGAATGGGAAAGATTTGCAGTCTTGACATGGGATCCTTGTTTTCTGTCATACTTCACTTAGTACTGTTTACTGTCATATGCCTGAGGAAATGCCCAACATTGTGTGTGCCACTAGTTTTTCACTTCAAATTTTGGCAACGTGAGAGAAAAGGGCAGCTGAAGTTTTAATTGTGAAAATGGCTTCCCCCAAAAATGTGATACTGTATCATACCACTGGTTAAACGCAATGTATTTGAAATTTAGACACTATCTACTTCAAAATGTACATACTGTAAACGATGGTGATTTGCTGTGAGCTGATCACAGTAATTGCAGTAATATAAGACAAGTACAGGTTTGATTCTTTCCCTGTGACAGAGAGTATTCTGACACCAACATTCTTTTTAGCATTGATGTTTTCAAACTGTTACCTGACATTGTCAAACACATTAAAACAGAAACACTGTCATTTCTTCAATCTGTAACAGGAACTACAGCAACTCTGACCCTTTTGAGTTCAGAGGTTTCATTTTCATCACGTTTTTATTTTGTGCACATACCTCTTGTTTAGCTTTAACATGCTGAATCCGCCACAGCGTAAAATTTCTCATCAACTCTATTCTCTCCTTTTGCCTCTCTAATGCTTGGGTCAAGTTAGTAATCACCTGCAAAAATATTTATTAACACTATTTCAATAACTATGACCTTTGTAATGTCAAATAGAATGTACTTTATGCATCGGTTATTTTTCACTTAAAGCAATTACTTTTAAAGCAATATGCTTTCTACTGAATCTTCCCCTTACTTTAATCAAGCAGGAAACAATAACCAGAGTTCAAATCAGCAGATAAATTCCTGTGGCTTCAACACTCAGACTGTGGCACACTTTCATTGTGTAGTTTTAGGAAAAATTCAACTGAATTGTTATTTCATCCTACATCTGCAGGCTTCTGCGTTACTTCTTTATAATTAAATGTTACTGTTGCATAAGGTCAGAAGAATCATTTCAAAGAAATTCTGACAAATCAGGAATATTTATATTAAAAGTTTTAGTGAATTATTAATTAACTGAAGTGTAAAGAAACAATTTATCTGCAGAAAGCTTATTCAATTGTCTGAACAGAATGAAATAGAAAAATCTGATTAAGAATTGTTATTATCTTTAAGAGTTCTCACAAAATATATTATATAGGCCTATAGCAATCAAAACATCTGAGAGGCAAGATGGCCTGCTGGACACAGAATGCAACGAGGGACTTTTACCAGCAATCTATAAATATTTTTTAAGTAGTACACAGAAACAGTCAAGGTTCGTTGATTAAAAATTAAGGCAGACATGATGCAAACTGGGTACATCAAATCACTAACTATTTCTCTGTATTTTTGCCTAGTTTCTTAAGCCAGATTCTGTCATCAGTAACACCTGAGCAACTCCAATGGGCAACAGTGACCAATCTTGGGACTCCTATTGTAAGGAACAATATTCTAAGATGTTGTATGCTAACATATCTGAATATCTTATATTGCATGTTACATGCCATTATTATTGAACATACATCAGTGAAATGAATTATCTTAAAATAAAGTTTACCCTTAAATCAACAAAGTTATCTAGCAAACAGTACAAAACTATTTTGTTTCAGGACAGAATTTCATACAAACTGTTTCAGCCAATCTTCAGAACGTTTAGTGAAATATTACTAGGCAAAAGCTTGGTCTCTTTAAGGTGTTCAAAATATCAAAGTCAGAAACAAAAAAAAGGTCAATTTGACTCATTTAAAGGAATTTAAAACTGATACATCTCTAGATTTTTAAGAATGAGTTCATAACACTGTATGTTAATAAATTTAGCATAAGCTACTTTTCTCTGCTTAAATATGACTAATTTTAACTTTTTGCAGTTTCACAATAACTGTAGTCTCAGCTAGAAAACAAAAAATTTATGTAAAATTAGAAGTAGATTTGCATAAATCATCAACAAATCAATAAGAAAATAGAGAGCAAAGGAAATGAATATAATAAATTAATTCCTCTTGGTAAAAAAGTGTCATATACTAACATAAAACATCAACTATTGATGCTGCATACCTGTTGATCACACCAGAAGTCTTAGCCTAAATCCGTGTTTGTTAATCAGTATATTTTTGCCACTAAAAAGCATTTGTGAGACTTACAATGTGAAAACAAGAATCTACAGTATTCACAATATTTGTGAGGCTGATGGACTTTGGGTTATGCCTATGTCAGAATACAGCTGTTTTGATGAATACAGTGTGATACATGGAAGGACTGCCACCTACTGTTAAGGTGGTATCAATAATAATTTTCTATTGAAAATTTTTTATTTCTTTTTTAAAAACAGAACTATAAAATTGGCTGAAGAAAAAGTGTTTTTGATAGCAGAAAAAAAATACCACTTTCAAAGTATCATCAAGAATTATGGAGCATTAAACATGAGTGATATACAATGATATCTAACAGAGTAAGATATGTTTGAATGGTATATTCTGAAGTAACTATGGCTCTGCACATATGTTTAATGATATCAGACTAATCCCATTCTTGTAATGTTACAACATTTATATTTATTTGCTTGGTCTGAAGATTAGACTGTTTGCCAAATGGATACAGAACATCATCTTCCTCCATATTTTAACCCCTTCAATGGATTTTTTTTTTTTTAAAAAAAAAGGTAAATAGGAATTAGAAACCCAAGCGTCATTAAGTGTTCTCAAGTACAAGGTTAAAAAGTCAGGACAGCAATAAGAGCATTCAATTACATTATGTGATTTCAGGGCTGCCAAAATTTTATATCCACTTCCATAATTCTAGTTAATTTTGAAGTTGTTGATAGTTGATAGCAGAAAAGTGTAACTCAGAGACCCCAAATGTGCAATCTTAAGAATTTGTACAAATGTGCAAGTCTTAAGAATCCTAAAATAGAGACTGTTTAACATTTAGGAGACTGCTGCCCATTTAAAATGCAAGAAAACCAATCCAAAAATTGAAAAATTAAAGGCTTTTAAAGTGTAAGAGCTATTAGACTCATCTAAGCCAGTGTGATTTTCATGAAATAAATAAGGAACAGATATAGACCCTAGGTTTAAGAAGCAAACAATGCCAAATATGTGCATACATGTTAAGCTTCCACTGTTATTATGGACAACGTTATTAGTAACAATGATACTTTTTCTACTATACAGTCTAAACATATTATTTACTTCTCTATACTTGCTGCAAGTAGAATTTTGTTTGAAGAGATGGACGCAAAAATTCAGTGTGGATATTTTTAAAAAGAGAGGAACTGTTGAATTACGAAACTGAATTACTACCTCATCTTTCCTGCCAATAGATATTTCATAAGTATGTAGCAACTCCTTCAGGTTTTCCATCTCATTGCTTAATTGTCTCACATGTGCAGCATGTTTCTCTTTTTCTTGTCTCATTTGAAGCTTGTGATGTTCGATCAAACTGAGCTTCCATTTTCTCAATTCAGTCAGAACATTTGTCTGAAAAGTTAAAAGGAATGACAGTAGTGCAATTAGTTAAAAGATTAGAGAGGAGAGAATAATTTTATCTTAAAACACTTAACAATTAAGGAGACAAGAAATATTTACAGTGATGCCTTCATTACACAGGCGTCTATATCTATGAACTATTGAATGATAATACCTGAACATCCCTAATGGAGAAAGTTATTCCAAAGGTCTTGAAACAAGATATTTTAGTTCTTATGTGCAATACATAACAATAATCAAAAGAAAAAACACCATTTCCCAGTGAAATCACACTGCAACTTTTCCTGCACTCTCACTTATACCACAACACACTGACATTCATATATGATTTTTAAGGATTCCATACTAAACAAATACCTTAAGACTTCCACTCCAGAGATCAAGTATGTTTTCTATCTGAGTTACTTTTTCATCGGGTAGAGTTAATTCAGTCACCATGGCTTCATCGATTTCTCTTGGACCGTGTGTGGACCCTTGTGAAGAAGTCTCTTCTGAAAGAACGGGGAAAACTCGTTCCATATTGGCCTCAGAAGGCTCCTTCATCGATATTAAGACTAAAAATGAAACAGAGAATAAGGACTGATACTCTGGAAAGGCTAACTGGCGTGCATTCTGAATGGAAGTCAGAAGCCAAGCATTAAAAAACCCCCCAAACAATTTATGCCATCAGAAACCTCCTGTCTCCATGTAAAACAAACAACGCAATTCAAATATATGCAAGTATATTTAAACCAACAGTCCTATTGTAACGTTAGTCAAATGAAAACTACTGCTCCTTTAGAGAACACAATTTTTTAATGTAATTTCATTTTAAAGAGGATGACCACAGCAAGTAGCAAAAAAATAGCATTGCCAGAAACAAAAAGCCTCTCTCAGTAAAGACTTCTTGTTGATTAACATCTCAGGTAAAAAAACCATAAAAACTTTTGCCATTTTCCTTAATGAGACTGTAAACTCCTGAGGCCACAGCCCTTCCTTTGCGCACTCACAACACAAGCTGTGTGCATATTTCACTGTTGGTATGTACCTGCATCCATTTTCCTTGCAGCCTTAAATTTGCTTATCTAACTAGATTTTAAACTCTTTGAGAAAGGAAGTATCTACTCTGAACTTATATAATGCCTTATACTCAATAAGACCTCACTTTCAGGTGCTGTGGCTAACTACCACTGCAATAAAAATTAATCCAGAAGCAAATGGGCATGTGTTTGAGTTCCAACTGATGGGAAGAAAAAAAAATGAGCTAAGAATAAAGAAGTTAATATTTAAGTAAACAGAAGAAATTAAATATTGTTTCATACTTAGTTATTCCTTACAGAAAATTTGTGATTCAAGTTGACAACTGAATAAAATTTTGGAAAGAAAAGCGATTAGCAGATTAGTTGTATTAATAACAATCAGGACAACTTCAGAACACTCTCCTTTCATAAATGGAGAGAGGAAACCTCCAACATTTTAGTCTTCACTTCTGAAAACAAGTATTGTGTGTACAATTGGTTTCATAGTGGATGGGTACTATTTTTTGTTACAAGCACACAAAGATAAACTTTACTGTTTGTCACAAAGCACTATTTTCAGCAGACACTGGAAACATATGTTTCTAATTTATTCAAGGCCGAGCCTGATGGTTGACAGTCTTTTACAGTTACTGTCACTGTTAGGTCTTCTGTACAAAAGAAGTGAGAAGAGCACTCTGGCTAATACCAGTCCCCCCATCAAGTAGGTTGAATTGCAACTACTACAATCATGCTCCAAACAAGGAAATAAGGAAGACCTGTGATGCAAAGGAAGTTACAACAGCTTTTTGGTGTTTTTCCTAAGGTCATATACAGCTACACACCATAAAATAAAATCAGGTTGAGCTAAAGAAGCCCCATCTAACACACTAGACTAAATTCCCTACCCCATTACATAAGCAGAAGACCATAAAGAGATTATTCCCAACCACACCAGTATATTAAGATCAGGGTCTAGCCTTTTGTTATGGTTTTTCCTGCAAATGAGAGAAGTATTGCTTAGCTAATGGCAGAATTTGAATATCTGTTACTTGTAAAGATCTCAAAAAAAATATGAGATGCTAGACAGATGACCCAGGCGCTACTTGAAATACATCTAATTTCATTAATGAAGATTCTGGCTGGCCTTTCACAATATGAAATATTTGGCAATGCTACTATTGTCAAGTATTCCCAGTTCTGTCCTTCACCACTTTTTCCCCATTCCTGCATGTCACCGTGTTCTTCCTTTAGTTGTGACATTGCTGTAAAATGCGTGCAGGTTTGTTTTTACTTTTAAACTTTTATTATTTGCTTGGATTACAAAGATATCCGATTTACACAGCACAGTTTGCAAAGAAAAAAACCAGAACAAAATGTAACCAATAAAAACAGCATATTGAAATAGTCTGACATATAAACAGTGTATTAAAATAGTCTGAGATCGTAGTATTACAAGTTCATAGAATGGTTAGAGTTGGAAGGGACCTTAGAGATTATCTGGTTCCAACCTCCCCCCCCGCCATGAGCAGGGACACCTCCCACTAGACCAGGTTGCTCAAAGCCCCATCCAGCCTGGCCTTAAACACATCCACGGATGGCGCATCCACAATTTCCCTGGGCAACCTGTTCCAGTGTCTCACCACCCTCAGAGTGAAAAATTTCTTCTTAATATCTAACCTAAATCTACCCTCTTCCAGTTTAAAGCCATTATGCCTCATCCTATCACTACAAGCCCTTGTAAAAAGTCCCTTTCCACCTTTCTTGTAGGCCCCCTTCAGATAACGGAAAGCTGCTATAAGGTCTCCCCAGAGTGTTCTCTTCTCCAGGCTGAACAACCCCAAATCTCCCAGTCTGTCCTCACAGGAGAGGTTCATCACTCCCCTCCCCTTATTCCTCCCTGTGTACACATTATCCTAATTTAGCTTCCATTTTTCTCATTTACCATAGGACACACCTTCACTGAATCCACTGAGTGTATCTGCTACATGTTATCATCATCTTATGTAATTTATCCTGGCCTTCCAGTATTACCATAATTTTCTAGTTGTATACATATTAATTTCATTCTTATTCCTAATCCACGGCATTACATGATGACATTCAGTTACAATGCACTAAGGTACGAAGGACATGGAACCATTTGGTTATGATAAAGTATAAAAATGTACTTTATTTAATAATCCTCACATGCATTTACGCCAACAAATCTCTAGAGCGTTTTCTTGTTTATAGTAAAGGTAATGAAATTAGCTGTTTTTCCAGATGTCTGTTATTCCAGTACTATTGTTTTTTGGGTTTTTTTTTTTTTTTTCCTTTTCCTGTGTTCCTCTGACTTTTCTGCTTTTATTAAGTAAATAAGCTCTGACAGTTCTCACACATGATTTGCTATCAGTGGCCCAAGCTGAGGGTAGCAATTTGCTAAAACGTGCAGGTTTTTTAAAAATCTCAGAAGTTTAATGGATCAATACTGAGGACTGGTAGCCTGAAAAGAAGGAATCTTCCCACTGTTTGGGTATGAGTCATCATTACACATCTTTGCTACAAATAACTCACTGCTCCAGTCTTAGTCATTTTCAAATTTAATCAACTAAACTGGCAACAAGAACAGGAAATTAAGTTTTAGGTTTCAAAGTTTAAAAGCATTTGGACATTGAATTGAATTGAATAGTACAGCATGTTTTATTCCAATTATTTTTCTTATTTGACTGGAAGCTTTTAGTGAAGATGTTATGTATAATTAAATTTACTGCAACAAATAGAGATTACCAGTAACTAGACTTCTACCGTCATAGTGGAAACATTCACTTCAGTTTCAAAAACTTGAGGAAAAAGTCAAAATGCCAGACCAAACAATACTCCACAAACAGAACTTCATTTCAGAAGGCATTACATGGCATTGGAAACTGTTGGCCTTAAGACCTACATCATGTGGAGAAGGGGAAAAGACACTGCAATCTTGAGAACCCCTGCAGAAGAGCAAACTTTTAGGTATTAAGTCTATACTCAGCAGAGACATGCATTTTGTTTTACAAAGTTATAGCACACTACCCTAATAATTTATGATTTTGTTATTCTAGCAGAGCAACAGCATTAGAGCTGGACAGGGAAAGAACAAATGTCAAAGAGCCTGATTTTTAGTATGCACATGTAGCAATGCCAAAAGAATGGAGATAAACAAAAAAAATTAACTGTCCTTCAGAAACAACCCACTAATCTATCCTGTCTGATCAGTATCAGAGGTATTAGTACTGCACTTGAATTTAACCACTTTCTCACTGCTCATCCAAAGCCTTGTTATTAGTATCGGGGGGAAAAAAAAAAAGTATTCTGAGGGCATTAACACTGACAAACACCACTCAAATATGCAAGCACTCTCCATCAGTACTAGAGGTTATACAGAGATTGGACAGATTTTGGTTAGATCCTTTTTTGAAAATTGAAATAATCTTTTTACAACTAGATTGTTTCAAGCTCTGTCTTAAGGAGATATAAGATATCTCTTTCCTAGACTGACAGGACATAGTTACATTTTGACCTACGCTTTGATAAAGCAGCAAAGCACCACAAGTTTATTTATCATGTGTAGTAAACAGAAGCATGATGGTAACACGTAAATATTCTTCTTGCCTCAGTTCTCCAGAAGACCAAGAGTACTCTGTTTACTGTTTTTAACCATTTTTTCATTTTGAAAATAAAACACAAATTGTAATTTGCAAGGTGCTGCCCTTTGCAAAGATAATAAATATCTCAGTGTCTATTACTGAGGGGAATACATGGCTCCTTGTAATGAGCAATACCTAAAACTGCGATGCAAAATTTTGATCACCATCAAGTATAAGCGCATTTCTTTCCCCTGTTCAATGACAATTAACTACAGCTTGCAAATGACTATTCTTATTTGGCAATACCAAGCATACTAAAAGGTAACAATTCAAATATTTCAACCGAAGCAACCAAGGGAATGGAAATTTGTTCTCTCACTTCTATTGCACACCTTTAGACAGTAAAAAGGAATAAAGATTTCATAGGGTACGTGTTCAGCCCTAGAAAAAGAAAAAAGAAGAGCATAACCCCTCTCACAGAGCTAAAGAGAGACAGCAAGACAGTGCTGGCTAAGATCTTATCTTCAGACAGATATGACTGAAAATAGAGTTTACAGTCATCTACCAAAAAAACCCCACAAGTCTAGTGTTTCGAGTCTGATCTTTCTTATGAACAGCAGTATCACACATCACAAATATTCCCTCACAAAACAATGTTCCACACAAAATGGGAGACAAAAGTCTAAGCAGAGAGAGCACTGGGGACAAGACTTGAACTAGAATTTGCTCCATAAGAGAATTCCACATAGCTGGGTTTGAAATTTTCTACTCCCCTTTTGCTCCCAGCAGCTGACCTGAACTGCTCTACAATTCAAGAGGTTTGCAAGCGTACTTGAATCCTGGCAATCTGCTAGCGTGACTGATCAACAGCTGGCTACAACGGAAGACAATTCAGAGGAGATGAGCACTATGCTCTTGAAGCTCAGGGAAGAATACAGGGAGTGACCACAGCTGTTGTAAAGAACTTATCTCAACACAGGGAAGGGCAGATGGCGGCCTTTGTTTTCATAAATGGCTATACCAGTTGAGTGGATCAGCTGGTTGTGTAAGTGGCCTTAGTTAATCAAGAAACATGAATGCATTCCTGTGCTAGCCAGTGGGAAGCATTGGCTCAACCCAACACAGCCTAAAAACTGAGAGCAACCAGCAAAATGAACTTTCAACAGAGCAATAAGCTTGTGCTGGCTTTAACCCACATAGTCCTTCCTGGCACCTGGGGATGCTCCGTGTCATGATGGTTAGTATATGAAGACTGGTAACAGGAATCACATTTGTTCTGCGAGCTAACTGTATATTACAAGTACTCTACCATGCTGTGACAATTCACTCATCTCCTGCTCAGATTTTGGTTTACACAAAGCTTCTGCTAAGGCCTGGTGTATCCTGGGAGTTGTGCCAATAGGCCAAGGCAAGAGCAGCATGAGGCAGCACATGATGGATAGAAGGGCTACAGGTCATAACACAGCCATTATCACCTGCACCTCACTGTCTCCTGCAGTCATAATCCTTCCACATTGATTGTCTGGCAGTTCCTTCAGAACCCACTAATTTACAGAAAGAGTTTAGACCAAACTTCCAAGCTCAAGGTATAAATGCATCCACTTACTCAAAAAGCTTTTGAAACACATCTAAAAGCAGCCAGACTGCTGAGGCTTTCGTGCTTCCTTGTGTGATACAGGGGAGTCCTGCACTATGACGGAGAAGGAAAGACGAGCACTCTCTGTCAGTTAGGCAACTATTTTGCTCATAGGTGTGTGAGCTATAAGTTGTGAGTTATGAATTAGAGAACTTGTGAGTTAGAAACCTCATGAATTAAGGGATAAATTAGTGAATTCACATGTTAGACGAGTCTGTAGTCATCGAGCCATTGCTTGATGTGCTTGTTTTGAGCTCAGAAAATAAAGTTCAGAGTATGCTGACCTGTAAATTTGAGAGAACCAAATGGACTTTGACATGTGCTTGCATTGCAATTTCAGTATATTGCTGTATCAGTCTGCTAAACCAAGGTCCCGTAACAGCAAATATCTTCAGACAAGTAAACCAGTACTAGAAGACTAAACCCTCCTCATGTGCAGTATCTAAAAGAACTTGGTCAGAATATTGGACTCTTGACAATAGCCACAGAATGTTCTTTGGTTGTAAAAATCACAAATAGTTTAAATGTTACCTTTAGCTGACTCTATCAGACTGCAATTTTTGATACCTCAACCTGATATAGAAGATGAGGATGCTTTATTCCCCTGAGCAAAACATTTTCTATCATAATTTTTTAAATCCCAAGCAACTGCTCTCATTCTAGGAGTTGCAAGCATACTTCTCACTATAGTGGATTTTTTTCTACAATATTTGACTGTTCAAGAATAATTGCCACAGTACAAAATACCAGCAGCTTCTATTGATCTGATTTCTTATGCAACTTGGTAAAAGTCCCACACAGGACATAACTACACTGGATCAAGTTAATAAACTTCAATATGTAAAAACAAAATGCAAAGGCTGCACTTGAAACTCTTCTGCTGGCAGAAGTTTTTCTATTATTCACATTCTAATTCCAGATCTACTTCCATTACAGAATATTCTCTCTCTCCAAACTTCCATTCTCATGCTTTCGATGAACTCAAAATCATCCGTTCTCCATTTCCTATGGCAGTCTGATATTCAGAAGAACAGCCAACCACACTAGTTTCGCATGGGGAAAAGTTACGGATGTGATGTCCTTAACAACTAAGACTCTCCATTAGTATATAAAAATGTTAAAACATTTCTCCTTGTGGCATACTGGAAAGAGATACTGGCTTGGGTGTCTGAACATACCTAAACTCCACTGCACAGACTCATTGTGGAAGGATACACAGCATAACCAATACTACCTCCCTCATTTTAATTGCATTCCTCATTTAAACAACATGTTTCTAGATAATTTTTTATTATATTGTATTAATGTGTGTTAATGAAATGGTAACTGACAGCTTACTAAGACCGCATTATATTCCGGAGAAAACAACATACAGTTTAAGATGACAGATTTATTTTTACTCATTATTCTTTTCCTCATGTGAAATAAATAACTTTCAGAATATGCATTGCCCTTTGAAAATGCACTGGCAAATTCCTGCTAGCAGAGAGTTATTTAGCTCTCATCAGCATGGCGAGAATTCTTGCATACAACACCCATGAACAACATTTATGCCAAGACAACAATTAGCACCAGATTTACGCAGCACGTCAAGCTGCTTAGTCTCTAGTAGTAAAAGTATCTAGACATTTTACATCCCATGCTTCTCTAAATAGCAGAGATAAACCCATCAAGGGTCACAAAAATACTAGTGAAACGAAAACTGTTGGTAAATATTTCTAACATGAAATAGCATGATAAAGAATAGAACTTGGTTTAAAGTAAGTTCTTCCAGATTAAGCTAAACTCCCTAGTAAAGAAATAATACTGGTATGATTGTTTACTATTTCTTGTGAAGCAAAATTAACACAGCTTCATCAATCTAAATGCTAGTGACAAAAGTAAACATATAACCATAAATACCAATGCATCACAAGACACTAAGTTTATACAGTCCTGAATTTCAAGCAATAAAGTAAAACTAGAGTAGAGTAATTGAACTAAAAGAGCAAGAATGGCATTCATGTAGTGACATAATTAGTCATTACACACAGCCCTTTTAAGGTAACTCTTACTTCCAAATACTCGTATTTTAAATAGTCATTTATCTATCATGGCAGCACAGGTATAAGCAAAACCAGCTGTGACCTGTCAAATTTTGATGAGGTATACTGTAAGTGTATTACAACTATTTTGTATTATTACACCAACCACTTTAAACATCCGCATCACAAAACACAGAGAACTGTCAGCACATCAATACTATCATCTGAAAGGGATGTCGAAGAGACAACCCTTCAGCGAATATGCCTTCCTAAACTTCTTATTGGTACGTTTGCATTGTGCACAACATGAGCTATGTATGTTTTTCAAACAGAAGCTATCAGAAAACTTAAGTCAAAAAATTCATTTTTCTTGTAAGCTCAATGCATACTACCTCAACACATATGCTCCATACTACCTGGTGTCTTATGGTGAATGGCATCATCCGTTACACTTGAAAATCTGCCACCTGCTCTCAGTTCTGAAGCAGGTTCTGACCACTTCAAGACACGCTGTTCAAACGTCGGAGTCACTACAGCATAACGAAGCAGCTCTTCATATTCATCCTGTCACAAAGTGATAACAAATAATTATAAAACTACAACTACGTTTCTAAAAACTAGGTATATGTAGGAAGGAGTGGAAATAGTTTAATAATTTTTGAGAGGTTTTTTATTAATTTTATTATGGTGAAAACTAAGAAAATTTCCCCTGAAGTTGCAAAAATGAGATATTTTCCTACCATGACTACAATTCGTCTTCCTCTTGTTTCATGTTCACAATCATTCCAATTAGAACAAGATGCACCGTAATAGTTACACAGAAATACCTTGCTAGATGCCAGAATTGGATACTGTAATAGGTATCTTAAACAAAAACATGAATGGAAAAAAAATATTCCAGATCATGTAAGCTATTAATCACCTAATACTATCTCTAAGCATTACTATTACTGCAAAGAAATATGTATTTTTATAGCCATGACAAAGATGCTACTGAACGCAGTCACATTTCATGTTCAATAACATTACAACTTCTTTAGTGAGAGTTCTAAAGCCAATCATCAAAAGATGTTTGATTATCCAGTATTTTCTTTAGATTAGATCTAATTATTCTCACCTTCTATTATGCATTTTTTAAATTATATAAGTATAGGGAATGCCTGTATGTAACTAATGCAGAAGCTTTCCTGTTAAAAAGTTGTAAACCAATCTAACTGGTATGTGGCGTTATACTGTGTACCAAAGGACACCAATTAACTTAGCATTTTTTTGAAATCTCCTAATTAAACAGATTTTCAGAATGAAATTATTTAGAGTTCTATGTGAAATTGTGAACAATCTGTATTATAGCTTAAACATATAATTCAGTAATTAATTTAAAAATTCCAGTAGCAGTTAAATACTGAAACCGATCAAAACCAGTAATTAAACATTTGGAAAAAAAACGCCAGTTGGAAAGTACTAAACCAGGCCACTAGCAGTCATTTTTTCTTCACTTAATACTATCCTAGTAATTCTGGTTAGTAACCCAATGAGGTCAAACTTTGGAAACCAATTGTGAATTGAAAAATTATTTTGCTCTTCAAGCTGGGGAAAGTCAGAGTGAAAACGATCAGTTACAGATACCAATTACATGTAATATGTTTTTGATCTACCATCTGAAAAGGACAGTATTTTAAAACTTTCAATGTAACCCTTACATTTATGTAGGTTTCAACTAATTAGAGAATTTAAGAAGCCAGGCTTTGCACATTTTATCTGAATTCTCCTTTCAGATTTCCATTTCCCATCTTAACCTATTAATCTATCATGTTAAAACTAAAAGGTTAAATAAATGCATATGAAGCTTTATAATTACAAACAAATACATAGCATATCTGTTTGATAAGCAAAAGGAAGCATCACATTCCAAGTAAAAGGTATAGCTAGCTGTGAATCAACAAGTTATCAATTTTTTTCATATCCTTCTGAAGAAATACAGTTTAGACTTTATCAGTTGTCACAAGAAGAAAACAGGTAACTTCAGATGAAGTTATTCAACCAGGAACTACAGGTAACTATACAAAATTCCCTGCAGCACAATTTCCGTAGAGTAAAAAAGCCAACATATTGGTCTTTACCTTAACTCATCTAAATTAAATGATTGTGCAGAAGACATTAGATCACTTCTCTGTCTTCTTCAAAGAGATCATGTGACCAAATAGCAACTTAAAACTAATTCTTCCCTGTCCAACAAGTTAGTTTTCAGTCAGAGCTGATCCAGCTGCTTCCACGATTACCTTATCCAACTCAAGTGACACAGTAGGTAAGAAATGCAGGCAGGTGGCTCATTTTGAGTCACCCAATTTAATCACTAGCACACAGTCTGTATTACTATAGACATCCTGAGCACTCAAAATATAGATATCAAGTTCTGGCAGGAAATTTATCTAGTCTTTCAAGTTCTAACACTCTTACTAAAACCCAAAGAATCCACTATGTGCATGAATACACACTCTTATGCACCAACAGAAAGTTTCATTAGACAGCATCCAGTGAAAAATCTGGAAATAAATGCTTATAAATTACAGTATTACAACACTGTTGGAGTGAAGTTGAAAGCAAATATCCAAGCAAACACTATCCCAATTGTAAGCCAAAACTTAGACGCACAAAAAAAATCCTGCAGACTGCAATAAGAATACGTAAGACTGAGAAACAGCAACATTGACTGATTTAAAGTATTATCTCAACCTTAAATATTCCATAACAAAGACGATGCAACTGGAATGTAATATTGACCAATACATTTCAAATAAAAGCATAATAAAATAAAATTAACAATATATTTTTTGTTTACTTACTATCTTTGTTCTGCTCTAAACAAATCTTTCAAGCTGTTATGTCAACTACAAAATTTTGCTAGAGCATAAAACTACAGGAATATAATTCCAAGGCCTGAAGTTTAGAGGAGTTTTGACCATTTAATGTATACTATCTTGGTTTTGTAGAAGTAAATAAATTAGTGTTGCAGGAAGCAAATAGCACAAGAGCATTCACAGGGCTTTTTTTTCTTCCTTCTTAAAGCATTAGAAAAATCTACAGATGATGCATAGCATTTGTCCTTAGGATTGCAGTCAAGGGTACTAAAGAACACAAAAAGAATGGATTGAACAGACAAAGTCTTGCACAATTCAATTGTAAGCATATGGAAAACCTCTAAGAGCCGGTGGATTCTTTCTATAAGGAAAATGTAATAATCTGGTCTCTATTTAAAAGCACCAAATTATCAAAAAGGACCCCAAAAAAACAACAAAAAAGAAGCCTTTCAAAATTATCTAAAAGGAATAGAGTACTTCCCTGTCAATAGTCCTACTGCTCAGCTGTGACCCCAGTGTTCTTCTCTTCGACAGTAACAGACTCCTATGAGGAGCAGCTGAGGAGGCTTTGTCTAGTTTGGAGAAAAGGAGGCTGAGGGGCGACCTCATTGGTTCCTGAGGAGGGCAGAGGTGGAGAGGGAGGTGCTGAGCCCTTCTCCCTGGGACACAGTGATAAAACACGTGGGAATTGTTCAAAAGCTGCGCCAGGGGAAGTTCAGACTGGACATTAGGAAGCATTTCTTTACCAAGAGGGTGATCAAACACCGGAACAGGCTTCCTGGAGAGGTGGTCGATGTCCCAAGCCTCTCGGCGTTTCAGAGGTGTTTGGACAGTGCCGTTAATAACATGCTTTAACTTCTGGTCAGCCGTGAATTGGTCGGACACTTGGACTAGATGATCGCTGTAGGTCCCTTCCAACTGGAACTACTCTATTCTATTCTAGATGTGTCTTGGTTGCAAAGCCGTCATTCATTAATATTAGTTTACTTAATCATTCTCTACAAGGCAGCCTTAGTACCTCCTTGATTATCAACCAGATCATAAAAGTAAATTTTGTTTTTTCAAAATTTATCACACAATGCCTTCATCCTGTTGTCCAACTACAAAAGGAATTGGAAACACAGACCAATTACTATTGCTGAACAAAGATTAAGAAAACTTATCTATGACATGTGACCACAAATAGAGAAGCATACAGACTGCAGAACTGAATTGCCCATAAACAGGTAGTTTAAAAGGGACAAAGTCAATCCACGTTAAGGAAGAAACCTCTTAATTTAATAGTGCTTCTGCTACATATGCACATTCTACCAGGTAACAAAAGCAGAGATGCATTTCTAGCAAAACTTATTTTTGTCAAAACTAGCCTGTTTTGGATAGAATCCTATCAAAGGAAAAAAAACACCCACTAGTCAAATAGGAGTAATCAATTATTAAAGGATGAAAACTGCTGCTTTCAAAAGAACAGGACAAAGACTTTATCCAGTATCTTTGCATTCTCTGAAAGAATGCTGAGCACAGAAAAGGAAAAACCCCCACCATTAAAGTTCCAGCGTATCTTGGCATATTTGGTGCAGAAAAAAAAATACTAATAATTTCCTTTCTGAGATTAACTTGGCCAAAATCCTACTCCAAGGGAAAAAAATCCGTTTAAAAAAATTCAGTTCTTATATCATGGAAGAAGCCTAAAATAGTTACACATCATCCCTCAGAAACAATGGCTTTCTATCCTACTGTGTCAAACTCAACACACATATAAAATAACACCAAAAAAAGGCAAGAAAACTGTACTATTTTACTTGTTGCTGTTTAGATAATAATTTTCACATAAATCAAAATGTCCTGTGAAACACCCAAAAGGGAATCCAAGCAAAGATATTTTAATCTCACATTTTTTTTGTCTAATTTGCTTCTTTTCACTAACATTTTAATTATTTCCTGCACATATAAAATATAAAAAAAGATACAGTTTTGTTAATTTCCTCATAATTACCCTTTGCCAAATAAAATGCCATGACAGTGAACCAAACAAGGTTGCCTCTTTCCTACCTGAAGATCAGAAGAAACAGAACTGCCCCGAACAGAGTCTTTTGGCAAAACTGGACTTGTGCTTTTCTCCTCATCTGATGACATTCTGCACAAAGTTAGTCTATAAAACAGTAGAAGCTGAACTTCATTTTTCAGTTCCAGTATGTTTACTGCATGTTTACCAACACTTTTCCCAGAAACAGAGATTCTGCTGTAGAAACTACATCAGTGCCCACTCCATGGGCTAAACTGATGACATAATGCTAGGTAGGAAACTTCCTTATCCAAACCATACTCAAAACCATGAAAAGACTTCCATTGACTTTAAAAATAAACTATGGAAGACCCAAAAGCAACAATAGAAAAGTTTTCTCTTATTTCACATTGACTGAATAAGTTTAATACCTAATGCTTCATGATGTACAATATAAAATTTTACATCAATGGTAAGTAAAATACACTGCTAGAGGAAAAAAAGAAACAGATAGGTCAAGAATAACAGAAGCCTTAATTTACAGACACATTCCTGTGTCAATCCCTCCTTCTTATTCACATTGTAATGTTTTGGAGCTTATCAGCTTGTTTCAGTACAAATTTCCTATAGATTGACACAGGAATGACTAAGCTACACTGTGATTTTTTTTCCCCCTGAACTACCTCAACCACAGCCCAAGCTGAGATGATGCCCTGAACACTCCAGTTCAAGAACCTCCACCCTTCACTTTGTGGCCAACATCAGTCTCCCTCCATTTTTTTCAATTCTTTTTGCCTTACAGGCCCAGGAGGACAAACAGATATGGAAGGACAGGTAATGCCTTAGGTTCACGGAATATCAATCATTCCAGTAGTTCTAAGGAAGACAGAGAGGTATTCTTTGAACATTAGGGAAGCAGGTGATGTAGAACTGCTAAGAAACTTGAAGTCTTTCTGAAAGATATATGTATCTACTGCAACCTTGAACAAGTCCTTTGGTGAAGAACTGAAGCTCTTCCATAAAATTTGATAGGATATGGGAAAAAAGAATTCAAAATGATGGCGGGGGGGATGAAAGGAATTACAGAATGAGTGAGAACTGAGTATTAAGCAAGGTGACTTTGTTAATGAATAAATGACAGAGTAATATAGGTGCCTGATGCACATGAAAAACAATCATCAGACACATTGAGCAGTGAGTCGTCACAAGAGAGTAAGCATGGGAAGAAGACCACCATAAATAACTGGAGGAACCAACTGCTTGTACAATGTAGCAAACAACCATGCCAGGAAAATTTGTTTTTAGAGAGACCGTTAAAATTGTCAATTATAATATACTGTTGTTATTTAAACAGATGCATTTTATGACAGAAATGTTATTTTTAAATTGCTGTCATTAAATTGCCATGAATATCCTCCTTAAGCATCATTATCTTTTTGAAAATGTCAAAAAAAGCATCTCATAGCTCTTTAAATAGGAATGCAGATGGAAACGAATTACCTTTTTGTTCTTTGAGTAACTGTAGGTGCGGATTCTTCCTGCACCACAAAACCTCTCTTGGCCACAGGTATCTACACTTTTCAGAATCGGAAGTTAATTTCTGTGCTGAAGATGGACATTTTAAAAATGGTATAAGACCTCAGCCTCCTCTTCCCCAGGCTGAGCCCTAATACACCACCCATGTTTTTGAAATACAAAATATGAAGTCTTGGGGAGGTTTACTAAGTACTTTTGTTGCTGTATACTGGTGTGTAGATAAGAGAAGAAACACTAGACAGATAAGAAATACTGTCTTCCTCATCTCTTCCATTTACCTTGTGTTTTGCTCTGATAATTTTCTTCTTTCCTCTTTCCCACAAATTATCCCCTATCTGTTCTTCGGTTTTGGCCTCTCTACCTAATCAAAAAACTTTATGCTAGCACTCCCCCTTCCTTTATGTGATAAATTCTTCTAATAGCCAAAAAATACTTCTTCAGTAATCTCAAAAAGTCAGCTTCAACTCCCTATGCCTTCCCACTCATACAGTTTCTCAAATTGCGAGGCCTGACTACCCTAAAAGTTCTAGAGGTATTCAAATATTGTGTGTGTGGAGATTATGGAGGATCACAAAAGATCAACTGTCTAGCACTTACAGGAATTAAGTCTATTTCCAGCCAGAAACACATACTGTTCTCTTCCCTTCTCAGTCCAATTAAAAAGAAATAAACTACCATCAATTCTTGTGAGAACCAGGAAGGCAAATGGAGCTGCATGTGAACACAGGTAAGTCCAAGGAAGTGGACGAGAAAAGTTTGTTCAATAACTTAAGACCAATGTCCTGACTTCAATTTTCAGTTTTCTGAGATCGTGCCCTTGACACTCAGTGTATCTAATTCTCTGCTTATCACAGAAACTACCCTCAAGTTTGTGGTCTTCCAAAACAGAAAAGGTTCCTTTGTCACAAGTGATGCTACCTCTCTACTTTGGGCCACTCTTCCCTTCAAATCTATAACTGCAGCTTACCTGTTTGACATCATCTTACGAGTCACTCACAGTCACATCAAGCTCAGTGTGTTTGCCTCCTCTTCCTATCCCATCTCTTTATACTGGTGGACTAGCCCTCCACTGTGTTTGTCTAGTCGGTCTCCACCTGACTGCCTTTACTGACTTGAATGCTGCTTTAGATTACATGAACAGGTTACTACTTAAAGTTCGAGTTTTTCCCACATTTCTGTTTTGCCTGCCTGTACCTGTAATGTTTTTGTCTAGAGTCCAACCTTGCATTTTGGTTATTGCAACATTCCAGTGAAAACCCCAGTAACCCTAAAATTCTAGAAATCTGCTTATGTACAGAACATATTGGATTACTATGATAAATTAAGATAAATACACTTCTTTTAAGCTGACGTTTACAGCCATAATTGCCACATCACGCTAAGAATAACTTGTCTGCTTTGATTGCAGTGAAGAAGTACTAAGTTCAAGAAAATACTGGATAACTTTCTAAAAAAGAAAGTAATATTAAGTATGACACCATCTCTAGGTCAACAAGTTGATTTGCTAAGCTGCAAATCATTACAGGTTGAGAGACAACTAGGAGGAGCATCTTCATGCTTACCACGGTCTTCTAATCTTCCCCAAGCATCTGCCAAACAACATGCCTAACTTAATTCAAGAAAGATCCTGGTTAACAGCAGTAGTTTCTTCCAAACCATACCTGTATGATCACAATGCTGAGAGCTACTCTTTGAAACAGAAACAATATATAAATCCCTTTGGTCCGACTCAGGATGGTTGCTCTCATCTTTAATTTTGAATTGCTTAAGCTGTGCTCAGGATTTTGTGCTTTTGGGTTTGTTTCTGACTAAAAGCACTGCTTTCCAAATAATTTAACGCTGCATTCAGATCAGAGGACTCAACACCTAGGGAACAGAACTACTCCATCTCCCAGTACACACAGGACACTTTCTTTCCACTTCATTGCACGCCCTTGCAAAGCAGCACTACTCAAGTTCACGTTTTTAAACTTCTCACTACAGCGCGTCTGCAACTACCCCTGACGCCTGCAGAGCTGACACTACACGGGCCACCGCTGTCAT
>NW_009648250.1:3521123-3532479 GCF_000708025.1 Charadrius vociferus | reverse complement strand
GGGGGGGGAGCGGGTTGTAGGGGAGCGTGTCAGCCTAAAAGGTTGGGCTGAGCAAGGTGGGCGAGACTGGTGTTCTCCAGGTTGGAGGCGGCTGCCAGAGGGTATGCCTGTGGAGAATGAAGATTAAAACAAAGAAAGAAAGAAAAAAAGGATTCGTTGTTGGAACTACTTTATTCTTAACGGTTTCAACCTCTGCTAATTCTGAAGCTAGAAAAATTCCCTGAATAGGTGATGTACAGGAGGAGCTTTGGGCTTGGGGTTCTCAGCATTTCTCCTCAATCCAACCTTTTATAGGTAGACACGCTAAACGAATTCAGGTGTTAAATTCGGTCTACCGTGTGCTGGTGAGCTGTGCGGCACACCCCATCTGAGGCAAAGCTACTGGGTTAGCAGTTAAGAGCAGTAACAGCTCGGCGTGATCCCCAAGAGAATTGCTTTTATTGCAGTTATCTCGGGCCTATAATACACAGAAATTCAACACCAAGTTTTAAAAATTTTCTATCGGGCATCAAGGAGTAGAGAGTCCTTCTGTTTGCTGGCCTTCATTTATCCTGATATCAAATTAATTGTTTTTGTAATGCAAGCAGAAGCATAGAAAATATTTTCAAAATAATCTATAGCACTGACCTGTGGCTACAGCTGTACCATCTGGTATACTAGAGCCGCAAATGACCGGATCAAGCTCCATAATATGTGAATATATCTTATGTAGCACCAATATTTTGCATGATAACATGAGAAAGACAGCATAGACATGAAATACCTAAACATCCACAAAATTATAATTTATAATTTGCCTATTGGAAACATTTACAGCAACATATGTATCTTGTTCTAGAATCTTTTTCATCTGTGAAACACAATTAAACAAATAAGGAAACCATCACAAAATTTCATCTCTCTTAGAGGCATTAAGTTCTGCTAAAGTAAACCTTTTTCCATAGTAAATGGTCTCTGTCAACTTCCCCCCCCCAAAAACCCCAAACCTCTTGGCTATTGCAGCATCCACTTAATTGGCAATTTTGCCTGAAGTGAAGCTTCACTAATGTGGGGTGCTTTTGCTTCTGCTGCTTCCCACTCTTAGGTCTGAGCCATACAGAACATGATCAAACCCAGGACTTCAGTTGCTCTTTTTAGATTATTTTTCAAACTGCAAGATATACTAATGGAAAAATGTCTTACTTTCTTGGTTATCTCTAAAAAAAAAAAAAGACCACCACAGCATCTACATCAATGAATAGTTTTAAATTATTCCAGGAATTGTTCGGTAAAATTAGTAGGCTGGCAAAAATATGATATTTGCGCTTTTTTTAAAAACAGATTATTTCTGAGGATTTCAAGATAAATCTTTTATCATGGCATATATCAGGTATATTTTTTTCATTTTCATAATGTCACTATTTTTATATATGTTGCATCGTTCTCTGTTGTATTTATAATGTTTTTATGTATTTTTGGTGCAAAATTGGTTGCCCAAATCTTATCTCAAGCTCAGCCATAATCACAACCAGGTGGCTGATGTCTGTATAGGCATCAACATAAGAGATTTCCTTACCCCAGCCATTTGTTTTTATGCAGTAAACTAAATTTTTCCGACTTTTCTGAAGCCTTATCTTTAATCCCAGTTATAATTTCAATCTGTAGCAAGTGACCAACAACTATCAGAATTAACAGAAAGCATTGCCCCTTATCAGCCTTCATTCTCCATTCTAGCAATCTACATAGTAACCATCTGTTAACTTGAGGTATTCTATTTTTCTTTTTCTAAAGACTTAATAAGAATTTCAGTTTAGCGTTAGCCAAGGAGAAGTGCTGACCTTGTTAATATTAAAGGCTTTAGCAATTGGCTCAACATTAGACTTTCCCTTAGGCCTAGGCGCTGAAGGAATAAAGCAAATTTCCCATATTTTTCTGTAAATTTGTAACCCTTACTACACCTAGAATCCTTCCTAGGTTACAGTAAAACAAGACACCATCTTCTGAAATTAATTTTGAATCGTTCCCTACCTACTAATACTACGTTTGTGTAGTCTGTTGAGGATCCCGCAATGAGCCAAACCCTTCAGCTCTTGATTACCAAACCATAATCCAGCCCCAACCTTAAACCTTGTCTAAGTCTTAACCAGTACATCTATATGTGTTCCAAAGCCAAACTTAGTATATCCACCTTTGCCTGTGTTGGCTTCCATCTTAGCCAAGTACATATTCAGAACTGAGCAATAAAGACGCATTCAGTCATTCCTTTTACAAAACGTGGCACTAAGAACATCCCTGCATTTAGTCTTCATCATAGCCAAATTAGCAATGTCTGCACCAAAACCTAAACACAAACAATTGGTTCTATTGTCATAAACTGCATTTATTGTCAATGGCTCGATATCCAAGGGGCAACCAGTGATGAGTGGCATTCCTCGGGGGTTGGTACTGGGACCGGTACTGTTTAACATCTTTGTTGGTGTTACGGATGGTGGGATTGAGTGCACCCTCAGCAAGTTTGCCAATGACACCAAGCTGTGTGGCGCAGTCAACACACTGGAGGGAGAGGATGCCATCCAGAGGGACGTGGAAAGGCTTCACACGTGGGCCTGTACAAACCTCATGAAGTTCAACAAGGCCAAGTGCAAGGTCCTGCACATGGGCTGGGGCAATCTCGTGCACAAATACAGGGTGGGCGGAGAATGGGTTGAGAGCAGCCCTGAGGAGAAGGACTTGGGAGTGTTGGTTGTTGAGAAGCTCTACATGAGCTGGCAACGTGTGCTTGCAGCCCAGAAAGCCAACTATATCCTGGGCTGCATCAGAAGAAGCGTGGCCAGCAAATTGAGGGAGGTGATTCTGCCCCTCTACTCTGCTCTGGGGAGATCCCAACATAAGAAGGACATGGACCTGTTGGAGGGAGTCCAGAGGAGGGCCATGAAGATGATCCAAGGGCTGGAGCACCTCTCCTATGAAGACAGGCTGAGAGAGTTGGGGTTGTTCCACCTGGAGAAGAGAACACTCTGGGGAGACCTTATAGCAGCCTTCCAGGGGGCCTACAGGAAAGATGGAGAGGGACTCTATCAGGGAGTGTAGTGCCAGGACGAGGTGTAATGGTTTTAAACTGAAAGAGGGTAGATTTAGATGAGATATTAGGAAGGAATTCTTTGCTGTGAGGGTGGTGAGACACTGGCACAGCTTGCCCAGAGAAGTTGTGGAAGCTCCATGGAAGTGTTCAGTGGCAGGTTGGATGGGGCTTTGAGCAACCTGGTCTAGTAGGAGGTGTCCCTGCTCATGGCGGGGGGTTGGGGGGGGAGGTTTGAACCAGATTATTTCTAAGGTCCCTTCCAACTCTAACCATTCTATGATCCTATGCACTTGTAATACTATGATCTCAGACTATTTTAATATGCTGTTTATATGTCAGTCTATTTCAATATGCTGTTTTTATTGGTTACATTTTGTTCTGGTTTTTTTCTTTGCCTATGGCAGGGGGGTTGAAATTAGATGATCTTTAATGTCCCTTCCAACTCTAACCATTCTATGATTCTTTGATTCCATGATTGTCTGAGACGTAGGACAGGACCTTCCATTGGCAGAAGTGACAGGCAAGTGATTGTATTTGCTGCACATGTGCTTTATTAGACTGTGGGTAGGGCTGAAAGTGTGAAAGGGGTTAGGTTCAGTTTTGAACCCAGCAGGATTTGATGATGAGTTTCATTCCAGGATACTGTGCAGTCTGCAGGAAGGGGGTGGAAGCTCTTATCTGTAAAAATGTCTGGCTGGTCACTGTTTTTGTGTTTTTATGGAATTTAATTAAGAATAGTTTGGAGACATAATTGGAGTTAGGATTTGGAGAAAGTGGTAATGGAGCTGCAGCATCTGGTAAGGTCTGCATGATTTGATGAGCAACAACTCCAGCCTGAGTAACTCCTTATTATCATGCAGTTACTGTGTTTCATTAAGGCCTACAATGATTCTTGTTGATGCTAGTTTCCAGAAAAGCAGAATGGAAGTACTGCATTTGCTGATGTATCATAGTAAGCATGAAGGAGCGGATGAATTCAGAAAAACATCTTTTTTTAATTGATTTGGTTGTAAGTATATATGTCATAGGGTCTTCGGTTCCAGTTAGGGTTAAATTTGGGGTAAAGAGGAACTTCATTTTGTAAGGTCTGCATGAATATGAAGAGCGCTGGCCTCAGAGCTTGTCCTGGCACTATTCCTTTTTTTTGAATGCTAAACTGAACCTAACATCCAGCTGTAATCATATCTTGGTGCCCAACGCCTACAGCAAAGCAAGGCATAATCTATTTCTCCTTGCCACAACTGGTCTTTCTGCAAGGTCACAGCTGAGGGAGGATTTTGTAATAAACCAAAGTATTCCTGGATAAAAGGGAGTAGGGTTGTTACTGTACCCTAACATGAATTTGTAGGATTAGACCATTGCTAAACTCTAAAATAAGAGTTGTGAGGAATAATTCTGTTCATCAGTGCACTGAGTTGGCCATATCAAAGGGCAGGAGGCATAGTGGTATTTGTAGTCATGAAGTGTGGCAAGATGTCTCGATCTCTAGTATTTAATAGGCAATATAGTTAAGAATGAGAGAAAAGCTCTTCCAAAGAGCAATTTTAGATCTCGGAATTCGAATGAGCTTTTTTGGTCCCTCTAACTACTACAAATCAGCCTTCAAATTTAGGTATTTGTTTGGTGTTTGAAGTAAACTCATGTGAATGTAGAACTACTGCAATATTTTGAAATGTTTGTCAACATCTAACTTTTTAACAAAGCTTATGTTTGTTTGGTGCACATTAGTGAAACAGAGTGCAAGTTCCTTGTCTCAGACCTAATAATGTAAGAGCATTATTCAAAATAGAGAGATGACATATGCTTCTGTCATGCTGTTCACACCGATTTGTGTTGCACACTACTGGTGTAAAAAATATGATGAATCTTTCTGCCTAAAATAGTTTTTTAAATACATGACTGCCATTGGCGCATAAGACGTAGCCTTTAAATATGTGTTTAGTTTTCAGTCGTCTGTCTTTGGGAAAATGCAGACATTTGAAAATTGAAGGAGATTGAAATGGGTACTCAAACCAGTCTTTGTGATGCAAACATCTACTGCCACTTTGTAATTAGATGGATAAAAAGCAAAGGACATCAAATGGTATAAAGCTGATTACTAGTATAAAGAGATAATTGTAGATAGTTAGAGAGAGAGCAATGAAATGACAATAATTACCCTACTCCCACACTGTGCATTTTATAGAGTATCTGATAAAGCCTTCTGTTGAAACTTTCTGATTCTGAATTATATATCAAAAATACTAGTCATCTTTAATATTGGATTCTATAGTACAATAGAACGTACAATTATTTTCACAGAGGGCATGAGATTTTTCCATGCTTTTATGACCACTTATGTTTATGTGCTGCTCTAGCCAAGCAAATGCCACAGCAGTGATTGGAGCCAGGAAGAATACAGTCATCTGTGCAGACTACGAATTAGTTTTGGAACTGTTACTGTCCTGTGCTTTTTTGAAGGAAACAGGGAGAAGGGAGACAGGAGGAAGTAGGTTGAACTAATTTAATAGCATTAGCACATCTCTAAAAGGTCATCTCTTGTTATTTGAAACAGTTTGTAAAGGATTCGAAGTGCAAAGTAAACGTAGTTTAGTTTATATGAAATTTACATAAATTTTTAGTGTTGTCTGTAATTCTATAGCTTGTTGAAATACCTTTTCAGTGTTTTCTATTTTCCTCCTGTATCTCTCATGATTACTGTCGTGGAAAAGCAGATGCTTTGTAATAACTTAAGCGTGGATACTGGAGTGATTACTCTTTGATTCTACCAGATTAACTATCTGGCTGTTTACTGTGTGAACACAAGATCTGTCTCCTCTCACGCGCAAGTGTTAGGTGCAGCTCAGACTTCTAGGTAGATCTGTGCCTTGTACAATACAGTCTCGCAAGCTCTCTTCCGCTTTGTGGCTCCACATGCCTCAGACAGAATCGTCGAGTGTCTGGAGGTGAAGAGCCAGGCAGAAGGCACCAAGCTGCGTCTTTTTGGGCTTTACATTCAAAAGACTGTCACGTTATGGCTACTGCCTTGTGCAGTGGGACCTTCGTAATTGCATGGCCCAGGACCATTCCTTTCCCATCATGTGAACGGAAATAATAAATATAGCTGACTGGCAGATCACCCATTTCAAGATTCAAATCAAATTTTTTGTTGTAGCTGAAATAAGGAAACATTTTTCAAAATACCAGCATTGCAGACACAATTGAAATCCTAGTTTTAGACAATAAATAATGGCTAAAGATAATACATACGGGCACTATGGCAGTGCAGTTCTGCATATTTTGGAAGCTACCGGCATTCTTTTCTTGTGATAATGATGATAGTAGTAACGATCATATCCTGTGAATATGGAACACCTCAGTGTTAAAAGGCTCTATCTTCTACCTAGTATCCCACTCTCCCTATGTCATCTGTTATACAATGATCAGTGCATATATCAAGTATATATCCTTTTGAGAGAAAACACATGAATTGGAATTACTACTGAGAGACTGAAAGTGGTCTGGAGTGTAGTATTTGCTGTGTCTGAAAATACGTTCTCCCATTTTTTTTTCACAGATATATCAGCTTATAGCTTGACGGTCACTTACAGAGCAGTGTTTGTTGGTGAGCCTATGCATGCTATAGGCCTAGTGAATGTGTTCAGATATACTTAAAAGTTTCTCACAAGTTTTCACTCGAGTAAGCTTTTCCACATCAGTCAGTCAGTCTTCTCCCCATCAGTAACAGAACCTATCATGACTAAAGTTGTGAATGGATTTTGCATGAACTGCAAGAAAGTGTCTTCTGCCAAAATGACTTACGTGCCTGTTAAATAAAGATTTTCAGTTACGTGGAAAAAAGGCCTTCTCTTAGAGTGGGTTGAGTAACAATGCATTCACTGTTTTTTCAAGCCTCTAACTTTTTTCCAACATGATAGCACATGAAACCAGTTCTGTAGGTTTTAGGTGAATGTAAGGAGAATGCTTCCTTCAAGATTATTTAATCTTCCTTTGGCAGATTTTTTTCCTTAAACTAGAGAAATACCAGAAACTTGTGCTGTGTTTAGTCTTTAGTGGGAGAAATAGGAGACCAGCTGATTAAAAGGAAGGCATTTCAGTGATTGTTTTGTTCTGAATATTGAAAAGAATTGGAATGGAAGAAGCTTGAATATTTTTGCTTGCAGTCTGTATTCTCAATTCTGTTATGTGGCTATATATGATTTCAGTAATCAGTTGCTCTGTGGCAAATAATGGTAGCACTACAGTGACTGGAATATACCATTTCACTCATGTAAAGTACTTAATAGCAGTGCATTGTTTATATTTTTAATAACTAAAAGAATAATTTCTGTAGCAAACTTCTGAATTGAAAAAAGACCCCCCCAACTATAAGCAGCTTGATAAAATTTTACAATGCCATGGATACTCTGGATAAACCAAAACAACTTTATAAGTCATGGGGTCATGGGTATGTTCCTGCTACAAGAAACACTCTTGAACTGGTCCAAAAAAGATCTGTCAAGAATTTTACCAAAAAGCACCTGGAATATTTCTGTGGTAATGCTACTTTTCTCTTTTTAAACTGTAGAGAACAAGCGATCAGTGAAATCTCTTCTGATAGGAAATCAAAAGATCAACAACCCTAGAGATCTTTCAGTGTCAGGGTGCACATGTACAACATATTTATGATGGCATATTCTGCTGCAGGCGCAGTAGAACACCACTGTGCTATAGAGTATTGAATGACCATAAAATGCAGAGCGTCAGCTTTTTTCAAGACTAGCATTAAGGCTGCCCATAAATCCACTATTGAAAATCCTACCAGAAGAAAGAATACTGGGTTTGGGTTCGTAGTTGTTCCTCACAGCCACATATATGGTTTTAAAGAAAGGTGAAACTATATTTCTCTTAGGAGTCTATAGAAAGCAGTTGGCAGCAATTAAACAGTTTTCTTTGAAAATAACTAAAAGGTTTCCCAAGCTTAATTATATTAATGATCTTTTCCTAAGGAAAACACAATCTTTATAAATAATAATTGTGATGTTTATTGCTGTCCTTAAAAAAATCTGCTCACTGTACTTGCTTTACCACTTCTAAGAGGTTCTTTGCACAAAGGAATACTAGGCAGGTTATTTGAATGAAGTTTTCATTGTAAAGCACAGATACATTTGGCAAATGATGTGCAAGAAAAGCTTGAAATTATTAACGTGAAGCAGACCTTCATCCTCCCTCCAAGAGCAGCCCATTTAAATGGGTAATTGTATAAGTCATAATGTTTTGTCGTCTTATGGCAGGATCAACACGTTAGCTGTTGGCAGCTGTAAACATGCATTTTTGCATTCTGGTTTGAACGCTTCCAGCTTCTTTGCCTGTAGCCATCACTTTCTCTCTCCTCTTTCTCAGGCAAGTTCTGCAGTCCCTGTGCTTGCCCGCTCTGCATCGTCGCAGGCTGAAGGGCAGTTTCTTTCCTCAGAGCTGATTTCTTCCCAAGACGTGAGTCAGCAAGCGAGCTGACGACATTGCCGGGATGGTCCACGCGGAGATGTGCCTCTGCAGTGACGCAGCCTTTGCTCATACAGGAGTCAGCAAGGACTTTTACATCACCTCTACACCAGGTGGCAACATGCGCTGCTCTGCTCGTGAGCTGGATGTAAAGACGCAAACACAATGTGCAGCAGTCTGTAGAATTTAGTCAGCACAGGAAGGAAAAATCAGCTTTAGGTGTTGAATCCTCACTTGTTCATATTCTATCCACTGCTAGTCGCCCTGACCCCCTGGCTCTTTTGTTCAGCTTTAAAGGAGCTTTGTCATTTTAAAGAATGCTGAAGACTCTCCGATCGGCTCGAGGTGTTCCACAAGAGGTGTTGTGACATTCAGCTATAGGATAGTTCTCTAGATGTGTCACAGGATTCAGAGTGTAGTAGGATGAGAATATACTACGCTGAAGCTTGAGCTTGCATTGCTTCAGATGTGTAGAAACACAAAGCTGTCTAAAAGCCACCATCTGTTGTCCCACTGTGCTTGCCAGGATGAGAAAGCCACAAAGGTCACTTTAGTCAGTTTGGTCCCTCTCCCTTATGTCACAACATAGGATATGAAGAAGTGTTTTGGGTACCTTTTAGAGATGTAGAATTTTCTAGAATTTGGGGCTTAGTGGAAATTCTTGATCTTTTGACAGTCACAAAATAAGACTCAGTATTGATATAAGCAACTGTTCTTGATTACTCCTAGAATCACGAACATCGTAGCAATATACTGGCTCTGCTACCCCTTCCTTCTTTTGGAAATCAGATTAAGTATTTCTGGAATTTGTATTGTTATGGATATGATATGACATTATTATATTATATTATATTATATTATATTTGACAAAGACCGGTGGAATGCCATTAACTGAAATGAAGAAAATAATTTAATTAGATGGTATAGATGGCATAAGATCGTACAACAAAGGTACCTTTTTAAGTTTTAGAGAGAATTGTTGGCATTCATTTTAAGATGGAAAATACTATACATTATGACAGTTTTTTCTTTCAGATTTTCTGGTGCCTGGTTAATAAATAAGTTCCCTCTGCTAATAAAGACTCCTAGTCTTTGAAGTACCCCCAGTGCAGACTGCAATAAAACTTAGGTTCTATTAAAATGCCTTTCAAGCAAGTGTTCAGAAAGGCTGTCTATCTATATATGTCTATGACATTCAAGCTGAAATGTTTTGTGTGGTATTCATCCTGCTAACTTAAGGCCTTTTTATTGCAGACTTCTTCTTCTGGGCTATTCATTTGGGATTCCCCTTATAGTTGCTTAAGGGACATCTGAGATAGTCTCATCTGGAAAGTCTTTTAGGCTTTTATAGTCCTAGCAGAGAAACAAGTGCCTGCAGGGTTCAGTTGATCTCATACATTTCTGAAAGGTCAGATGAATCATACCACAAAAGTGCTTATCTCTCTGTTGTGACTATAAAGAGAGTCTAGACAACTAGTTCAGATATCAACATTTTAGACATTTGCATTTGCTCAGATGATTCCTATCTTTTGAATTTAATTGAACTTCAAATTGAACTACAGGCTGTCGCAGGATTTGATTATTAAAACCCAGAATTTGTCAGTTTGACACCCAGATTCTGCAAGCCTGGTTTAAATATTGATCTGAGTAATTCTAAACCATTTTTGGAGTAAGTAGACACAACTCTCATGACATTAGGTGAGAGATCAATCCGGTAGGGCCTGTCTGACTCCGTCCCAGAGCACTGTCTTAAAATAATAAAAACACAGTAAAAGCAATGCAAGGGAAGAGTCTTTATTAAAGGTTTAAGTAGCTTATTCTGTGAGGTTTTTACAACAAATTCAGGAAGCAAAACATAGCTGTGGTTAAATAAAAGTTTGTGAAGTATTTAAAATGTAAATAAGTAAACTGACAAATGAGACATTTAAGGAAGACAGTATTATGAAAGAGAATGTGAAGATAAAGGGTATATGAAAGAAACTATATAGGCAAAATCTAATACATGAACATGAACTGAAGTTAAGGAAGTAAAAATGCTTATGGAAATTTTTGCAGCCTTAAATGAAAGAAGGAGGAGGAGAGCAAGCAAGATAAAGGCGTGTGTGTAGAGATGTGACAATATTTTAGGCAGAATGTCAAAAGCTTTGACATTGGGGTGAAGCCAAACAGCATTAGTGTCAGGGTGGAATGTGAGCTTGGATGGGACTGCTTTACAATGAGTTGATTAATCAGCAAAGTCAGAGGCTACTGTTCTGGAAATCTTGCAAAAATAACTGGGTTTCAATTATTAATTTTTGGAGTACATAAGCTACCACTTAGCAAAGTTTCCTTATTTCAAGGATACTAGCAGTGCAAGGTAAAATAAATACTGCCTAGCACTCACAGGCCATCTTTAATTATCTTTACAAGAAGACTTTGAGACAGTGATTGGAGGTTGAGGTGGCAAATGTAGATAAATGTATTGTGATGTACATAAAAACACCCCCAACTTTACACATAACATGTTGGATTTTGAGCTGCCCATCTTCCCTCAGGAACAAGGTCTTCAGTTTACAACAGATTTTATAAGAAAGTGAGTTTGGTTCTTAACAATTGTTATCCCTTCCTCTTAAAAAAGCTATAGTTGAGCATGAAAAATTTCAAAGAAAGTTAAAAAGGATGGTCTAAAGTATGAAGTGGCTACAACAGGAAGAACAATTAGGCAAACCAGAGTTTTTCAGCCTAGAAAAAGGACTATTCTATGGTATTGTAATAGTGGGGTAAAAAACCTCAAGTAGTATGAAGGTGATGCATTAGGGATTTCTTGTTTACTCT
>NW_009648250.1:3460715-3521108 GCF_000708025.1 Charadrius vociferus | reverse complement strand
ATAAAAAAGCTGGGGAGCATCAACAGAAGCTAACAGAAGCCTTATTCAAAGCAAACAACAAGACTTGGTTCTTCACCTTGTTTTATCATCTGTAATATCTTCTGCAAAAGGCTCTGTAAATTCGCTCTACAAAGTTTACATGCATTCAGGAGAAGAGTGGACAAGTTCATGTAAGGAAAATCCACCAATACTTATTGAATACAAAGACATTATCCCTTACTGAGGAACTCCTAGTGTTACATATTTTGGGGGGTTAGGAGATTCTTTGGGAGAAGTCCTACTATATGCCATATTGTTCTGTTTTTACTTTGAGTGCTCTTTTGGAGACAGGGTACTAAGCTTGATGTATCACTAGCCTTTGCTCTGATCTAAAAGCACAGTTATGTTAGAAACAGTGCTGATTTTAAATGATAACAGATTTAACTGATTGTGTTAAAATAGATTTACAACAAAAGTAATTTAGATCGAGATATTTTTCAGGTAAATATATGAAATTTATCAGATTTCATTTAAGGTAGAGTGAGTGCCTTTTATTCTGTGTATGAATTACAGTTGTCATTATTGTCAGTTCAGAAGTGTGTTTAAGAAAAGGTTAAAAGTTTTTAAATATGTCAGTCCTGTGGCAAAAACAGTGAAGATGATAAATCTGAGAATAAATGGCAAAGGGATGTCACCTTTAACTCTGCTGTTTTCTAGTTTTCTTCCTCATAAATACATATTTTGCTTCTCTTTTTGGTTTAGTTTGCTATCTCCCACTTGCTTTAGATGAGCAGCAAGTGTAGTTGTGCCAAAACTGAGAACATTCGCTTCCTATTTTCCATTTTTATCAGTGTGTTTCTTTTCCACTTATGGGAGAGCATATCTACACAGTAGTACCAACTCTGTGGTAAGTCCTGCAATCACTCACATTTTCCTGCTTCTCTTCTTCAGGATTGCAGATTATACACTTTCCAGCATGTTGTGTGTATATATATGTCCCTGTTCTAATTGCACGAGAGAACAGGATAGTAATAAGAAATTTGACCTGAAGAAGAAAGCAAAAGGAAACAAACAAATGTTTGCTTTGATGGTGTTGTGGCAGTGTATGGGAGACTTGAGAGGCAGAAAGCACCTCTTCAAAGTAATTGCCATTTTAATAGAATTTTTGAATGTGGGAGCATAAAAGTAGTTAGCATTACCTGCCCTACAGTCTTGTATCTGGTATGATGCAGAAAGTGAGAAATAATGTACAGAAATAAGCATTCAGTTGATGGTGAACTGCTTATATTTGATCACATGTATCTATTAATATGATGATAATAATTTAGAACACCTTTATATTAAATTTCTCTACCATCAAGCTCATACCCACTAAAGCCTATTGTGATACTGCCATCTGGGAATGTCTTTTTTGCGGTACTTGGAAACATACCACCCATCTGTAGGCAGGCATTAAAGTTCTCTCAGCTTTCTTTTCCATTACATAATTAATCAGTACTCAAAAGTTATGTCGAAAAAGAGTTTTTCAGCAGACAAACTGCAGAAAATAGCATATCAGGAGTCCTTGTCAAAGTGCACATACTCATCATTGACTGAAAGATTGTGGTAGGAAACAGACTTTTAAAGAATGCCTCAAATGGATTAGCTCTTGGTTAAGTAAGTCCTACTGTGTTGAAATAGAGAAATTAGTTCCAGTAATGTATCTGACCAGTACAGTATTGGTATGTGGTAGTACCAGTCTCTTTTTGGGATGTAAGTTGACTTTGATAGATGTTAGCTAGGGGCAGGAGGAAAAAGTGGAGAAAGAGATGCAGCAGAGGACTAGAAAACATAAAAAATTGTAACTGTCTTAGTTTAGACAAAGACACAAGCCAATGCAAAAGCAACCAAACAACGTCTCCGTTAAAAAAAAAAAAAAAAAAAAAAGGGGAGGTGCTCCATGCCAATTTAGAAGACATTGTAAGCATTTGGAATGAGATTCTGCTTGTATCAGTTTGTACATCTTGGACTTGCATCTGAGCTAGAAGTCAAAACTCTCTTTCCCATCAGTGGAGAGAAACATATGGAAATCTAAAACCTGTTACAGGAGTCAGGTGACTAGTTCAGATGCAGACATCTAAAGCTAAATGAGAAGTATTCCATTCTTTGTTAGTGTAAGGGTGCCCTTACTGTGCTGTTGTGCAGGAAGAGGAAGATGAGTGGGGAGAAAAGAAGTTTCTTTTTCAGATTGAAGTTCAGGAGACACAATATTCATGGTCTTGTTTTCATGAGAATGTTACATTGGGAGATTGATCACCCTAGCTTCTTTAGCTTAACAGAATTCTCGTTGCATGTATTGATCCTTGAAAGGAGACCACATGAAAAGAAGTGAAAAAGCAGCATGGAAATTTGTAACAACGAGGGAGAGATCTTGGACTGGAAACAGTGGTACTCAGAATGTGGTTTGACACAGTGAGAAGCTGCTCTGCTGGCATCAAAACCTCTGCCTAAGCAAGAAGCATCCTCCCTGTTGGACGCTGTGCAGTGTCTGCATGCTGCTAGTGAACTGTCAATACAGGCTGAAACAATACATACGCACACTTGGGGCGTGCATATATGAAGTGTGGGGTGCTTTCGCACTGGTGTGTGATCCAGCGGGTTGTAAGGAGCTGCACAGGTACACAAAAAGCTAGAGCACTCACACCTCCAGCCGGAGATGTGCGAGGAGGGGAACCGATGGCCCCAAATGAGGAGCGTGTGCTTGTAACTACTCACAGGTCCTGTGAGAAAGGCGTGCATGTAACGCGTTCATGTGTGTGTGATTAGAGCTTTTTGGGAGGGTTGTTGTAGGAGGTTGGGTTTGTATGTATGTGTTATTAAACATTTAATATGCATCTAATATTGCCGTTTATTAGCATTTCATCTGCATCTAATATTGTGGTTTACTTGTGTTGCTGAATCTTAAATATACAGCTCACCAATTACTGGTTAATTACATATTGTTAATAAATTGCTTCAATTCTGATTTTGGTGTAAACTGAGCAGTTTTTCCCTGTGATAATATATCACATTTAGCAGAAGATCTCTGAGGCCGGTACACTGTTACTGCTGCTGTGCTGCAAGCACAGTTATGGAGTACAGCACCACAGAAGAGGAAGGACAGTATTCTGTCCTAAAGTAATAGCAAAGTTAATAGCTAGGTGATAAGTAAGTTTTTGATTTATGGTGAGATCTTGCCAGTCTCTGAAATGCCTACCATTGAAACTTTAAAAATTTTGCCTATAGATACAATGAAAATATCCAATAGGGATCTTAGTTTTGTGTCAGTTAACTTACAGTAGTTTTTGAGGGATAGAGGAGAATCCTTCTAAAACTGGGAGCTCGATTAAGAAATATGTTTAAGAAAAGAAAGGTCATGGTCCATTCATTATGACTTGGGTAAAAAGGGGAAGTAGAATAAGCATTACCGATGCTAATTAGTAATGCACCAAGAACATTGCCTGTGAGACACTATACGAAGTGCTGCATTCTGGTTTTATGATGAACAGATTCTTCAAAGACAAAGTCTTGATTAAAACCTTGGAAATAAAAGAGGTAACTGAATCAATTTTCCTTTAGTTAGATGACATAGTTAAGATATGTTTCAGTGTATCTAACCATTTCTAGAGTTTGTATCAAGTTCATACGCTTTAGTTTTTAAAATGTTATGGCAATTTTAATTGACTTAAAGCTTTAAACATCCCCATTTGAGACACTGTGTGCAAATAGATTTTGATCTTCAAGAGCTTTGTTAAAAAGCCCCAACCTTAGGTGTACAGTAATCCAAGACTATGATCTGTGTTTAGACTTCTAACATACTTTGAGGAAATAAGTCATTGTCTTAGCCATAGTTGTGAAGCACTGTTGTGCAATCCTTAAATAGTTAATTTTCAGTCATTAAGATGTTGCTTGCAAGATAGCATCTTAATTTCTTCTTCATGTTGCCTCATGCTGCCGTTTTATCATTTCAGTTTTAGTTCTTACAAAGATGCTGTTGTGCCTTGAAAAGAACATTTTTCTTTACTTCTAAAGGGAGCAATTGAAATGTGATATTAAGTAGATTGCATAAAGACTCTAACTAGCTGGTGGCCTTGGCAACCCTTAAGAAAACTCACATTGTTATGCAAAGAATAGTTTTTTCATATTTTTTTTTTCTGATCACGCAGATGTAGCATTGCATCAGTGCAGAACAGTTAAGTAATATAATCACTGATATTATATGTCAAGAATATATCACGTCTAGACACTGTCAGAGTCCTGTTTGGATTTCTGTATACTGAATGCAGATGGGACATCAGGCTGTCCGCTCTGTAGCTCATTTTATTCCTTGTACCTCAGGGACAATTTTAAATATAAAAGTGTTTATACGTTATTATTTATTTAATCCGAGATGGAGGTTTTGGCCAGCCCTTCAGTGATATGGACTCTTCAGCTTTATGTATGTCATAATGACTACTTTGAACATTAGGCAGGCATCGTTCTCTATTTTTCTGCACAGAAAATCAGGATTTCCTGAGATACTCCTGCCTATCCATACTAATATTTGATGAAAAGAAGGATCTAATGTTCCTGACAGGGAAAATAATTGGCATTAAGGAGTTCTGGGTTGTTGTCTGATAACCTAATATGTTTGTGAAGCACTTTGAAATCTTGCTAGAAAATATCCTAGTATGTACAGCAAAGTATCCCTGTTTGTTAGATAATCATTATTCATAAAGAGTAATCAAACCCATCATACTTTTTAATCTTTTTATTTACTGCTGCTACATTCAGGTCATGAACACCATTCAGTGAGACCAGCAGCTCAACAGAATGAGAAGTGGTAAATTTGAAAGGACAGCTTAGGGAAACCAAGCAAAGGCCTAAATCTGCTCATGGCTGGAAAAGCTACAAGATACATGGCTTCTTAATTAGTGACTTTGAGAGACATTAACTGTTTTGTTCTTTTTTAACCATACACAGAAGGCCGCATTTCTAAAGCCTTAGAGTTGGTCCAGGGTTGTAATTTGTTTGACTGAGTAATTGATTTATTGCTATAGTACATCTTCCAAAAGCTACATTTTTCCTTTTTTACTAATGTCTGGTGGTAGCTGACAGAGCAGTGCTTATGCAGTAAATTTCAAATTTAGGAAAGCCTTCTGTAGTGCCAGACCATCTCCAGAATATTCTGATACAGCACCTACCAGTAGGCAGTACTAATGTGCTGATTATACTTGTCAAGCTTATTACGATTATTAGTTGTGGGGTTTTTTTCTTCTTTGAGGTTACATGAATTTTAGCATTCATATGAATTGAAAACTGCTTTTATCCTTTTATCTGATCTCACTTATCTTCCTATTACACAATGTTTAGTATCAAGATCTCTTCAAATTTGGTCATGGGTATTTCAGTTATGTTGTGTTGCAGATTTAGCACTTTCACGCTGCATCATGCTCCTCCCCTGTGAAGTCTCCTTTGGATTTCATAATGTTCACACAAATACAGGTCCCCTGAGTGTTTGTGTTGTCTCCTTTCCCAAAATAGCTAATATGTAAGCACCTGAAAATGTGATACTGAGAGGAATAATGCTTAGAACTTTTAACTTTTATTTGTCTGACAGCCTGTGGAATTATTTGCTTGTTTACCAATTCACTTCACATAAGCTTGCATACCAAGCAATTTAGGCTTTTGGGATCAATTTTGTCATTAGGATTTCTAGGTACTTTAGGGATATTTTTGGAGAAAGACAGCTTTTCTTGGGAAGCATGGGAAATGTCAAAAAGAATTTTTCCAGCAAACATGTTGTCCCAGATATTGAAAAAGGAGAAAAATGAATGGAGAAAGGAAGTGATGTTGTCCACTAGAAATGATTCAGTGGAACAAATACAGGCCTGGTCGAGAGGAAATTTTGAGTTAGCCTTGAATTCCTACAACTGCTAGGTGTTAATTGTGGGTTGGAATTGGAATACTATTTGATGATGAAGTAGCTAAATATCATTCATCAGTACTCTTACTGGGCTTTAAGAAACTAAGAAATTGAAATGTAGAGAATTGCAATCTTAAATTTTCAGATCAGCTGATAATTTTGCACGTGCCCATTTGGATGTGCTGACTACAAGATAAACAAGAAAAAATTTGATAGAAAGGTCCTCCACTGAGGGTACGACTTCATGCTCTTTTTCTTCAAATGCGCTGAATTCTCAGGTTCATTCAAAAGCAGTAGAAGCTGCAGGTGTTCACTACATGTGGAGCTAAACAGTACGTGTGAACTTGCTTGTTAGCTAGTATTATTAGATATTTGGAAATGTTTACTAGTCACAAGCCTTTCCTTCACTTACATAGAATAGGCACTTCTTAGCTTAACAAATAGCTAGTCTTGAAGTCTTGCGTGAAGGAACTGTAACTTCCAGAGCTTGTCCAGTAAGATTCTTAGGGATTCCAATGCTTTTCATCAGGAGGTTAGCTAACCCAGTGACATTCAGTCTAATTGTTTTCTTAGTTCTGTTTAGCTTCTCTGATTATGAGCCAGATCTCTGCTGATATAAATACCTGCAGCGGAGCAACTGGCTGTGAGAAAAGCCAGCAATATATGGCTGGCTGTGACAACATACAGCAACTGGCTGTGACAAGACTTAGAGCGGGGATTCTTTTTTCTAATTGTCATCATTGCTGGGTACTTTTTAATTGTTTCAGTCCAATTCCTCAACAAAAGAATGATGGAAAAAGGTGCTATGATCTTCACTTTTTTTTTTTTTTTTCCAACAGAGCATTTTTACTCAACAGAGCACTTTATAGTTTTCTTATAACAGTAAATGAAAAAATAATTTCAGCTATTTGGGCTTCCAAAAGAAATGCAGTTTTCTTACGTAAAGACATATTCTGCTGAACAGATGTTTTTGATAGAAAACATGCCTGTTTTGTAGCAGGAACATCTGCATTATGAAAGGTAGGAAGGAGAGAAAAATGTGCTGTAAAATCCATCCAGTTTGAAAGGCAGTGATATAAGCTCTATACAAAAGCAAATTTTGAAATACAGTATGGCCTGCAATGTCATGAGTAGATGCAAACTTGTAGTCATTGGTACAAGTAGTGCACACGTGATAGAAAACAGGAAGAGCAAGACAGATAAAGGTGTGATAAGTCCTTTCTGCTGGCTTCTTTACTTCTCCCATTAACCACTCCTAACCTCCTCCCTTGAAGATGGTCCGGTAGCGTGACTGTTTGCAATTAGCTTTTTGCTGCCAGTGCTTTTGTGACATTTCTTATATTTACTGATACTGGGTTCACTTCAAAATGAACTCTCTTACCACTGCATTTGAATGTTTATTGAATATTACCATCACATTCATGCCTAATCCTGTGTGTCCTCCCTCCTTGGAGGCTGCAGGGAGCATTGTTTTTCTTTAAGTTGGATTTTAGAACATTCAGTACCCATCATGAGCCATGCAGGATCTCACTGGGTTTGACTCATTAATAATGTTTTCAACAGCTGCCCAAATAATGTTGGCCAGCAAATGAACAATGTCAGCTGCTACCTCTACCTACCAATACAAGAAGCTCCTAGCTATCTAAATTAAAACTATGTATACACTAGTAAATTAAAACTTCTCCCAGGCACTGGGGCTAACTGGCAGATAATGCCATGCACATATATTAGTAAACTCTCTTATCCTCCAAAACCAGGGTTGTTGTGTACAAACTGCCTTTTAGGAATAGTTCCAAGAATACTGTGCCTCCCAAATCGTGCTCATGAATTATATGGGAGAGGTACACGACAAAATTGTTTTAGGGCATATTTTAAGAATCTGCATTTACAGACAAGTATGTTCTAGTGTTTTTGTATGTTGTTTAGGTCACTGCTATAGACATAAACTTCCACAGAGTCTGAAAATCACAACATTTGAAAGAAATACAAGGGTAACAGGCAGTGTCCCTTGGGGAACCAGGGGAATGACAGTGTACCAGAAATCAGTAGAAAAATATTTCAGTATGCGCATTTTGAACTCTGTATATGTTCTTTAATGTTAGATAGATATTTCATATGATGGCTGATTCTTTCCAGGAAAACCTGAATTAATATCACAAAATCCAGTTTTCTAGCCAGTGTATGTGTATAATGTGAGAACGAACAATAGTGATAGTCTTCTCTGGTCCTAAAGCTCAAACGCAGATTGCAAGTTAAGTGTTCATTACTAAGGGAAAGTCACAGAAGGAAAAGGACGCATGAAACTCTGTAGCTGAACCCATGTAAATTCTAAGTGTTCTTTCAAGGTATGACTTGCAGACATTTGCATAGCACTCCCTTACTGTGGCTCCTGGGACAGTTACAACAGGAGCAGATTATTTTTCAGCAGTTGGTGTTAAACACACTCACCACCTTAGATACTAATAAGCTCCAGCTTCAGTAAAGGTCAACTGTGGGCTATGTCCGCAATGACCTGAGGCAGAGAGATATAGACTCAAATTCCTGTTTTCTGCATTGCTGTATTGGGCTGTAAAAGTGGAGGACTGTCCCTACAAGCTGCATATTTACTCTCTCTCTCAACCTGATGAATGCGAGGTTGAAAGGACTAGGAGACAGTAACTGCGATCCAGCAAAGCACAGCTAAAGGAGTACCTTCTGATCCAGCAGTTGGTATAATGTATAAAAGACAAGAAATGGTAGTCAACTAAAATGTAATCGTAAATTTTGGATGTCTGTAAGAGGAAGATGGAAATCAAGTTAGAAGTTTTTCAAGGCCATGATACCATCAAGCTCAGTAAGATACTAGCCTATTCCTTAACTTTCTAATTTGACTCTTTAAGAGTCTGAAGCTTTTTTCACTCTGAATTTGAGCAAAGGTTTAAGAGCAGGCATAAATGTGCCAAGCACTGCAGTGCTTTCAGTCTCCATCAATTCTTCTGGCTGTTAGAAAAGAATAATGCAATATTGTCTTGGACATCAGCCTGGACATAGCCTCCTGGGAGAGTAACCCTGGATGTTTTAAGCATGTTTTTTAGCATATAGTGGAATAGAACAGTTACATGTTTTCCTGTTATAGCACCTTTGTTTAATAATTGCCATTACAGTGGAGTAAGGAAGTCAGTTGTGCTCTGGGATTGGCAATTATTCATCACTTGGAAGAATGTTTTATCCTTGGTTGAGAGCATATTTAGGATAGTCCATTACTGCATCTTAATGAAAAACAGGAGTATTCCATTATTAGGAGAATAACTCTGTTCTTACAGTCACCTGCTATTACTATAAGGATTTTTTAGATACACTTAGATGTATCTGCTTTCTCACAATAACTGGAGCAATTCCTACAGGCCCATATTGAGAGGCTTTTTTTTTTAAGGAAAGAGCATTTCATGTTCCAAAGAACTTCTGGTCTAATAAGACCCATCGAATAAACACTGAAAGGTTCTCTTCTTCAGTAACTCAATGAACACCATGGTACATTGTCCTTGATGTTACTCCTGGCATGCAGAATTAATCAAGTCATCCTCTTAGTGGCTGAAATTCATAACTTTACCACCATTAAGTGTATATACTACATTAACTATCCCTTAATTAATCTTAAGTTGAGCACTGGGCTCATAGGCTTAGACCAAAGCTTTTGCATAAAGGGGAGTTTTAGTGAGTGTGAAGATTTGGTTCAAACAGTGAAATAAGATTTTCTTTTCAAGGTTTTAAAATATAGAAGATGATGTATGCTTGCCTTGTATAAGCTATGTTTTTCCTCAAATTTTTAAAAATTTTTGAGGAATTGTGGCTCACTGGAACAGGTTGTCTGTAGAAGTTGTGGAGTCTCCTTCTCTGGAAATACTCAAAACCTGCCCGGATGTATTCCTGTCCAGCCTGCTCTAGGTGAACCTGGTTTGTCAGGGGGGTTGGACTAGATGATCTCCAGAGGACCCTGCCAACCCCTGCCATTCTGTGAGTTATATTTTTTCATAATTTCAAGCACATGCATTTTCAAACTCATTTGTTAATCACTAACTTCACAGCAGTTTTGCCTGTGAATTGAATCTACTGAGTGATAGTATCTTTAATATATAGTTAATGTTTTTCCTATTGTAATTCTTCAAATTTCAACAGTCTTAATCTTGGTTTATTTCCTAAAGTACAAACAAATCTTTTCCCCGTTGTGTGTAGCTAATGGCATAGTGTTTTTCTCAATATGAACTGTACTTAATCTGTTAAGTAAACAAAATCTTTAATATGAACAGGCAGATATAGTCTGATATAATGACAGATTGAATTAGGATGAAATATTATCCAGTATGAATGTGGATGACACTGTTTTTGCAGAAATATGAAATTTTTGTACCCCACAGCCAGGGAGTGCTCTTCAGTATTCCATCAGAAATGTCAACCCAGAAAGTAGTTTCTAAGTTTTACATCTCTCCAGCTTGTTTTTATGGCTTAACTGCTCTGCATAGTAGTATTCCCATTTTTCCTGGTTACTTGGATATCTTTCTAAAAGATTCAAACACAAGTCCTGGGCTCAACTCAAAAGCTATTGGGGAGGCTCAGAGAACTGCTTTAAAGAAAAGGTCTGATGATAATAATCCCCTTCAGTCATGAAACCTGTCTTCTGTTTTGCACAGAGACGATACAGGCCTTGTTCTCTTGATATTAGTTATTGGGAAATTCAGGGCCTGGACTCCCAGAAGTGCTGATTTGACTGGGTGTATGGATCATAAAAGCCTAGGCTTAATATGTGCCTTTGGTCACCTTAATATCTTATAATTGGGATTATTTGGATTTAAATTAATTGTCCCTTTTAATTGAAATGCATGCAAATAAAGATGGTTTTTTTTTCAGAATGTGTGTCTAGACTCTTTTCTCAGGACAATTTCAGCATTGTCTTCCAGACCATGCTCACAGGGTATGCAGGAACCGCACTACAAATACTAGTTCAGTTGAGAAGGCCCGGTGGAACGTGTGTGTCCAGACAGCCCAGTGGATTAACACACTGCCAGCCCAGGTCTGCATTTCCATGCTACCTTTAATGTTTCTCTCCCTAAGGGGGCTTCTGAGAGCCTCACTGAAAGCACGCTAATGCTGCGCGGATGGTAGTGTGCTCTCAGTCGAGGTCTACAGAAGAAAAGGCCAAATTGTGTCTGCACTCCCCAAAACACTCTCTGCCCTGCTGGAATTTAGTACAATAAAGCTGGCACTTGGGTGTTCCAGAGGGTGCCTGACAGAAAGGTGAAAGACAGAAAAAAGAACAAATGAAGTTAGGATACCTGTATGCTGACTGCAGTTCCTTCCAATGTCCTCATTCTTTCTACCATTTTCCATAGGGAGAAAATGACTTGGGGGTTAGTGATATAACATATGGGGCCTCTGAGCCATTATCACTCCCTGGGAAGATTCCAGAGCTCTTTTCTCTTCTCTTGTAAAGAAGTGCAGCATAGTAGCTAGATAGGAAACCACAACCAGTAGTCAGTCATCCTTGAAGGAACATAAAGCTGCTGAAGAGATTATAGAACAAAAGTAGGCATAGCTGCTGACTGCTGAGATAATTTATCCTGTATATTCATTTTTCCCCACCTTTGGAAGTAAGAAAATGCTGACATTTAAATTGTTGAAATGAAGTAAGTGTTGGAGTAAAGCTGGCAAAGAAATGTGTTCATGACTTCCTTTTGTCCTGTGGAGAAAGCTAAAATCCTTCAGGGAAGCCCTTCCTGAGATTCCAGCCCTAGGGATGTAAGATGTTGGCATTTTGTTCACAGCCAAAGGTAATGAACTGCAAACACAAATAAATAATGTTTTTTAGGAAAACTATGCAGTTGTGATACCCCTGACACAGTGCCTCAGGGAATGCAATACTTTTTGAAAAGTTAAGGAGTACTGCGGTACTTTCAGATCTTTTAAACAAATGCAGTTGACCATAAGATGGTGCAGTACAGGACATCTCAAGGATCTTTGGTTGTGTGCAGTGATTTTAAAGTTTGGACTTCTTCCTAAAAGTGAAGGAACTGGACTTGGTGACTTTACAGAGGTTAATTACGCTTCATGGTGGATTGTTAAAATTTGATCTAAAAAATCTATTTATTCTTCTAAAAATATATGAAAATAAGAGGCATTATGCAAAAAATGGAATAAAAGTAGATGTCTACATAAATGTAAGAAGGAAGCAGATTAAATAGCCATTGATCTTAGAAACATCAATAAATGCAAGAAAAATCTAGACAAACCAAACCAGAAAGTAAATAATGGAGGATTAGGGAGGAAAACAAAGGAACACGATATGAGAATGCAGTAATTATATTGTTGTTTTGTATTATCTAAGATAACTTTTCATTTTCATTTGTACTGAAAGACCTGCATGTTGATAGCATTTTAATAAAGGGATTGTTCCTTTTTGTTTTCATGGAGAAATAGAGTAGGATTTTCTGTGATTAAAAGCAGCTGCCACGGATCTGTGCCGAAGAGGTGGGAGCAAGGTTCTGAGCAATATGTGATAATGAGTGACAGAGAAGTACTCATCAGTGGGACAGCTCAGTAGAAGGTTTGGCTGGGGTAAGACATACCTTCAGTGTATATATCTTACATGGATTTTGACATCACCACTCTAGAAAATGAATCTGACCCAGTTTTGGGAGTGTGTGGAGCCTTACACAGCTGTGATGACAGGTTAGAGTCCAAGTTCTGGTGTAACGCTGTCTGTAAGTTGTGTACTTCCATGGGAAAGATTCATGTGAGGTCACTGCAGTGGTAGGTGTCTGCCAGAGCCTTTCCCCAGCTCTCTCCAAGGGCTTTTCCCCAACTGCACACACATGGCTAAGGGCAGAAGCTGTTAAGAGGCTCATAATATGTGTGTAACTTTTCTGTGAAGACCTGGCACCTGTGCTCGCTGTTCCTTTGGGAGACCTGGGAGGACAGCTCTGCTGACCCTCTAAAAGCAGTAAGCATTCTGCTAGCTTTGAGACAGTGTGAAATGACCTTGAGTCCACAACTTATTGTGCCTGGCCTTTGTGCTGGATACTTGGAAGAAGAGTTTTTGTGCCTGCTAAGTGATGTGCCCCTCTCCCACAGGTAGGCACCAGCCAGGCTTGCAGCGACAGAGGGCTGAGTACAGGAATAGAGTTCTTAATGTCTTTTGCTAATGCATCTAGCTTTCTATCAATACCCAGTTATGATTGATTAGGTCTTGGTATTTTCAACAAAGGGCATTGATTAATATTTGTGGAGCTCATTAGAAGCATGATCATGCATCTGCACACGTATCCTATTAAGGCATGCAGTATAACGTGCAATGCAATTAGCTGTTGGGCAGCGAAGATGAAGCAGCATAGGAGCTTTCTTCCAAATTGTACTCTGCTGTTTATTATTTCTGGGACTGCAGTTCTTTCCTCAGTCTGATTCATTCTGAGTCATACAGAACATGTCCTCATTGAAATGGGGTGCACAGCAGCAAGGGCTGTCATGGTAGTTCTGCACCATTAGGTAATTGTTTGAGTCTTTTCTAGTGGAGATATCTGTTACACAGAAGTACAAAAAGACTAGGAGAATGTGGGCGTCTGGTGGGAGGATTCAAAGTCAGAGAAAAAATACCTATTAGGAAAACTTCAGCTTGAGTTTGCTTATTACAAACTTGCCAATATTTCCATTTAAAAATATTTGTAGAATGTAATTCAAGATATGGAAATGATTCTTCATACACACAACTAATCCTCTTTATTACAGTGAAAAAGGACCATGACGATTAATATATTTGGGGCTAGATTTGGGGCCCAGTGTGATATTGAATCAGTTGTTATGACAGACATTTGTGAAATGGTGTTTAAAATGTGTCTCAGAAATCAGAAAGTGGGCTGTTAGTAATGTTGGCGATTTTTATGGGTTAACTCGTCAGTCCTATTGATAACAGCACAGCAACTTTTATGCATTGTTTTAATCCTTTAGTCTCACTTGGTAAGAAATGTAAAAGGGCATATTCTGGTTTACAAACAGGGTTACTCTCCTTGTATGAAAGGCAGAATTTGAAGCAGATAATACTACAGTAAATATATTTTAAATTCATTTTCTCATCTACTGACTGAAATTCCAAAGCTGTTTACTCAGAAATAGGCAGTGTACTCCTCCACTGCTTGGAGAGATATCAGATTAAAGAAAACAGCCACCAAGGGTAGCACATCAGAAATTACGCCTGTAGTCACAAAGGGAGGTATTTATGCAGGGATGAGGCACTTCCCTCCCCCATGCTGTGAGCAAGTCAAGACTGATCATTATGGATAGCTGAAAAATCACCTCTTTCCTCATCTGGCTGATGGGAGAAGAAGAAAATGTCCCGATGGTTGATTTGGAGTAAGAAGTAGAGCAAAGCAGGATGGCTGACATAAAATATGCTTTATTTTTAAAGTTGGTTGAAATACAGTTGAGTTGATTTGCTTTGGTAGCAGCAGGGACTTAGAAACATGAACAGAACTGTGTGAACAACAAGAAGGGACAGTTATTGTGTTGGTGCAAAAAAGCCCAAACACAACACTATTAATGAAAATATTTAAAATAAAAGTAAATAATATTATTGCTTTAACTTTCTTGCAAGTAGAGTAATATATAAAGATAAAATGTGTGAGTCTGTTGTTTTACACATAATACATCTCTTATTTATTTTAAAAACCTTTTTGCTTTGAGAAACATTCCATGGCTATGAATTATGAGAGTGTCTTTTTTAACTGTGTGGCTTTCGGTAAAATCCATTATCAGTTCTTAGTTTGAATTCAGTTCACATCGTCTTCTCATAGGCTATAAAGAGGTTCAATCTGTTCCAGAACAGTAATCACAGTCCATTAAACTCTGTTCCCTGTAGTCTTTGTTCCCAGTTACATGTGATGCTGTGATTGCGTGTGTGTGAGGGGGAAAAAAATCTTTAAGCAGTCTTGCAAAATTGTCATGAAGATTTACCAGTCCAGGCAAAACATATGCTTCCCTTCCCTTTAGAGTGATGATAATTTCCCTGGAAAATATGAAAGTGTTTCACTTGCCCAATTAAATAAACAGAAAAACATCCCCCAGTTGTCCCATGCTCCCTCCCACCCCCTTACCCCAAACCAAACCCATCCCAGAGGAGTAGATTTTTGCAAAACTGTATCTCAAAGAAGTATTCCTATATTAACTCATTAGTGTTCTTGATCACCAACTTAATCTACATGCCATGAAGAGAAGCCTGAAAAATACAGCCTTTCATGTTAACTTCAGAGATAATGGAGTTCATGATCTAAAAGGTTGTCTCCATAGATTCAAACCTGATATTTTTCTGCTACATCAAACCTGTTTTGAGCAGCAATGGAGTTAAAACTCCATTGATTTCAGCGGGGCAGATCATAAATCTGGTGTAAGATCATAAGCTTATTGACAGATTTAAGTTAAATAATAAATACAGTAATAAAGGATGCTAGATTAAAGCTGCAGCCCAATGTGGTTTTCAATGTGTTTTCAGTGTAGAGGGGTTAAGTGTCTCAAAAATGAACGTCAGCTGAGCAGCTTGTCTGATCATAGTAGTTGAGGGAGCTGCAGAAGTAGATTTCTACTGGTTTCCCATGTCTTTTCTGCTGTTAACACTGTTCTGAACATAGTGGAGTATACTGTGGAGAGCTTCAGAGGTATTTTGGTTTTAATTTAGCTGCATAAGATCAATCTGTTCAAATGAAGAATACTGAAAGAATGAGTTTCATCAGAAATGTTGATCTGATTGCCATTTTAGCTGCAGCTCATTCATATGTTTGACTTGAAATGAGTGAGTTAGTTTGGTTTCAATAGTCTACTCATATACAGTTCAAATCTTTAGTTGTTTTGCTGAAACAATAGCAATGTGTTATGTAGTTAATAGGCTTAAGCCTAATGGTTTCAGAGCTGAAATGGGCTCTAGACCTTGTACAGTATGGTTTGAAGTCTTTGTTCTTTTGTGTAGGCTGCCTTTTCCACAACCTGCTGGACAGTAAATTCATGCAGTGTTGTTGCAACCAGCTTTAACTCCTTGTCTTAACCTTAAAGGGAAAATACTTATGGCTTAGTGCAAAAATAATTGCAGGCAGTTTCAAGAAAGTGAGAGCTCTGATGCTGAATGGTAAGATGCTGTTCAAGAGAACACCCTGGGCATTGTTTTCCGGCATTATTCTGCTGAGATTCATGGAAGTGTCGCCTGTTCCTTTCAAGGCATCAGTGATCCCTGGAATTAGTGTTGCAGTCCCTCTTGAGGAGTATTGGCTATTACAGAATGGAAAGGAGCTTCTAAAGATAATATATGGGGAGTTGCTGTAGATATTTCTCCTTTTATAAAAACAAGCACAATCAAACTGGAGTATCTACCTATTCTTCTCAAAATACATGCTTTACTAGTTGTTTCTAAAAAGAATGAATACCAGCCTGCAAGCTATTATTCCTGAGGAACCTTACAGAAACATCCAGTGTATATGCACGGACGAAAGACAGAAATTCAGTGAAGAAATAGATTTCAATTTTCAGTATTCAATTCTTTATTTTATAACAAAAGAGAAAAGTCTATTTTATGAAAATATTTAGACAGTGTCCTTTTAAAAGTAAGCTTTGATTTCAAGGCATTTAATTTGCAGCATGGTTTGACTGTGAAAAGACATAGTAATTATCTGCCCTGTTCTTCCTTTTTTTGTATAAAAAATTTATTTAATTAGAAATTGGATAGCAACTTGAAACCAACTATACTTGGTGTATATTTGGGTGAAAAGGAAAGGACACAGTAGACAGGTGTACTACGTTCTGGGGGCTTCATTTAATTGTGCTGGCACAGTCATTTAAGAAAGCCAAGGGACATGTGGGTTTATATGCTGTTGGAAAATATGATCTGAACTTTCATATAAGAATAATGAATAGGGGATTGGATGTGGTCAATGACCAAAAGATCAGCTTAAAGGGCAATCGTGAGCCATCTGGGCGTGGTCTTAGCCTGCTATAGATGTGAAATATTTCATATCATTTTCTTGTACAATTAATGAGGTTTGGTCCTGGGCAAAGAGGAAATTCTGTGAAATATACATGTTATGTGGATCAACCATTTTGTCTGTGGAAATGTATGATATAGGTAATATATTTGTAATGTAGCATCCATATATATACTATATGTAACGAAACACTGGCAACTGAAGGTTAAAATTGATTCTTATGTAATTTCCATTGACATGAGCTTCTGATATTACTTTAGTTTGGATATGAGCCTTAAATAACTATATATGTATGAAATTTTCAGTTTCGTAGTTTGTAATTTCAGAGAAAAATTAAGGAAGACTGCATATGTATGCATTGGGTATGCAAGACGCTGCTGTCTGAAATTTAACATAAGAAGTATTCTTTTGTCAAATTGCAAGAGAGCCTTCCTAACATGTGTAGTTCCAGAAATACCAAGAGAAATATGAGCTTTAAGCTTCTATTTTTTTCTCTCCTAGATAGATCATAGAATCATAGAATGGTTAGAGTTGGAAGGGACCTTAAAGATCATCTAGTTCCAACCCCCCTGACATGGGCAGAGACACCTCCCACTAGACCAGGTTGCTCAAAGCCCCATCCAACCTGCCCCTGAACACTTCCAGGGATGGGGCATCCACAACTTCTCTGGGCAAGCTGTGCCAGTGTCTCACCACCCTCACAGCAAAGAATTCCTTCCTAATATCTCATCTAAATCTACCCTCTTTCAGTTTAAAACCATTACACCTCGTCCTGGCACTACACTCCCTGATAGAGTCCCTCTCCATCTTTCCTGTAGGCCCCCTGGAAGGCTGCTATAAGGTCTCCCCAGAGTGTTCTCTTCTCCAGGTGGAACACCCCCAACTCTCTCAGCCTGTCTTCATAGGAGAGGTGCTCCAGCCCTTGGATCATCTTCATGGCCCTCCTCTGGACTCCCTCCAACAGGTCCGTGTCCTTCTTATGTTGGGGGCCCCAGAGCTGGATGCAGTACTCCAGGTGGGGTCTCACCAGAACGGAGTAGAGGGGCAGAATCACCTCCCTTGATCTGCTGGCCACGCTTCTTTTGATGCAGCCCAGGATGCAGTTGGCTTTCTGGGATGCAAGCATGCATTCCCAGCTCATGTAGAGCTTCTCATTGACCACCACTCCCAAGTGCTTCTCCTCAGCGCTGCTCTCCTGCAAATCCTGGTCTGTCAGGGCATGATTCAGTCTCACACAGCATCTAGTGCTGACAAGGCCAGGCGTGATATGTTTAAGCAGAGTAATTACATCTGCTGCACTGTCTCAGTAATACTTTTGCCTTCCCTGCAGCAGGTTGAGGATGGGCATTTGAACTGGTGTTCCTCACATCTTCCTTACCTAGGTGTTGGCATCTGTGTAAAAGAAAGTGTAAGTGTGACCCATTCGTAAGGGATTAGTAGCCCAGGGCAATAACATGGATGGCAGGGCAGTGCCTTGCCAGCCGGGGCCCCATCCCACTGCCCCCAGTGAGGTGAGCAGGGAAGGCCTGGAGATGATAGCCACTTTCAACCAAGAGTCCAGATCATCAGGCAAGTGCATGGTGACAAGGCAGGTCCAAGGTCAAGCTGGTAAGTCAGCCTGCATCAGCGTAGAGAGAGAGGATGGACAGATTTAAATTTAGTTAATTATGAAGATTGAGGGCAAGGGCAAGAAAGAACTAGAAATGACATTGCACTCTGGGACTTAGTTGAGGTTGAAAAAAGTCTGCCTGGATGAGAAGACTTGGACTGTGAGGAGGACCCTGAGTACCAGACACATTAAACAAAGAGAGTAAGAGCCAGACTGGGCCTGGAGCAAGGAATTCTTGAAGCAAATAATGCAAAAGGTCCAAATTTAGAGGAATGGGTTGAAAAATATACGTCCGTTGAAGAAAACTTGGCTCTGTCTTGTGAAATGGTGGTGGGGAATTCAATTCCTTGCTCTCAGGAGATATTTGTAAGACACACTGAGACACCTAAGAGAATGACTGCCTGTCTGAGGTTACTCTGTTTAAGTGGTATTGATATGACTCACAGAGGTGTCACTAAAATAGTTTATGATGGATTTTGGATTTTCAGTTTGCTTTCATTAAAATTAGTTTGTGAATTTTCTTTATTAAAATCTCACAAAGGTACCAAAGATGAGACTGCAAACTGCCCTCCCCCCAAAAAAAAGCCCCACAAACAAACAATAAGACTGCCACTTTGCAGATAATCTGGACTACAGTCTTTAATTACAGACTCATGTTTTGTTTTTTTCCAGATAATGGTTGATATTGTGCTATAGATGGAAACCTAAGGTTTGTAGGATTCTGCCTCATTTGTTGCACGAGTTGAAAACTTCACAGTGAATGTGGAGGGGGACTGTAGTAAGGGGATGAGATATCATGAAAATAAGCTTTACAGAATTTAGATTGGTTGCATGAACATAGACATTTGTGATACTATAAACTATTACACTCGGCCAATTCTGGAGGACATGAATCTTCTGTAGATCCTGTGTCATATGACAGCCTTGTGCAGGTAGCTCACATTTTCTATAGCAGAGCACTAGACATCTATGTTTAGGCACTTGAACTGAGACCCTAATTTGTGCAAAGCACTTAGATATTAAAGACATGACTATACTGAAAAAAAATCGACAGATAATACTGGTGTGGACATCAGAGAAATGTTGGAATGGTGTAAATTAGATTTAGGGTCATGCACCAAGCAATGTAGATAAAGCCAAATAGATGATTACTAAATAAGTATAAGCCATTTGGTGTGGAATGGGATAGGTAAGCCATATGAGAAACAGGAGAATAGGAATGTAACTGATTATTTTCACAGACCTCCATTATTGGTCCTTTGCTTTAGAGGCTTTTACTCTTTCAACATTTTTTGTGTGGAAGCATGCAACAGAAATAAGGGAGAAAATTTTTATTTTCATCTGTCCACAATGAAATGAACAACAGAGTGAGGTACCTCACTTCTGGTGTGACAGAAAGCGATGCTGCTGGTTGATCTCCGTGAGGTGAAGAAAAGCCCTAAGTATAGCCTGCAAAAGAGTATGTATCTAAATGTCTCAATCTGTATTACGAACCCTCTGATAATTACTGTAAGTATGAAACAATGTAAAATATACAAATAACAACATACAGCCATTTAAGATTAGGAAATACTGCAGGTGTACAATAGTTGATGTATGCTGTATTGTCAGAAATACCAGCATACACATACACAAAGGTTAAACTTTCACATTACAAATACTGACCCAGGTAGTCAGCCTTTCTGTTTGTGTTCTGAGCACCTGTGAAAGATGACTCTGTGTGACATTTATTCTCTCTGTCTCAACTCTCAGGCTTCCCAAGTCCCCATTTACCTTGTGGTCCATCTAAGGATGTAGTGGGCCATTCCAAGTTGCATCCAGCTGTGACAGCCACCGTTGATCTGCTGTTGACAACTAAAATATCTGTGGTACCGAGGGACATGAGCTTTCCAGCCATACACTTTTGACAGCCAGACTATCAAATGCCCTCTTATGTTCCCATACATTGAAGGAAAAGCTGTAACAAAAATCATGCCAACTTTACAGCAAGTAAGGATTGCTACTTAAGCATTCAGGATGATCTTTGCTTCTCTAGTGGTGTAATACCCGAAGTCTGATCCATGAAATGTGTCAGAAGCAGCAGTTTTGTTTTTCATTGGCAATATGCCACCGTTATGTTGGAATTGTAAAGACAAACATGATTGGGTATAAATTGCAAATAAAATGTTAAGCCTCCAATCTTTCCTTTCTTTCTCTCTCTGTCTCTCCCCCCTCATTTCTCACTTATTTTTGGTTGGAAATCAAAAGAAGGGACCAGAATGCTAAAAGCTTTTCTCCCAGCAGTGTGTGTATATACTTGTGTGTGTTATGAAAGCCTGCGCTGATTGCAGCAGCAGGAGCCAGCTTCAGGGAACAAAAGCTGTTTTCTCTCCCTGCCATTTCCTGTTCAGAAATTAATCTTGCATGCGTGTGTGCATGCATACACACATGCGCGCGTGCACACACCTTGAAACATAATGGGGGCCGGAATTAATTTCATCAGTGTGTTCCCCATAGCTCTGCGTGAGCTAATCTCAGTTGTAATATACAATCTTTTTTGTTCCTGCAACTTTTATTTTTAATACTCTGTTGATTTTGTGTTTCAGTAAACCTGAAAAATATTTTTGACATAGAACATAATTTATTCTAATACAGTAAATCCTTCTCAGAGAGAAGAAGCTGAATATGTTATTTCTTTTTTAGTAAAATGTGCACAAGATGGGGTTTTCTGTTTGACAGCCCAGAATGAGAAAGTTGAGTTACAAGTGCCAGCAGTCAGCTCATCAGTTATCAGGGGAAAACTGGAGAAGATCATCAAAATGAGACTTTAGAGGTGTGAATTATATCACTTGTGGTAGTGTCCAAATCAAGTGGCAATGTCAAAAATTCCATCTTAAAACATGTATAAAAAATTGCAGGCATGCCAATTGTGCCACGAACCTACTGCTATGCTGACATTTTCAACCACTTTAAACCTGTTCCTCTCAAAATAACATAACAGTGGAAAGTGTTGTGTTAGTAGAAGACATCAACATTTATGGACATTAAGATGAGGATGGATGCCCATTTCATAGGTACTCAAATTCAACACGCTTTTTTGTTTGTTTGAAGTTTTATTCCGTACTTGGAGTGGAAGGCTAAATTTTCAACCGGTAATGGAGTACCACTGAACTTAGAATCTTCTTCCTTTGTAGGTACAGGATTGGTTAAAACACAAAGTGACGGGCAGGATTTGAGAAAAATAGCCAGTAGTAACTAAAGGACATTGTCATCCAAATTCTGGTCAGGATATTAGTATATTGCTTTCATTTATGCTTCTCAATACTGACATATGCAAACCTTTTATGGAAATCTTACTCAGAATTTCTACTTCCATAAAGACACCTGATGGATATTTCTTAAATCCCTGAACTATAATAGTGTGTACTTCTTCTGGGTTTCTTTCATGACTGAAATTCTGACATTTCTGATGTGATGGAAGAGCTAAGAAGGAAAAAAAAAAAAGTAGCAAATACACCAGAAGATTCTTCTTGCTTTAAATTAAAGAAGAAAAGGTGTGGTGAAGTTGCAGTATCCAAGGTGCTGCTGCTTTCAGCCTTTCATGAGATATTACTGGTATTTGAAATCTATCCCAAACCTGATTTTTACTGTGTGAAATGCATGTACAGTCCTGTCATTCAGCTTTTTTTCTTTTTCTAATATAAGGGAAGTGGTAACAGAATGTTATCTAAAGAAAACCCTAATATTAGTGCTGAGAAATGAAGTTTTGCCATAAGGTTGTGTACAAATTAATTTGTTAGTTTCCAGTTGATTCTTGGATGAAGCTGTCAGCTACTCTTCAGTCAAATCAATTTTACAACCCAGTGTCTAATATTTTTCTTGTAAACAGCTGTTGGAAGCAGCATTTCTTCTTGAGTCTTCTCAAAATTGGCTTTGTCAGCTTCCGCAGTGTATGAAGCCAACTAAGTGATGATTTCTTGTCTGAAGCATTTAAATGAATTGTAAAATGAATGTTTAGGAAGGTTTTTGTTTATTTTCTAGCATGCGCACATATGTGACTCGTCTTCCATCTGATAAGAATTTGAGTGCATGAATGAGAAAAATTTAAAGAACATGCTGAGGTTCTGCACTTGCAAAAACACATCTCATGCTGTGTGTATTAAGTTAATCTCTGCATCGCCTTTTATCACCTGCCTTAAATGGAAATTTGCAAAAATGATAATGCAAATTATTTGTATCACTAACTTCGGAAAGAATTTAAACAAATTCTTGTCTCATGCTGGGGACAGTTTAACTTAAACATATGCTAAAAGGACTCAGCTCAGTTGGGTGATAACTGGGATATTTTGAAATGACTTGTGAAAGGCAGTATGAAACTTTAGGAATGGAGAGAAAATCAAACATAATACCATCTGATACTAGAAATCTGGGAGGATGGACATAACTGAAGAGCTACCAGATTGGGCGTGGGATGAAGATATGATTGGAATTGCTAAAGTTGAGATCAGTGTTAAATTTTGTGGCTTCCAACATTTCTTAAAGAGAATTACTTTTCCTTGTTATTTAAGATGCAATAGTAAAAATGTTGGTAGCCCACTATGATTATAATGCTAGCAGAAAAAATCATGTGGAAGTATTATTTTCTGTGTGTTTCGGATCATGTGGATGTCTGTGCAGGAAATACTTCCTCAAGAGAGATGGAGCAATTTCTTTTTCTGTAATGATCTTTTCCATGAATGTGCAGTGTTCAGGCCAGCCATATTCAGGCCAGTGAAATAATGGGAACTCATCTCTGTAAGCAGAAAGTCATTGGACCCTCTTTCTAGTAAGTCATCTCTACCTCTAATAGCCAGTGAAAATAAATGACATTATTGGAAACATGCGGTAATTTAACTTAAATATTACATTGGTGTTCAGTGATGTAGCTCTAAAGATGAGATTTTAATGAGTATGTTCGACGCTATGCTGAAAAGTTTTTCCAGGTTTGTATTTTTCCACTGTAGCTTGGGTTTAGAAATGTCTGGCTCAATACTTTTTAGTGGTATACCTGGAATGCAGTTTTGCCATCGAGATGGTGGAAGATTGAAACCAAATTAGGATTCAACTATTGCTGGTACATATAATGAAAGAGAAGGGTCAGAACTGAGCTACAGATCGAAGAGGGAGTCACGGAGAGTCAAGCTTGCTATTCCTCAAGCAAAAGGAAGATATTTATGGCTACTGGGAGGGATCATTTTTCTTCCCGTCTTTCTGCTAGTAGTAGCTGCTGATTCATCTCTCAGAGGTGACAGCAGTAGTAAATATTTTTTTAGGGCTCTGATAGAGGTAAAGTAGTAGACTATGATGATTTTACTGCCTCTTCTGAACTTGTCAACTCCAAACTTTGTTTATGACTAGCATAAGCCTTTCATTTAGGTCTAGCATCTTATTTTGTCATTTTACTTTTGATAGGATACATGTTTTGAATGGCTTTTACCTCATTTTTAACTGAACCATTCGTTGCAGGTTGTGCAGTATATATACAGACACATACGAGATGTGTCTTATTTGGGAAGTGCCGTTACCTGTTCAGCTAATCTTTTTGAGACTATAGCACTCAGAGGACTTATTTTGCCCTGAGGCCCCCTTTAAAGAAAAAATAACATGTGCGGGGCCAAAAAATATCCATGTAATGATGTGTGTAATAGCAAAAAGAATTTATATGTGTGAAAGTACTTCTATTGTCATCTGGTCCTCTGCTGCTATCTGGCCCTGCTACTGACCTGCTCAAACATGTCTCTCTTTGATGTTATGGACATGAGTTGTTCAATTCCCAGGTTTCTTCTTTGTGCCTCTTGTCAAGGTGCACTAGTAATAGACTGGTCAAATGCATTAGTATGTATTAGTTTTCAGAAATACTTCATATGTAGTTTTGGTAGAATTAGGCCCACTTTAATGTTTGGATTGAGAATTCTTTGGCATGTCCAAATTCTAAAAAACAGGCTCTTCTTTTGCCTTTTTGCCATTTTCTGAGTTTTTATGAACAGTTTTTTAGACATGCTGGATTAGCTTATTTGTCAGGATATATCTAAAATAAAAATTAATTTACACAGTCGCAAAATTTGAAATATTCAGAATGAGTATGGCTTCCCATGGAAATTTGATTATTAACATATTGAACTGACAAGGATCAAAGTATTTACCTCCTGCAAAATTAAATTTCTCTTTTTTTTTCCTTTGGTAAGTTCTTGCTGTCTTGTAGAGTAACAGGGAAAAGAACGTCACTGTAAATTATATTACTTCCTTGAAGGTAAGAAAAGGTATTGTACCTGTCATATTTTTTTACTGATCCTTTTATTGAGTCATGAGAGAAGATTCCTCTAGAAGATGAGAAACCTACTTTATTTTATACTGGTGAATGCTACTTGCTCTTCCCATCATGTGACTCATACTGGTGACTAGCTTATCTGTTGATATCAAGCTTTGTGTTACATACCAATTGCACTTGATTTGCCTGACATATTCTAGGTTTAACAGGCCCACATTTTTTTTGTTTACTCTAGATTTCTTCTCCTGATTTTATTTATTCATTACATATTTAGCGCAGAGTAAAAGTTGGGCTGCATTTTTTCTGCTAACTCTTCCTTTCTAACCTCAATAATAATAAAATAAAGTCCTTGCATGCAGGCCTCCTTTCATCCCTTCCCATCCTTGGGAAGGAAGGGAATGGCACAGGAAGGATCTGATAGGTGATGCATGCCTGAATCTTGCTCCACTGTGGTTTAAGTTGGCGAAGTTCTACAAGCAGACAGGCAGTACTCAGGAATGCTCACATGACCTGCAGCTTTTGTATAGCCTACTATGCAATAAAAAATAATGCTTTTGCATTATTCCTAGTCCCATCCAGTATGTGCTTGCTGTTCCAGTTTTTGTTACCATAGTTCCATATTTTGTTATTCATTATTTTGAAAGTATTGTTCTTTTGCACGCTGCTGAGCAAATGAATAATATCCTATTATTAGGCTGGCTGGAGAAATGTTTTGTGCTTTAAAAAGTACCAGTCCTTGCATTGAATTTCTGTAAACAAAGGAGCATATGCCTTGCAAAGCCACACTTTACAGCCTAGTGCCTGTATATCATGCTGCATTTTAGATGACTGGTTTGCCCTTTAAAAGTATGATGTTAGTAAAGCTGGAGAAGGGAAGAGGTATGTCAGGTAATGCAGGAGTACTCATAAAAGGATTAATATGCCGCTCATAGAGAAAGTGTATATTAACTGGTTAATTAACTGATATATTAACACACAGCAGGGGAGGGATGCCATCCAGAGGGACCTGGACAGGCTGGAGAGGTGGGCCCATGTCAACCTCATGAAGTTCAAGAAGGCCAAGTGCAAGGTCCTACAGCTGGGTTGGGGCAATCCCAAGCACAAATACAGGCTTGGTGGGGAATGGCTGGAGAGCAGCCCTGAGGAGAAGGACCTGGGTGTGCTGATTGACCAGAAGCTCTACATGAGCCAGCAACGTGTGCTGGCAGCCCAGAAAGCCAACCGTATCCTGGGCTGCATCAGAAGTGTGGTCAGCAGGTCAAAGAAGGTGATTCTGCCCCTCTACTCCACTCTCGTGAGACCACACCTGAAGTACTGCATCCAGCTCTGTGGACCTCAACATAAGAAGGACATGGACCTGCTGGAGCATGTCCAGAGGAGGGCCACAAAGACAATCAGAGTGTTGGAGCACCTGTGCTATGAGGAGAGGCTGAGAGAGTTGGGGCTGTTCAGCCTGGAGAAGAGAAGGCTCCGGGGAGATCTTATTGCGGCCTTCCAGTACCTAAAGGGGGCCTACAGGAGAGCTGGGGAAGGACTTTTTACTAGGGCATGTAGTGACAGGATGTGGGGGAATGGCTTTAAACTGGAAGAGGGCAGGTTTAGATTAGATAGTAGGAGGAAATTCTTTACTGTGAGGGTGGTGAGACACTGGAACAGGTTGCGCATGGAAGTTGTGGATGCCCCATCCCTCAAGGTGTTCAAGGCCAGCCTGGACAGGACTTTGAGCAACCTGGTCTTGTGGGAGGTGTCCTTGCCTATGTCAGGAGGGGTTGGAACTCAATGATCTTCAAGGTCCCTTCCAACCTAAACCATTCTATGGTTCTATGATTCTATGGTTGTACAGAATGTTTTTTTTTTCCCAATAATTTCCGTTCTTACCATTTACATTCCAGCCCTGCAAGTTATTTGAAAAACTGTTGTAAAAGCCAAATTTAGTCCCAGGAGATCTTGTGTAGTCCTAGTTTTATGCTTCCAGTAGTATATCTGGCTGGAGTCTGGCTGGGATGCAGGGGGAAATGAAGGCCACCTGAAGAAAGGCACGTGTCTTACGGAGGAAATGGGCCAGAGACCTGATTATGCATTTGCTTCCATATGAAGTCGAGCAAAACCAGTGCATATTAGAGAAATCAAACTAGGGAAATGTTTGTTAGATATAATATTTGTAGCAGTTATAAGTGCATCTCACCAGTGCCCTAGTTTGTATGACTGTGAGAGGGCCAATGCAATTTTCACTCAGAAAATTGGTTTTGTTAAAATGCAAGTGCTACTATTTTTACTTTCTCTGAAGTTTTTTTTTCGGCTGGTATAGTCGAAATCTTTCAATTTTTGGACAGTTTAATATTCTAGTGGGATTTATAGTACGACGGTATTTGCTCACTACTGGAAGAAGGATGTTGATTTTTGTAGCCCATCAAGCTGTTAGAGTGCCTTTCACTCTTTAAAGCATTGCTGCCATGATATTAAAAGCCCAACTGCTGGGAAGCTGACATATTAAAGCATTATTTGTGCCTATTATTTACATATAATCTTTCTGTGATAATATGGGGTTTTAAGTATATAATTTGTTACTTTCTCTGCATGGGTGGTGTCCCTCACTCTTAGATGAAGCCAGTCGCACAGCCTGATTTCCAGTTCTACTTCTGCAGTGTTCTGCGTTCTAATCTTTGCAGAAGAAGCCAGAGAAGGGACATGAGAGAGAAACCAGTGCTATAAAAGCGATAAATTCTTCCAGTTTTCTAAAGATTTCCCACAAGCTACCATGCCAGCTAGTGTTTGCTACTTTTTAGGATACTGTTTGGCATGATCAACTGTGGCACAGAGTGCAAGGCGTTTCTAGTGACTATGGCAGTCTAAGTCACTAGGTGATGACAGGCAGTGCCACCAAAGGCAGGAAGATAGATGAATAAGCAGTTAAAAAAGCTTTAAAAAGTTGCTGCATTTTAAACATTCTGGCTTTGGATGGGAAATGGTCATCTTAATTTACCTTTTTGTGAAGGTGTTTCTCTGGAAATGCAAACATCATGGTCAATGAAAGTGAACAAATTTGCATGCATTAAAGAATAAACCCAAGTCAAACCCAGGTTTTTGAGAGGCATCTTCAGATATTTCTTAAAAGCAACTGACCTCCCTCAGATAAATGTATTTTATCAAAATAGTTATTGAAAAGGAGAGCAAGTAAATACTCCAGTTCAGCAAGTAATTTTCCTTTTGGCAATTCCATTTCTGCTACCCAATATGTTTGGGCTTCATATCTGTTGTTAACCGTTCTGATTCTGTGTCTGTCGTTGCCGGCTTTGTGCCTTTTCTCTTTCTGTGCCATGTATCCTACTGTATGTTCCCCTTGTTCATCTGAGCTTTGTGTTTTCACTTTAGCAAAATATGCAAATATTAGTTCCACAGAAGCTTAAAATCAAGTTGCTGTTTATAACCAGGTTTCTGTCTTACTGACTGATGATAATTGTCTTCCTAGTTCTTTCCTTTTTGTCTGATGAATTGGATATTTGTGGATAGCAGCTTCCTCAAGAACAGACAAACTCTTTAATCTTATTTTCTATGAATACAGTGGGTGACATTTTGTTAGGAGAGGGTATGAATCATCTAAAGGATTTTTTAAAATTTCTTGTAAATATACCTAATTAGTTTTATTGCCTGTTTATCAGGAGGAGGCTTTACAAAATGAAGTGTTCTGAGGAGGACAAAGAACGAAATCTCCCTGTGTGATGGATGAATAACATGCTCCAAAGTAGCCCTTATTACTTGGTAGGCTCTTAATTAAAAACCATGAGAAGACAACATGTGATCCTACCGATCCTACAGGGAAGGATTTTCCAGATCTTTGTTTTTAAAAGGAAGAGCACCTCTCTCATACTTTAGGAAGCCAACAGAAGAGATGGACAGCATTTTCACAATATGGGTCACTGCAGTGGCAGGGAAATTTTAAATTCAACATCCAGGTGATGCTCAGAAGTCAGTTGCAGCCTATGCTATTGTGGGCTTTCAAACCTCATGTCTTTTAGTAATGTCATAGGTTTGGGAAATAAGCTGAGCATTAGAACATCATACAAACCAAAAGTATGAGAATAGAACTTAGGAAGAAAAGGACCAGCAGTGCTTTTCCAGGCTTTATCTGTTTATGACATCAGAAGAAAGCAGCGTGTGGAGTAAACTACAGATTTTCGTAGAGTTATCTTACTTTATCTTGTGGCAACAGGGGTATTGCTTTAATGGATCATTTACTGACATATCTGGGCTACTACCTCTCATCCAAAAGCAGACTGAGCAAGGAACATCGGATATAAAATTCCTGCAACAGGAGGATTTCAGAGGCCTACCCATACTACTTGAGATCATCATAAGATTTGAAGTAAGAGCTGTAGAAGACTAATTTCAGAAAAAAGCCCAGCACCTGATCCTGGAACACTAGATGGCAGTCAGTGGGCCAATGATGCTGACTTCTTCCACCTTCTGATGATTGTGTTTTATTTGTATAAAAAATGTGTCTTGTTCTTCAGGAACAAGTTGTTTTAATTTGAAGCACATCATTTTTGAGACTGAGTGAGATTAAAGTCTTGGCCAAATTAATGTGAGATGTGTGTATTTGACACTTAAAAGTCAAATTCTTGTGATGCATTTTTTTGGGTGTGCTGTATAGAATTCTTGTCACGTTTGAGTTCTGAGACATTACACCATTGCCTTTTTGCTCATTGGTGTTTTACTCCTGAATAGTAGCAAGAGCCTAGAAGGCATGGTGCAAACTGTGGCTGAGCAGTCTTTGAAGGGGGGAAACTCATTCTCAAACCCTTTAATCAACAACAGTTTATTGCTTCTTCGAAAAGACACTCTGTTGATATTAACAACGGCTAAAGCTAAAGGTGCTAGTCTGGCTTTTTGTTAAAGGCGGTAAAAAGTGGTAAAAAGCAGTGGTAAGCCAAATTCAGCATCAAGTGGTTTTTGAAGATGCACACTGAAAATTAACACATGCATAATAACCTAGGTATTGTGGAGCCGCTTTGGACAAGAGAGTGGTGTCCATATGTCCATACTAAATATTAGACTTATCAGCAACCTTCAGTATTATTGATGATCGAGTACTACTCTCTGAATATTTACTAAAAGTACAACCCACATATGCTGTAATAGCAAAATAAACATGCTTGTGCCTAATCTTTAGCACTGATGTCAACTGGCGTGGAGTGGCCTGTGTCCTATTTAATTCTCTTACCTGCCAAACCAGGATTGTCACATCTGAACTACCTACTAGGAAAAATCTTCAGCCTGTGCTAGGTCACAAACCTGTCATTTGCAAAAGTACTAATTGTCACAGGTCCAGGCACCATCCAAACAACGAAAAGGAACAGATGGTCAAAGTCCAGCTCCCAGTAACATTGCCTTGCACTGTTTAATTAACTTATATACATACCTACTCGTTCTATTCACACCTGAAACATGGCTGGCTATGTCTTTGCTTTTAAAGTGTCAGAGAGACATAGTTATCTCAGATTATTTTGTCTGGAACTGAGCAACTTCAAATCTTCCCATTCTGAACCTTACAAGAGCCATCCCTGCTTGGTGTTTGGCTTATGTTGGACTAAATGTCTTATGGCAGTGAATATTTTTCAAAACTATTCAGAATTATTATCTCATTCAGAATTGAAGTTGCACAAGAATTTTTCAGTACAGTTTTATGACTGGTTCAAAAATGTAGGACTTAAAGCGTTTGCTGGAAAGAGTTGGTTATGATGAACTTCATAAAGAAAGCCCAAACAAATAGGTTGAGTGTTACAGATTGTGCCTTTTCCCAAGGCTTTCCTTTCAAAAAAGAATTCTGCTTTTCTTGACCAAGGAATGCTGCGCATTGGTAGACCCAATTATTTCTGTCTATTGCGTGAGGAGAAAGTGCGTCCATTCACATGGAATATTTGAAAAATTTATGTTCTCCATCTGCTGTTGGGTTGAACTCAATATCCTTGTTTAAATCTACTGATCCATTAATGAACTAAGCATGAGATATTTTGGGGGCTGCCTCTTTATCTATGCCCATTAGAGATAAAAATGCGTGTTGCAGCTTACAGAGCTGTAACTTAACATTGATACTGAGAAGGCAGGTCTGTGGGAATTTCTTTTGTAATAGTTAAGACAGTTACAATATAACTCACTGATAAAAAAGAGTGCAGAAGTTTCTTTTTCATCGTTTTTCAGCATAGAAATCTCTATCATTGTTCAAAACTCCTCCAAATTAGGGAGAAAGAGAAGAATGAGGAAAGATGAATAGGAGAATACAGAAAGGGAAAGACAGGATAACTTTAGCTCCCACATGCTATCTATGTTGTTTCTGAAGCTTAGCTGTCGGGGAGTGAGTGGCCTATGGTAACGAGATAGTTAGATCTGTCTTCCAGAACTGTGAACTTCTAGTCTGCATTATATGTTGGAGAAATCCCAAGCTCCATTTGGGACTATTAGCCTTCGGAAGCCTATCAATAAAACGGATTCCCTGCAAGTCAAGTGAAACTGTCTCTAAGCTGGAGACAATTCTCTGGAAAAACTTAATGCTCAGTTTGTCTTGAGTCCTAGGTCCAGTGTGGTGAGAAGAGCTTAAAGATGGACACCAGTAAAGCTTTTTTTTTCCCCATGAAAATGGTGTTCAGAAACTTAGAAAAGAAAAGCAGGGAGAACACTTTTCATGATCTTCTGTTTTATTTTTTTCCTCCAGTTCACCACCTGCGCTAATAACTGAGAACAGGCAAGTGACTCTGCAACAGCTGCTACTGATGCACACCGCTAGCTCATCACTAATTAGAATAAAAGACTTTCTCAGCAGCGGTAAATCTGTAATAACTTAAAAAATAATAATGAGAGCACAGAAGGCACAAATTTCCTGCTGTTTGCTCTTGCTCATCTTTTTTTCTTTTAAGGCTCTTTGTACACCTTCTGAATTCTTCCAGTATTTAAATTAATGCTTGAAAAAAATATTCTGCTGGTCATTTCATAGCAACAGCTGTTACCCAGATGTTTTCTATTGGGGTTGCATCTCTGCCTCACTATGAGATAACACTATGCTTCTGCAAGTCTAAGAAATTTAATTTTATGCAATTCATCTGTAATAAAAAATCAGGTACAATATTTTTTATATTAAAAATATTTTGATACTGAAGGTATAATAATTCTGTCACTATATTTGAATTGGCAACTTACTGATGGCAGAAAAACAAGCACACTAGCTGTTTTTTTATCATAATGGAGCTATTACATGTCTTGGCTGAACTAACCCTCAGAAGAGTTTCCTTAGATGCTCCTAATCATGACCTAACTAGCAAAAACTGCAAATGCAAATACCTAGGTTTAAAGCAACATTTGGCATCCTCTCTGTTGTATGCGTTTCTGCTGAGGAGCATCATCTTGGCTTCTTCAGGGTAGTCAGAATTATCTGTACAATGACTTAGTCTTGCAAAGGATACAGTAGTTGAACATGAGTTGTGCTGAAGAGGCATTCCAGGGCATGGACTGTCCCCTACTTTGTGACTATGTCATGTGTATATTGTATGTACTTAATGACTGTAACAAGGAGCTGACCATGAAGCACTGCCACTAGTGAGAAGGAGAGAAAACACTTTTGCAGTATGTGGAAGATGTTAATGATTTATTTACTTTCTTAATTTCCAGAGTAGAAGCAAATCACAAAAAATGTAGAAAAACTTAGGTAGCTGCGAAAGGATTTTGATGAACTGGTGGTTTCTATTACCTTGTAAGTCACTCATTTTAACTCCTCTTCTGCACCCTGTGGTCAGCGGTTACTCTGTCACAGGTTACACCTGTTAACATCTTTTCCTTTGAACATGCAGCCACTGTTGATTCCACTGCCTTTCCTGTACGTTCTCCCGTCCCTGTGATCTGGCACTATTCTTTGTAAGAAAAAGCACACCATCAGTCATTTAATACCATTCACTTCCCATGACTTGTCAAGGGCTCAACTTCTAGTTTTGTTGAGGACCATTATTAAAATGACTGTAGTTGTTCGCTTTCATGATATATGATGACTAACTTGATTGAAAACTTGCAAGTAAGCCAGAGATTTCTGAGATCAACTTTCAGTGATTAACTAGTATTAACTCATATGTAGACTATTTTTAGTTTTTTAGTATGATAAATGAACCGTGGAGTATATACAATTGTATATGTAAATGATGCATTCTGCTAGTTCCAGAAATACATAATCACTAGTAAATAGGTAAAATGAATTAATTAGATACTAGCAATTAATTCAGAAGCCCGGCATAAAGCAATGCTTTCTTATGTAGCGGAACATTTCCCCCCACCCCCCCAGTTCTTCATAGTTTGGCCTGTTGGACCCAGGAGAGATATTTATTACAGTATTCCCAACATTCATGATAACTAGATTTAAATTGCTTTCAGAGTATGTTATTTGAAATGGAATATGCGTGCAAGAAGATGCCGGCTCCCTGTTCGTGACCTAAGCAGTGGATCAGCGTTGTATGGAGTCCTAGAAAGCAGCTTTTCTTGCCATCTGCGAAGAAAATGGACTTTCTGTGCAAGCAGTATTTTGTGCTGGGGTAAATGTAGCTTCTGTTGCCCCCCTAAACAGATCCCACACTCCTGGCCTTCCTCTAAATCCTTGCATAGTGATGTTTACAGAGCCTGTCCCTCAGGGGTCAGTACTGGGCCCAGTTTTGTTCAACATATTCATCAATGATCTGGATGAAGGGATAGAGTGTACCATCAGCAAGTTTGCTGATGACACAAAACTGGGAGGAGTGGCTGACACGCCAGAAGGCTGTGCTGCCTTACAGCGTGACCTCGCCAGGCTGGAGAGTTGGGCAGAAAGAAACCTTATGAAGTTCAACAAGGGTAAGTGTAGGGTACTGCACCTGGGGAGGAATAACCCCATGCACCAGTACAGGTTGGGGGCTGACCTCCTGGAGAGCAGCTCTGTGGAGAGGGACCTGGGAGTCCTGGTGGACAACAGGATGACCATGAGCCAGCAATGTGCCCTGGCGGCCAAGAAGGCGAATGGCATCCTGGGGTGCATCAAGAAGAGTGTGGCCAGCAGGTCGAGGGAGGTCATCCTCCCCCTCTACTCTGCCCTGGTGAGACCGCATCTGGAGTACTGTGTCCAGTTCTGGGCTCCCCAGTTCAAGAAAGACAGGGAACTGCTGGAGAGGGTCCAGCAAAGGGCAACAAAGATGATTAGGGGACTGGAGCACCTTTCTTATGAGGAAAGGCTGAGGGACTTGGGTCTCTTTAGTCTAGAGAAAAGAAGATTGAGGGGGGATCTTATTAATACATACAAATACTTAATGGGAGGATGCCAGGGGGATGGGAGCAGTCTTTTTTCAGTGGCGCCCCCAGAGAGGTGGTGGGGTCTCCCACTCTGGAGACATTCAAAACCCGCCTGGACGCTGTCCTGTGTAACGTGCTGTAGGTGACCCTGCTCTGGCAGGAGGGTTGGACTAGATGATCTCCAGAGGTCCCTTCCAACCCTAACAATTCTGTGAATTCTGTGAATTCTGTGAATTCTTTACGGGATCTATAGATCTTAGCACAAAACAAGGTGGGAAATACCTCTGTTTCTGCAGCTGAAGAGGGGTACGTTTTTCCTGACTGGACAAACTTGCATAAATGAAGTAAGAAGGAAAAGAAAATGTGCTCTGAAGAGTTTTTCTGCAATCAGAGTGGGAAAAAATGGATGAAAATGGAGAATAAAGTCCATATTCTGAAGACAAGCAAACACTGATGTTCTCATTTCTATATTTTTCTGATTATTTAATCATGTTTTTTGCTTTGTGGTTTTAATGGAATACAGAAGAAAGTGTGTGCCTTCTTTTCCTTCAATTAACCAACTAACAATCCAACTATTTTTACATTTCTTTATTCCTTTTGGCCTATGAAAAAGGGGGAATTTGGGAAAACAGAGGAAAAAGACAATACAGATAAATGGAAAGTTTTTGAAATTGACACAATTTCAAATTCTATTTTGCAATATCTGTTTGCTACGGACAGTGAGATACATGCTGCCTGAGTACATGTTCAGGTACTTTTGTCATCATTGTAACAGAGGAATCAGTTCTTATTGTCCCAGATGTATTGCTAAAATTACAGCAATATCAGTTTTCAAGATTTTCCTTTTTATTTTTTTCCCCAAACTGATTTTGAAAAGAAATGTTCCCTAATCTCATGGCCCTTTCAAAGATAATAAAAAAATTAATGAAGTTGTCATAGAACTTAATGGAATTCTTGCTGACTTCAGTTAGGCCTTGATTCTGTCACGTATTCAGAAAGTCACCAAGGATGGACCGTTGGGAAAATGTGGTGCTGTCATTTATTAGAAGCCCAGAAAAAATAATCATAGTCCCTAGTCTTCCAATTTACTGTGTATAGACTGAAGGTTATACCCGTGCAGACTCTCAGTGAAGTTAATGGTGTTTCATGCTGGCACAACAGTCTGCCCATCTGCTATAATTGCAGGATCGAGACAATGACTTGTAAATTACAACATTGATGGGCCAAACAGAAATGCTAATTCTGCCTCTGAAATTCTGGGGAAAGACAGTCCTGTCCTTAGCCTGAGAGCTATGCAAGAGGTGTTTGTCCAGCGTACAGACAGTAGTGATGTTTAGAGGTAAGTCACTATTGTCTTGGAAGCATTCTTACTGCATTGTGTGACTACTCTGAGACATCCTAATATTTCAAACTTGCTGAAGTTATTTAACCTAATCAATGTATGTAGGATATAATTGATCTCTCTCCTGTAGGAGGTAACACAGGAAAGGAATGGCATAATTCTGCACGTCTCTGTTCTGTAGTGACATCCTGTCATTTCCTGTACTCCGATAGAGGTTATGAATAGACAATGTATGTAGGCTGAACATAGTTGCTTGGAAACCATCTTTTTTACTTTCTTAAATGTAATTGCCACTCTTCAGAAAAACATTGATTAGTTTAATTTCTTTTGATGTTGAAGCAATAAATTTGCCTTTAACTCCTCTGAGTATCTCAATAAATAGAGGGGAGGCTATTTGAAATTGCGAACTATTAATTTTCCTGGACTTTTTAAGACAAGTCATCTCATAAATGTTAGTGTGGACATTATCATAATCAGATTCATTCTTTCACTCAAGAAGACATTATATATAACCTACATTAAGCTTTGAAATTATTATACTCTGGATTGTTCTTGTGATACAGGAGTGAAATGTTTGCAAATTTGATATAGGAGCAAAACATTTGCAAATTCAACACTCTTCTATTTAAAAATCAAGTTTGTTCACCAGTTAACTACATGAATATTATTATGCCTGCAAAGCCACAGACAGGTTTGTACTGTATTGTGAATATTAGGAAAGTCACCAGATGAAAAAACTTGGAAGTCAACTCTGAAAAATGTGAGGAAAACCTGCATAAGTTGATGAATAATATGTTAAAAGCCCTAAGATGATGCACTTCCAAAGTATAAATTAATTTGGTTATGAAACTAATTTGGTCCAGTCCACAGAACATATAGGAATAAACTCTGGGACATGAAGCACAATAATTTTAACAGGATGTGGAAAACAGACCAGTAAAACTCTACCAGTTTGTGCCAGCTAAGGACTGCAATCTGAATATTTCAAGAATATTCATGATGTGGAAATATTTTTCTTTTTTTTTTTTTTTTAAATATCAGTGCAAACAAACTTTCTACATAGAATTTTGCTAAGTAAGCAGTAACTAGAAATAAAATGCTAAAAATTAAATATTTTACTCTTACAAAAGCCTAGAGAAATCCCCAGTGCTTCGATCTCTTCCAATGGTTCATTTGGGGGGTTCATACATTTGACAGAAATAATCTTTCTTTTTACTAAATAGCTTCATTGTAGTGTGGACTGTGGAATTTATAACATCTCATTGATCACCAGGAAGGTATTGTGAATAAAAATAAGTCTGTCAGAGACTGATAAGTCGTTTTGCTGCTCTTTGCTTCTGGCTACTTATAGTTCGGATGCTTCTCCTTCGACATTTCTTTTGTGAGTATATTACCTTACTGTTTCCTGATATTAAGTGCTTCTACCCACTAATCAGCCGATGAAATCTTAAAAGATGAAAGGAAGGTGAAATTTTGTGTCATCCCACAAAGTATAAGCCACATTTGCAGGCAATTCTTATGTACTTTTATTACCATTGTGCCTTGGAGTCACCATTTAGGACTGCAAAAACCGGCATTTTGAAAAAAGGTGGCAGTTGTTCCTAACATTTTAGTCATGGTCATGACGCATCCGTGAGTGTCCAGATTTCAAAAGATTTCTACAGACTGTCTTAGAAGATCATTGTGTTCAAAATTGCTCTTTTCCTATAGGGATAAATCAAGGACTGTGTGGGGACTGATTAGGAGGCAGAGAAAAGCGTTAGCTTGAAATGGCTGTATGTGCTTGTGCAACATACAGAATAAAGTTAGGAGCTCTTTCTGAAATAGACTGTACCAGAAAACACACTACTAAATTGTGTAGTTTTGGCAAAAATTTCCTAACTCCTCCAGAACTTTATACTGCAAAAGTGCATTTGTACCTAATCAGCTGTCCCTGATGTCGTATGCATTGTATGGCAGTAAAGAAAATTTCAGACCAGGTAGACCGAAGATTCAAAACTTCTGAATCAACCAGTCCATATCGCAAAGTGCATACTACTTCTGCAGAATCATGAAACAGTTTAGGTTGGAAGGGACCTTAAAAATCGCCTAGGTCCAACCCCCCTGCCATGGGCAGGGACACCTCCCAGCAGACCAGGTTGCTCAAAGCCCCATCCAGTCTGGCCTGAAACACCTCCAGGGATGGGGCATCCACAGCTTCCCTGGGCAACCTGATCCAGTGTCTCACCTCCCGCACAGTGAAAAATTTCTTCCTAATAACTATTCTACGCCCTTCCAGTTTAATGCCACTACCCCTTGTGCTATCACTACAAGCCCTAGTAAAGAGTCGCTCCCCGTCTTTCCTGTAGGCCCCCATCAGATACTGGAAGGCCGCTATAAGGTCTCCCCAGAGCCTTCTCCTCTCCAGGCTGAAGATTCAAATAGATAGATTTGAATGTGACAAAATTGTTGTGAAATGGTGATGAAAATGGACCTCAGCATTGTGTTAAATATGAGAGCTATTACGCATAATTTCCCTGTTGAAGTGGTATCAGCATATGGAGCATATGGATTATTATTGCTGGAATTTGGTATCTAACTGAACACTTAAATCATGATTGTATAAACGTCTGAACTTTCCTTTTCAATTACATACTCTAGTCTAGGATTTACTATAAATCTGAGAGACTGGGTTTGGTAATATTCATACCATGGTACAGGACCACTTATGTTAATATCCATTTGAATTCCATACTATAGTTTTCGTAGGAGGATGGGTCTCAAAGGTTTATCATTCATCTTTATGAACATGAAAAGTATAAATCATTTGAGAATTCTGCCTGTTTCCTCATCAGGTTCAGTTTGATTGATCTCTGACTTTATAGATGCAAGGATAAATTTACATGCTTGTGCTTGAAAAGGAAAAAAAAATGTATCTCAAACCTACACTATAAAACATTGCTGGAAGCCTGGGCTATAAAATATTGCTGATCTGACTGTGACAATTAGAAATGAACAATTTCTTTATGGTTGCAAAAATATTTTCTAGGTAGAGAGAGTACAGACAGTAGTTACATTCTGCTCTGATGGACTTCTGTACAGTACCTTACAAATACTTAAATATTTAGGGCATTTGCCGGGCTATTTTGTTTGCCAGTTTGATAAGTCAAACAACAGTGGTTGTTTCCCTGATATATCTGACAATATGATGGGTGCATTTAACTTGCTGCTTCCATTTTTAGTTTCCATCAATAGCTTGATTTGTCATTTAAAATAATTACGTAGGCTAGTGAGTGAGCTGTTACCAGAAGTCCAAGTTGTGTCGTGGATGCTATGACTCAGACGTGGTGTTAATAGTAATTCCAGGCATTTCAAGGCTTCTCCTTTAGGTATGTCTAACGGATGCAGACTGAGTACTCCTGTGGTGTTTTTGTATGACAGATCATTCCTCAGTGTCCAACTTCCTTTTGTGCCTGTTGATACTTACTGTGGCTCAAAGCCTGTAAATAACACATTGCTGATACGAGGCAGGCCTTAATTTGCTCCAGCCATTTACAGGCAAATTACTACAATATAGAAATTTCCTTTGATGACGAGTACAGCTTTGATGACCAAAGCAACATGGGTAACAGTGCAATGATTGTCAGCTTCCACACTGGTCTATTGGAGCCATTGCAGAGATATGGCAACTTATGGCACATGGGTGGCTCATATTCATGTCTAATTTGTAGCCCCCCCAGTCATCAGTTTATGTTTGTTTCTGAAGACATATCATTCAGGAACAACTCCTGGTTGTTTTCCCAGTATTTTTTGGAGAATAATATTATAATTAAACATATGGTTTTGCTGGTAAAACTCCCTAATGTGGATACTTTATTCTGAAACAGAAGCAGGAATAGGGTGATATTCTGTATCTAGCAAGCGGATGCAACAAAAATTGTACATTTTTGCTGTTGCTTGTGTACATAAGAGGTAAGTTTAAATTTGAAGTGTGTTTTTAGAATGTGAAGAAGTTCATGTAATACTTCAACAGCACAATTTTTACTGTCTTCTTGGGATGCTTTGTGTCAGATATTTTTAATGCATACTTATCACCGCTTCACTTATTCCCCCCGAAAATTCTTCCAGGAAAATGGACAAGACTCTTCAGCAGTATTGTTATGTCACTCTTTATTCCAAATTATGGAAAGATATTTATTATTTATTGTATTACTGGAACACAAATCGATTAACATTGATTTGCTATTTAAAATAGAAGTCAGTAGTATATTGTGTGAGGTCTGTGGTCTTCCAGCATTGTTATTGTCATCTTCTTCTCTCATTGTTTTTGAAGTAAAGGTGGTAAATGAAGGAAATAAGGACAGAAACTGATTTCCAGCTTAACACTCTTTTGTTCTCTAAACTTTCTGAATATGTAATTAAATCTATGTGTTCTTTTTGAAAGACATCATTGACGAGCAATGTGCTGAGAAGATGCTAGATGCAGAACTAAATGCACATTGACTAGGAACGCATGACAGATTGTCTGGATTGTATGTGATGGTATATCGGTCTGTTTACTACTATTTAAGAGTTTACATGAGTTATATGTCCAAATGCCTTTGAGGACCTCGGCCATGCACAGTCTGTATAGCATACAGCAATGTATACTGGTGACTGCTTTCTGTAGCTAGTCACGGAGTTTCTTTTTTTATTTTTTTTTAATTTAGAAGTAGCTTTATGATCTGCTTTGTAGCTCAAAAGCACCCGATTCTCCATGTGCCTGTTGAGGATCCATAGAAAGTCATTAGTAACTTTTGAAATGGATCCTTGGTTTGTATGCTGATGTTTTGCGCTGTGGCTTTTCATCTTCATGCTTTACTGTGACGTGGAGAACAAAACGTTGTGTCCTGTGTTCTTATTTTTATTGTGAAAGCAATGAGAGGAAAATGGTTGAACTGTTTTTCATTTTTATGTATTCTCATTATGAAGCCATTTAAGTTCTTTCTCAGATGTTCTGGGGATCCTCTGTCTCTAATAGTCCTGTGGGAGGGGCACTTAGTGATGGAATGAAATTTCTGCTTACAATGGAAATACCTTCTGAAAATCACAAATCTAGTGTGAATTATGTGCTTCCATAATAAGCCATTTCTCCTTGAGGAGAGATGAGAAACCATCTATGAATTTTAGTAGTAATTGTATTCTTAAAGGCATTGACACTCCAAGCAGACAATGGCTCTCCTATAATTAACAACAAAAGAAAGAGGAGCACTTCAGTATTGCCTCCATTCTTCCCCCACATCTGTAGCTGTAGCACTGTAGCTTTGGAGGATTTTTTTTGTTCCTGGCAGATGATATGCATATACTGAAAATATATTAAAAAAAAAAGTAGAGAAATGTTACAGATAATCTGCGCTGTCTGTCAAGATTACATTGTACAGAGCAGAAGAATAGTACATATAATTAAACCTTCCTGTCTTTATCGTTGCTAATTCCGCCTACAAAGATCTCTAGGGGAATTTTTCTTATAATCGCAAATATAATCAGCTTCCAACAGGGCTTTATTTCTGCAAATGTCCTCCCAACCCCTACAGAATCTCAGCAGCACTTCTGCACCAAAATCAGTAGCCTGAAAATTACCTTTGTAGAGAATAACCAATTTGAACCTCTAAATAGACCATATAATGGAGAAGCTAAGGACTTCAAATGGAAGAGCACGGGGGTCTGGCTTTGTAAACTACGTAATCTATATCTCCACCCTCCTAAATATAGAGAATCTTTACTATTCCTTCTTTCCCACCGCTCTGATATATGCTCTCTTTTACCTATGTGCAGAGAACAGAAGAAACAAAAAAATACGTTGTGTCTGAATCTGTGCAAAACCAACAGTTTCATTAGACCTTTTGTGGCAGATTTGCAGGGAATGCTTGAAGGAAAGTTAGAAATACCAGGTAGAAATAGCGGGTATTTTCACTTTAAAGAAACTAATCATGAATTTTCGTTGTAACCCTGTTTTTAAAACCAGCCATGTAGTGAGCAGATAATGGTTACTATGAAAAGATGGGAGGTACTCATGACATGAAGGTAGCCATGTTTTTTGGGGCTGAACACTGGCTACCTTCCCTTCAGGTGGGTTAGTGGTACTGCACTGCTTTCTCATTCATAAAACTGTAGTGACTATAGTTGCATTTCTATGTATAGGTGCATACTAACTGGTATATTATAGGACACAAATGTAACCCTAAAGAATAATCATATTTTTATGAAAAAAAAAAAAAAAGGAATTACCTGTAAGTACTTCCATGTTAAGTTGTTGAATTGGTGGAACACTATATTTCTGAGCACAAATATATTCACCATTTGCCAGATAATATGACAATACTTACAAGAAGAAGAGTGTATAAATAGTCATCCATCTACAGATGACTTATGAGCAGACTTTAAAAATAAGATAGAGTGTATAAGATGAGAACATGTGCAAATGAAATCTTTCACTTCAACTTCAGCTATAGACAGTAGGTGTGGGTGAAACCTCTGCATGGGTATCTAATGATTTCCCTAGCTCACAGAAGTTTCTGATGTCTTTAGAGACAGAGCAAGGAGCTCCTACTTGCTAGCTGGGTATGATTTTCTATCATCATAGTCAGCTGGGTGAATTTAGAGCAGTTTCCAGTGTTGGGACTAGTCAAAATGTCCGGATGTTGCAGCCGTTGACTGACACCCATCCTAATGCACACACTTGACCTTTATCTATGGTTGGCAGGGATCTGCTACTCTTCGCAGATCAATGTTGCATTGGCATTGCTGGTTTAGCTTCGAGGCTGCAAAGTATCAGTGAGATAAGGAAAGAAATGGAAGAAGAAAAGAAATGGCAAGGGAAATGGTAATGAAACAATGAAAGATCGGAGAAATGCTATGTGACATGGAATCATTGTAAGACTTTCAGATCACCCCGAATTAACCATTTTTGATTTTCAGCCTATTATCTCACCACAGAATGCATTTTTTAAGCATTTAGTTGCTACAATAGATACAATTACATCCTTTAAGGTTTATTTGCTAAAATGTTTTTAGCCAAAGCTTTTTAATTTATTTTTTTTTAATTTGTAGTTGTTTTGCATTGGAAAACTAAATCTATAAGCAGGTCTGTTTTCTGTTCTCATACAGTAACAAAATAAGTAAATACTAGATATTACTTTTTGTGGGGTTTTTTGTGTTTTTTTTTTTTTTTTCTCAGCTGGTGTGTTGGATAGGCTATTCTTGAGGTCTATTTATTTTTCTTCATTACTTCTCTGCAAACACATGTTACTCTTCTATTTCTAGCACCCCTCATTTTATTAGCCATCCCATTATTAAATTTAACATTCATCTGGTGTTATTTAAAATGTGCAAAGTTCATCACTGAATATTACTGAAATCTTTAAAAGAGTAGAAGCAAATGTTTTTCCTTTCAAAAACTTCTCTGTGATGATGCTCTATGACTTTGTGCTGTTCTGTAGTTTTATTGCTCAATATACACTTGATGGAAAGGAAGTCAAAATATGTTAGAACTTTGTAGAGTTTGTCCTTGAAAGGTATATGTTTGACCTGCATGATGTAACCCCTTCTTTAATTCACTGGCACATAAGAGGCATAAAGGAAGCGGACCAGAAACTAGAGAGAATGAAATTGATAGAATATGTCATAACTTCTCCCTATACTCTGTTTCCCCAATGTGAAATCAAACACAACAGCCAGCTGTGGTGCCAATGGTAATATGATTATTTGGTGAGCCCCAACACTGATGGGGCTAGGAATCGAAAAGGCAGAATAGCTGGTGCTGCATCTTAAGGGAATCGTGAAATTCCTAGATCTTTCTGTTGAATTAGGAAGAGCAACCATAGTTTAGACCTGCAGCAGACCAGGTGGAGGCTACACCTGTGCAGTAAAGGGCTAAATGATTTTGACATTATATACATCTAAATACTGTGTGATTGAACCTGTATCATAGAATGGTTTCATAAAATCATAGAATGGTTTAGGTTGGAAAGGACCTGGAAGATCATTGAGTCCCCCCCCCCCTGCCGTAGGCAAGGACACCTCTCACTAGACCAGGTTGCCCAAGGCCGCATCCAGCCTGGTCTTGAACATCTCCAGGGATGGGGCCTCAACAATCTCTCTGGGCAACCTGTTCCAGTGCCTCACCACCCTCAAAGTGAAAAATTTCTTCCTAATGTTTAATTTAAATCTGCCCTCTTCCAGTTTAACACCATTCCCCCTCGTCCTGTCACTACATGCCCTAGTAAAAAGTCCTTCCCCAGCTCTCCTGTAGGCCCCCTTTAGGTGCTGGAAGGCCGCAATAAGATCTCCCGGAGCCTTCTCTTCTCCAGGCTGAACAGCCCCGTGCTCCATCCCTCTGATCATCTTTGTGGCCCTCCTCTGGGCTCAGTCCAATAGGTCCATGTCTTTCCTATGTTGGGAGTTCCAGAGCAGTACTCCAGGTGGGGTCTCACCAGAGCAGAGCAGAGGGGCAGAATCACCTTGCTTGACCTGCTGGCCACACTTCTTCTGATGCAGCCCAGGATACGGTTGGCTTTCTGGGCTGTAGAGCTTCTGGTCAATCAGCACACCCAGGTCCTTCTCCTCAGGGCTGCTCTCCAGCCATTCCCCACCAAGCCTGTATTTGTGCTTGGGATTGCCCCAACCCAGCTGTAGGACCTTGCACTTGGCCTTGTTGAACTTCATGAGGTTGACATGGGCCCACCTCTCCAGCCTGTCCAGGTCTCTCTGGATGGCATCCCTCCCCTCCAGCATGTCTACCTTGCCAAACAGCTTGGTATCATAGGCAAACTTGCTGAGGGTGCACTTGACCCCACTGTCCATGTTGCCGACAAAGATGTTGAACAGTGCAGGTCCCAGGACTGACCCCTGAGGAACACCACTCATCACTGGTCTCCACTTGGACATCAAGCCATTGACCGCAACTCTCTAAGTGCGACAGTCCAGCCAGTTCTTTATCCACTGAGTAGTCCATTTGTTGAGTCCATGTCTCTCCAAATGTGATGTATCATGATGACTGGATAGGTCTTTGTGCCCAGGAGGATGCACATGGACATATGGTTGTATTGTGCAACCGTTCTATTTTTTTTCTTTATTTGTTACCAAATTAATCATTCATTGAATGTTGCTTGATTTTATTTTGTCATTTTATTTACCTATGTGTAATTAGTCAAAGTCAGCAGGCATTATTATTCTGGTTCCAAGATTTCTATCATCTTAGGCTCCATGGGTTACTGACAGATCTGGGACAGAAGAGAAGCAGTTTAAGAGAAGATTAAAACTGGGACTAGCCTGAGGAGGGTTCTCCAAATGCAAAATGCATTGGGAGAGATTATTGCTTTTGGGAGGACTGTCACCTGTAGAACAAAAAAGAAGCTGTCAAGTATTAAAGAACAGTAAAAGGTATCAGCTCATAAACAGTACCTGTTTGTGAGGTCCAACTTAAAATACAATTGGAGAAAAAGAGAAACTATTGGTATTTGTAGTTTACGTACAAGTAGAATTCCCTTTATGCTATTATGTGCTTTATTTCCTTTAAACGTCTCTACTGGTGCTTTTGAGAACAGCTCTTCCTTTCTCTCGTATTAGCTGTTTATAATCCTCCCATTATCCCTTTGCAGGAATAAAATAATCCCTTTATTCCTGTCATAAAACCAGCAGGTAATTTAAGAAGCAAAAGTAAATATATGTTTTGTGGACCAAGTCGTTCTACATGTACTGCTAGTATAAACAAAATTGCTAGTGAGAGGAACATTTCGGAAATACCATAACTTTTATGGCTTCTATAAAACTTACTTTGGGGAAAAACTGTTGCGAGGAGCAATTTAGGGGGATTGATTTCCTTTGCAATAGACTAAAATTTGGTTATTAAAAAAGTAAAGTATATTTTACAGGGAGAAATACAATTCAACTATTGCTATGGGCTCAGAAAAATGAACAAGTTACCATTAGACAAAGAATCTCAAAGTAATACATGAAGCAGTAAGTCAGAATACATCAGGCAATTAACAGAAATTGTCTGAGAGGTGCTTCTAAGAAACACAAAGTAATTTGAATGAGCTTCCATATATTCCACTGGCAGCTAAGCTAGCTTGGATGACCTCTCCCGGTAATTTTCTGCTCTCAGTTGGCAAGAAGTGCATAGATGAACAGTTTGCAAATGTAAACTGGCAAGCGTTAACTATTTAATTCACAGTAGCTTGCTTGTAACTTTAGTGACTATTATCTAAAATTATTGTTACTCACAACAACAGTACTGTCGTACAGGCATTTCGTACAGTTTTGTTTTAGCAATACAAGAATGCATTATTTGTGATTCGAATTAAAATAGCCACTAATCATGCACAGCTTGATATCAATGACATAAAAGCAATTACAGTGCAATCATGCAAAATAACATTGTTAGCACTCTCCACTTAGAGTTTCCTAAATCGCCACATTCCAAAAGTCAAGTATTTATTAATGTTATCATTAGGCCAATCATATACTGGACTGCTTTCTTCCCTTTAGTGCATCTATAAGTCTTAAAAAAGAGACCATGACAATTTTATTGCCTGGTCTCTTAATGTGCCTTTTAAATCAAATAAAGTCACCAAAAGCTAATTTCTGTGGATCCAGACTGATATTACTTTTGTCTTATCTAATCACATTTTATATATTGCAATCCCCTGAATTAACTTCTGTCTCAACAATAGTTATACTGGAGCTTCCAGTTTTGTAAACATACATTTCTAATGGAGTAGCTGGATTATGCACCTACTCAAAACAAAAGAAAAATGGAAAGATTTTTGACTGAACTGTGATTCAACAGAAACCAGCATCACAGTTTTTAGGATTCGTGTCACATTTTTTGACTTTAAGAAGTTAACATTTAAAATATGTGTTTTGTCCTGTGTATTTATCCTATATAGGTGTAAAGAAGATGATAACAGGAGAGAGTTGGCTGGATTCTCCAGTCTGCCTTGCACGGCTTATCGCTACAACTGCGTTGCAGTTATGACCAGCACTGCCTGTCACTACAAATGCATCTAACAGAGTATTGATGAGATCCTTTTATCATGATGTGGTCAAAGCTAGAACAGGCAGGCACTAAAAGAAGCTGAATATCAACAAATTCAGAAAGAGAGGCGGCGTAGTATTTGCTATGGGGTTTGCGGGTATCTTAGGAAATATATTCTAGGAAAACATACATGATTGTGTCAAACATAGAAGACATGCATTTACCAGAGATACTACTTAACTAATTAGCTAGAATAAAGCAGTTAGCTAGTTGTGCTCAAGTTTATCACAGCTTTGCAAGGAACCTTAGACTCATCAGGTGAATTCAGGACCATTCCACATAATGGAAAGGTATATCCCCTTGACCTGAAATACAAGTGAATTTGTAGATAAGTTTTGAGAAAATTTTCCTTAGAGTAATCATGGCCCTTAGTGTAACCCATGGTACTCTCCTTTCATTTTCCTGTGACTTTCTCATACCTTCATCAGTATTTTCCTTTGCCAGAAGTGACAATAACCAATGAACCAATGGGAGATGTGACAAACCACCTCTGATTTGGCACATAACCACTGTTTTCTTATTGATAGATACCATTCTGTTCTGGCCATGCAGGAGACATATTCTCCATCTTACTTTTTGAATGATTTTTTATGGACCATATTTTACCCTTTTTTGTTAACCTTTTTTTTTTTAACCTTTTTTTTTAATACTTGGTAAACTACTGAAGGGTTGCTTGACAGAATATCAGAGGTCTTGGAGGGAGAAAGGTGACATTTAAAGTTTTAGAACATTGACTCTAATGATCTCTCCAAGAAGATTTGAAATAAGACTATTTATTTTTTGTTTGCATAATATTTATTTTATATTAATCTCATGCTTCAAAACTCATAACAATAAAAAATCTCTTTTCTTCTTAGTGCATAATATAGTTTAGGGAGACAGTTTACTGTCATCCTCTCAGATATTAAAGATTATCACAGATAAAGTTGCATGTGCATGTGTGTACATACATACATGTATGTTTTCAGTTGAATAACGTATGGATAGCTTGTTGATGTGTGGTCCTTGTACACTCATGGTTAATCAGCCAGATCGGATCAGCCAGAAATTCCTTCCAGTCTCATCTCATCAACAACAGCCATTAGCCTCTTTTTGTCCGCCATTGTAATATGGAACACGATCCACTTTTTAGGAGCATTTAGGCATGTTTTTCTTCCAAATGTTCTCAATTAAGAGATCTAGGACATTGGAAATAGCTTCTTCACTCTTCATCTGGAACATTAAAGTTTTTCTACAGATCTTAAATTTGTTGTAAAGTGTTAGAATAATTTTGTTAAGCTGGGTTTGTGAGGTAAGGCATCTTTGGGCCTTATAAAAATAAAAACCCATTTCCTATTTGTCTGCATTGTCAAGACTTGCTGATACAAGGTATGATTTAAGTTTACATGACCTTTTTCCTTGTTAACCAATGCTTATTAATTTGGCTTTAATGTTTACTCACTACATGTTATGCTGGGAAGGAAACACTTCAGCTCTTATTTTCCTACTAGACTCCTAAGAGTTTGATTAAGTCCTCCACACATTAGGACTATATCCTTGTTAAAATGATACACAAAAACATTTCATTTCTAATTGTTTTCAATATAAATTGACAACTTGATACTCAGGACTTCCTTCAGCCACAGCTAATAGACTTAGTGCTGTAGAACACAATTTTGTTGTCTCAGAGATCTGCATATCCCCATAACTAACACAGATCACTTCTAAAGCAAAAGGAATATTTCTAATTAGTTTAATTAATAAACTGGTTGTCTGTATAGTTTTATTTTCAACTTTTAAATATGTTGTGATGTTTTCTTGAAGACTGGAGATATAGGGGTTAGTTTTTAACTGTTTTTTTGGTCACAGTTTCACCTGTGTGTTATCAGCATGGAATAGAATCACCATAAATATTAGCTATTGGTACCTGTTCAGATTTCCAGACCATACATCAGATTTTTCTTTTGTAGGTGTTGATTCCTTCTTACTTTTAGTTGATGGTATCACTAGTTTGGGAGTAGAAAGTTTGTTGCTGCTTTACAACAGTTACTGCAGTTTGTAACTATTTATACAGTCAAAAAGAACGTATCGAAAGAAAAGGTTCTAATTTCTGTGAAATGACATGTCTTGGAAAACTCATGGTAATAACAGAGGTGAAATAGACAGTATTTTGAGTGCTGATATTTCTTCAAATAATCACTTTCCAGTGAAGAATTGTTACATTGGAAACTCATTTCACTAGCCCTGCTCTGAGTCACTAGACTTTCCTGGGAAAACCTGGCAAGATATCTGGGACACTGTTGGCGATGACACCACTTGTCTGAGATTTATTTCCTATATTATGATTGCATGCTAGGTGATAGAACATTTCAGGATAAATGTGTGTTTGAGGTTAAAAGAAGAGAACACCCCTTTGTGTTAAACTGACTTGCCTCTAGTGAACTGTAAGGCATACTCAATCTTCCGTTCTACGTGAGCCCAAGGAAGAACTAGTTAAAATATGCATGAGACATTATAAGAGGGTCTGACACTGTGGCTACACATTTCTAGTACACATCATAATACAGTGTACTGAAGCTCTGAAAGCGCTTTGAGCAGTCAAAGAGTACAGTGCCAGCAGTGTGTTGTACACTACCATGAATAGCTTGTTGGGTGTTAGCTGTGCTATCATTACACTGCTTCTCAGCGAGGAAAGTGGACATATACCTTTTTCAGGAAATAAGCAGAGCCCCAGAGAGCTTTCATCCTTAATACAGAGGTGCATTTTTCTTGTTAGTGCGTAATAACAATATGTTATTGTTATTATTATTAAATATCATAATTGTCTAGCTATGTGAACATGTCTGTTGTTAATTCAGCACTACAGACATACATTATTATTATAATAAAAATGACTAATGGAACTGTGGATATAACATTATAGAATAGGTGCTCTTTCCCAGACCTACTGTTACTCATTCCCTCATATAAGGACTGTCTCTGATAAGCCTCGAAAAAGACTGTATTCTGATCCCAGTTTCTGTAACTTTGTGCTTGACCTAAAATCATGAGCATATTTTCCTCTCTTCAGGGTGTCTGGCAACTGAAATAAACGCCATATGTAATTCTAGTAAAGGCCATTAAAATTTATGTGACACAGGAGGAAAAGAGCAATTTAGTGAAAATCACAAACAACACGTATATTAAATACTTAAAGACAATTTTGATTAAACTATTGACAGACTTTGCATATTACCAATACTCTGTCTTGTTTACTGACCTGACTGTCAGGTAGGCACTGTAAAATTCTGGAAATCTCTTCCTTAGTTGTCTTTTTCAGACATAAACAAAAGCTCTCTCAAAGATTCACTTACATGGCAGAAGTGGTCATGAACAGCTGTTCCTTTGAAAGACCTGACTGCATTTTGATCTGGCTGAAAGATGGCTGAAAAATAACCATTTTATTCTCCCAGTGACAGGTCTGTAATACTTTTAGTACATCTTTGTCAGTTTGATGCAGCTTCAACAGTTTACACATCACCTCCTCTGTTAGCTCAGAGCTCAGTACTTCAATCCTTTAAAGTACTTATATAGAACATGGCATGCAATGCAGTGCTGTATGAAGTACAACTCATGTTGGAAAGCAGACGTTTGACTCTTAGGTTACAATAACTCCCTCGGGTTCATGAGGATCAATAGAAGAGTGCATAAAAGGCAAAATGTAGTTCCTAATGTCTTGTATTGTCTTGTATTTTTTGTCACTTTATGATGCAGAGGAGATGAGGAGGAGCAAACCAATATCATTACAACTTTATTTTCCATCTTGTTCTCCCTTCCCATTCCATCTCTTAGCATGACACTCATTCATCTATTGCATCTGCAAAAAGAGAGTACTTTGGAGGAGAAATGCCAGCAGATGGTCTTGAGCCATGGAGTGGGAGGAAGATAGAAGGAAATTATTCTACAACTTTTCCTGAGGAGCAAGATAATTTTTGTTGGAAAAGTTACAGAGAAAGTAAGTCATGGGAAGAGAGAGCAGAAAAAGGTGTCTGTGATGCAAATTGAAGCAGGAAAATTCTGGAATACGCTGGAATACTCATTCATGGTTAGCAAACCAAGCTTTTTGTGCATGTAAGCTGTGTATAAGAAAACCCACAAGTATGTACACAATTCCTTACTAATAAAATATAGCCCAAACACCCATATTTTCAGCCTTTTGATAGTTTTTGACTCCTTATGATGGTTTTTCCTCTCTGTCTTAAAATTCCTGGTTCATATTTTAGGGTAGATCATAACTTTACAGTCTTCTCTAAGTAAGGGCAGGACATTGTTTTAGGACTACTGTAGACTGAATGTTTGCATGGAACATCAAAAGACTTCCCTTGTTGACCTTTTGCTATGGGAAATGGGAGATTTTTGCCTCTCTGTGGAACAGCTTAGGCCCCCTGGGCGCTTGACCCACAATGGCCATAGGGTAGTGAATAATGCAAAGACTGTATCTTCTTTAGTATGCTTATATGCTCTTCTCGAAGCAGTCGAAGTTATAAAGAAGGGTCCAGTAGCAGCATGGAGAAGCAAACTTCATTGGGACAAAGTAACCCAGTTTAAAAATGGGACACACATTGTTTTCTGATGGAAAACGGTACAGAATATGGCTCTGGTTTTCTAAATATAAAGAAATCATAAGAGGCAGAGGTATATGCTAGGGAGCACAGAAAAAAAATTCTTATGCTAATTTTTCTTCATTTATAGAATCATTTATAGGAGTGGTTTGGGTTGGAAGGGACCTTTAAAGGTCATCTAGTCCAACCCCCCTGCAGTGAGCAGCGACATCTTCCACTAGATCAGGTTGCTCAAAGCCCCATCCTGCCTGACCTTGAATGTTTCCAGGGACAGGGCATCTACAACTTCTCTGGGCAACCTGTGCCAGTGTTTCACAACCTTTCTTCAGACTGTAAGACTTAAAATCTTTTGAACAATACTTTTAAGGCAGATCAAGATTTTTCTTCCTATATAGTGCCCTGACTTTCCGAGCCCTTTTCAAGTTAGTGGCCCATACTCATTCAAACAATGTCAACCAAAGCAATTTTCATAGCAGCAGTATTTTGTGACTAGCCAGACAGCTCCTCTGGAAAACCCATTCTTCTGTGTGAAAAACTGTGGGAAAAAATGAAAGGGTACTGAATTTCTGTAGAAGATAAAAGAGTTGTCTGCAAGGGCTACACAAATATAAATTGTACATATACTTTGGTTTTGTAATCTTTTAAAAAATAAGCTCAAGTCACAGTTTGTAGCCTCCACTCCGGTGAGTTGTTTCCACTGAAGATATTAGAGTTGTATGTAGGTGCGACATTGATCCAATTGCAGTTAAATAAGTTCTGCTGTTGTCAGCAAACACAGAATTCCATTCTCTGTTTTAACACTTGGTGCTTTTCAGATTTGGATAGAACATTAGCTCCCTAGATCTAATAATTTTCCGGATCCTCTGATCTTTTCTTAACCTTAATTTTTTAAAACCATGCAATCACAAATTGCTAGAATTACAGTATTATAATTGTTATTACATATCACTAATAGCTTATAAATAATGAAAACAATATTGCAAGCAATTGATTTTGTTTTACCGAGTCCTTCTTTTGAAATAAATCTTTGGCTTTACAGCGCCAGTACATTTAATAAAAATAGCTTGCTTTTTTGTTTTTTTTTCTGATATGGATTTCCCAATCCATGCAGAAGCTGCAGTTTATGCTGATACAGTCCTAGACAGTAGTAGTACTAATATGTTTTAAAATGTATTGGGGGGAAATACGTTCTTTCAGTATTCTCTTTTTTTCCCTGACATTTTCTTCATCTGCACTGAATGAGATGTAGTCCATATTTCAATAGGAAATAAAAGTGAGGGAAAATTTTAACCTTTATTTTTCCTCTATTCAGAAACTGGAAATTCATCTGGATAAATGGCTGCTGGGGATTACCATGAGGATTTAAAAAGTAAGATGGATTTGTAGAAACCAAAAGTATTTCCAGAAAAACGGAAATGTTCTAAAAAAGACTATAGCAAGTATTATTATGTATAGCTTATTGGGCTATTAAAGGGTATTCTCTCCTTCATTGGAATGTGAAACAGTGTTGGTGGAAGACAACTTTTTTTTTTTAAATTTTTTTAAAAAATTATATTTGCAATACAATACATCATTTAAATGTAGTTGTAGTAAGGGCCACTCAGGGTGTATTTTCAACCAAGCATATTGTAAAAGCCCTTGTATTTGCTGCTACTCTCAGTATTTTAAAGTTAATGACATTTCCATTGGGTAGTTCCTTTGATATTTTCCTTGACCTTTAGAAGAATACTTTGAATATTTTCCTTTTCGTCTTCAATTTTTTACAGCATTTCCTTCTCTTTGCTGATGCGGAGAATCTCTAACTTTCAGTTAATTGCTTCTCTTGTAATGGCTTTCTCTTCTATTGTTCCTTCACAGATAGTGCTGCTCTAACATAGACGCATTAAACTAACTGAAACCAGTTTTGGTTTTGCCATGGATTCAGTATGTACCGTTTTAAATCAATTCATTTTTGTGGCTTTTTTTTTCAGAAGTGTTTGGACCTAATTCTCTCTTGGAGCTTGTGCAAACCTTTTTTCTCTCTAGCAAGGATGAACCAAGGATTTAGAAGCTATTTTCCAAAACCTTTTTAATTTGTTGGACATTCAGATGGGTATGCAGACTTTGTTTTCCTGTAAGCTTGTGTTTAATTATATATAGAACTACCACTTTGCTGGAAGGGCAACAGTTACTGTGGTTTCTCTTTGGGTACCAAGCTGTTAGTCAGTTAATGTCACCTCATTATGGAAATTTTATAACTTGTTTGTAATTTTTCGGTTGTTTTCCTTAACTCAAAACACTTAACTAGACTATATGAGCTGACTAGATGTCTGACAGACAGACATGTCTGTCTGTCTCTCTCTTTCTGAATAGGCAATGATGATGGGTCTCTGTCATGGTTTAACCCCAGCCAGCAACTATGCACCACGCAGACGTGCTCACTCTCTCCCCAGCAGGCTGGGGGGAAAGAGAACTGGAAGGGTAGAAGTGAGAAAACTCATGAGTTGAGATAAGAACAGTTTCATAATTTAATAATAATAATAGTAATAATAATAGTAATAAAATAATAATAAATGAAAAGGAAAATATGAAAAACAGGGAGAAATAAAACCCAAGAAAGACAAGTAGTGCAAACTAAAAACAATTGCTTACCACCAACCGACCAATGCCCAGCCAGCCCCCAAGCAGGGACCCCTGGCCAAATTTCCCCCTAGTTTATAAGCTAAGCATGATGGCATATGGTATGGTATATCCCTGTGGTCAGCTGGGGTCAGCTTTCCCAGGTGTGTCCACTCCCAACTTCTTGTGCACCCCCAGCCTACTCGCTGGCAGAGTGGCGTGAGGAGCAGAAAAGGCCTTGACCCTCTAAGCACTGCTCAGCAGTAACTAAAACATCCCTGAATTATCAACAGTTGCCAGCACAAATCCAAAACATAGCCCCCTACTAGCTATTATGAAGAAAATTACCTCTACCCTAGCCAAAAACAGCACAGTGTCATCTCTGCTCTTCCTTATACAGGATAGTTTCCGTCATCAGATATATGTGTATATAACTGAGCAAGATGTAGCTCATTTGTACATTTTACACATAGGACACATGCAGCAATTACAGTTTTGTTTGGTTTTTTTTTTTTTCTTTTTTAACACATGACAAAGTTTTTCTTGATGTTCATTTTTATGCTTGCAGACAAACTATTTCTCCAAATAAAAAACTTTTCATGGACATATTCCTCATAATCTTTGTGTAGACTTTTCTTTAGATGTTGCTATCATCTTTCCATCTTCTCTCAACCATGTCTTTCACAGCTTTGCATATGGGGGTAAGTAAAACTGTTTGCTTCATTATTTCAGTTACGATTTCATCAAACAGTATTACTGTGAAGTTCGCTGTGAAGTCTACTGATAATAATTATACTTGTCTCAGTTGCTTCTTATGGATCCAAGTGTAATGCTTTATATTTGGTGGTTGTTATCTTTTGACAGTAGCGGACCTAAAAGAAAGTTCAGACATGACTGTGCCATTAAATTATTTGCAGTGTTTCCGTAACTCATGGGGTTTTTACAGTTCAACATCAGAAAGTCATGCTCAGGGATTTACTCAATCTGGTCATACTACACAACCCCCAACAGAATTGCACAGAATCACAAACCAGTTGAGGTTTGAAGAGACCTCTAGAGATTGCCTAGTCCAACCCCGACTCCAGCTCAAAGCAGGCGCAGGTAGAATAGGTTGCTCAGGGACATGTCCAGACAGGTGTTGAGTATCTCCAGGGAATAAGAGTCCACGGCCTCTCTATGCAACTTGATCCAGTACTTTGTTGCACTCACAGTAAAAAAAGTTTTTTCTTGTGTTCAGATGGAAATTCTGGTGTTTCTATTTATGCCCGTTGCCTCTTCTTCTATCACTGGGCACTACCTGAGAAAAGTCTTGCTCCATCTTTAAACCCTGCCATCAGATATTTATAAACATTGATAAGATTACCCTAAGCCTTCTATTTTCTAGAATAAACAATCCCTGCTCTCTCAGTCTGTTCTCAGATAAGTGACATTAGAAGGTGTCTACAAAGAAGATGGATACTCCCTTTTTATGAGGACTCTTATAGAAAAGACAAGCATAATGGGTACAAGTTACTCCTGGGGAGATTCTGATTGGACACAAGGAAAATTTTTCACAATGAGAACAATCAGCCATTGGAATAATCTCCCCAGGGAAATGGTGGATTGCCCAACATTGGACATTGTTAAGATTCAGCTGGACAGGGTGCTGGGCCATTTTGTTTAGACTTTCTTTGGCAAGAAAGGTTGGACCAGATTATCCTTAAGGTCCCTTCCAACCTGGTATTCTATGATGCTCCAGTTCCTTAATCTTCTTTGTGGCTTTTCAGTACACTTGCTCCAGTAAATCCATGTCTTTCTTGTACTGGGGGAAGCTGCCCATTACAAGAAGAGGCAACCAAAAATGAAGACTGCACAGCCTCTCTGGGCAACCAGTTCCATTTCACTGTCCTTGTAGTGAGTTTTTTTCCCTTCTGTCTGTGGGAGCATACTTGAGAGACAATGGACATATATCGAACCAGCCATGCGAGAATGCAGACTGGCTTTAGGCCCTCACCCTTGAAGTCACCTTGAGGAGAGAAAAACAGGATCGACAGTCACTGTTTCACAGGAGTCGAGAAAACAGGCCATACCTTGAGGAGAGAAAAACAGGGGTGATAGTGACTGTTTCACAGAGGTTGAGAAAAACAAATTGGGCGAGCAGGTGGGAAAAAAAGAGATTAGAACAAACCAATCCGAGTCGCATGCTCATCTTGTGCACAGGACTATTAACCAATCAACTAATGCGTGAATGCGAGTAGGGATAGAAAAATTGTATATAAGGGACAGTAGAATATCAATAAAATGGCTTCTGTATGATTCACATTGGATCGTTTGAAGTTCAGTTTCTCTCCTCATCTGTCCAGTCCGAACCTCTCTTGTTTTAGCATCTGCTGTCTCTCGTCCTCCCAGCATGCGCCACTGTGACCGGCCTGGCCTTTTTTAGGTGCTGCAAGAATGCTGTTAGCTCTGCCTGAAGCCTTCCCTTTTCTGGGCTGAACAAGCCTGGATTCCTCAGCATGTCTTCATAAGGCAAGTGTTCCATCTCCCAGACCATCTCGGTGTCTCTTTGCTAAACTCACTCCAATTGACTCAAGTCTTGCATGTATTGGGGTGCCCAACAGTGGTCTCAGTTTTCTACATGCATTCCAACAAGTGCTGAGTAGAGGCATACTCACTTCCCTTGATTTACTGGCTGTGCTGCTGTTGGTACACCCCAGGATGCTGTTGGCCATCTTTGCTGCCTTTTCTGCAGAGATACTGCCTAGCCAATCAGACCCTTGTCTCTACTCTTATGGTTGCAAGTGGTTCCTTCTTTCAAAGTGGAGGAATTTGTGTTTGTCCTGGCTGAAATTCATTATTCATGCAGTTCCTCTTGGCATGTTCCTCCAATCTGTGGAAGTCTTTTGGGACTTTGTTCCTCAAGAACTTGCCTTTCAGTGGATTCACTGGTTTGCCCCAAGACCCATTAATTCCCTTCTGACATGGGACTAGGTGGAACTGAGGCCACCAATGCTCAGGGCTCTCTGGTCTTTTGCCTCCTATTTTATCAGTTTGTTTATTTGGGGCTAGTTCAATATTTAGATGCAGCTTTTTTTTAACGGATAGCAGAACAATGGATGCTCAGTGTCTGGTCTTCTTCTCGCTTTCTGACCCTTTTTTTTCCTATCACAATTGTACTGTTCCTAGTCAGATCATAGACCTCCAGTTTTAAAACCTGCATCAAGAAACTTTTGTGTTTATTTGCCTGTGAGATGTTTAGCAGATATTGGGTCAGATTGTGAACTCTCTATTGACATATTGAACCCTTATTCATAGAGTTAGTGTTACTGCCTTAAAAAGCTTGAATAATTTACATATCAGGGATTTGATCCTGTCAGTCTGTTCATGCAGACAGTCCCATCTTTCAAATGTGGAGTCAAAGGACATGTCTCAAAGACAGGTTGGATACACTCCTTTAAAAAAACTAACCAGAAAAACTCAAGACACATTCCAGGGAGAAGGGGCTTTTTCAGGCAAGAAAGGAACTGCTCAAGGTCAGTTTCAGTAACAGTGAAACTCAAATCCGGTTAAGAAAAAGTGAGGGAGGGTAACTGGCAGCTGGGATATTTAGACTTCTAAGCAGCAAGAAGCACTTTGTCCAGCATTCACTGAGCAGTGAGGAATCATCCTTGAACATCATCCTCATCATTAAACATGGAAGTGTCATGGGAATTTCTTCCCAGTTTTGTTAGATAATAACTTAGTGTTTCAAAAACCCCACAGTTTTGATCCCTTGAATATATTCAGCAGAAAAAAAAATAATTTTGTAACCCTGCAATAGTCCTATTAACAAATATTGCAGCATTTCGTGGTATATGAGCCGAACGCTAGTTTCTTTTCTTCTCTTTATTTGGGACTGGAGGGGCAACAGATGAAACATAATGACTGTCTTATTTGTATACGGAATTTGCTGACGTTGTTGATTTTACTTCTGGAGATTCTCCTAAATAGCTGTTTTATCAAGCATGTCGTGGAGAAACTTGCCCTTAGACCTACTAGCATAGTAATACTTTCTCTGAGCCCATAGCATAAGCCTGAATTTATTACACAGTACAGGTTTTCTGCTCTCTGTTCCAGCTATATTATCCCACAGTGGGAAGACTGCAGTGGCCAGTAAAGGATATAACTCTGCTGAGATATAGGTGGGTATGTTTAGGTACCTGATATAGGTAGTTGAGTGTAGGTACGTTTATATTGGAGTCAGTGAAAAGAACAGCAGTGTAAATTAAACTATATTTAAAATAATTAGTCCTGGTAAGCGTGTAGCCACCACAGTAAGTAAAACAGCCATGAAACAAAGTAAAAAACCATGTGCTGTAGCTTCCCTATGGATCTATAGAATTAGACTCCCTACAATGGCGTTTAACACAGCCCTACCATCTATATTCACTGTGACGTCTAATCTTAAGAGAGCTTATGGTGTTCATACAGTAAGGTACACCTCTATAGTAGGTGGACAGCAGGACCCAGAACCTAGCAGCACTGAACAGCTGTCAGTAGATGACATGAATTCTTCATTGCTCTGTCAGATTGTGAGACCTAAGTCCACATATCAGTCAATGGAAATGTGCTCTTTTGCTTATTTCATTTTTCACAGGATAGACTTTTGTTGTAGTGGAATAAGGAAAATGAAAGATGGAAAACGTTTTCTTCTCATCTCAGTAACTGGAAGGAAAATTCCTCCTTCTTTTTGGGAGACTGAAAGAGCAAGATCTTGGAGTGGCTTCTCCACAGCTATTTGTGGTAGACTTGTCATTAGTGTTGAGTTTCTCCTCATGGGTTCATAATTTCTTTAAAGAATTTTCCTATCTTGGGCATTACAAAATAACTTCTAGAGGCTTGTGTCTATATATGACACATAAATTTGTCCCTTTTCCAGAATTAGCATTTCTTGAAACACTTTGCCGCATTAAGGACATTAGGTCCTTCCATAAATGGTGAGAAAATAAAGGCAGTGAATTCTCACTGTGAATTCCCACTCTGAATTGATTTCCACTTTGAATCACCATCCTTTCAGGTAGTCTGTTTAGTGCCAAATACTATCCTCTGCCCTTTAAAGGGCAAGAAATCTGCAATGTAATTTTACTGCTTTTGAGTTTTGATTCTGTCCTGTGTTAGAGGACTCATGAAGATTCACTGCAAATGCAGAGAAAGGAAAGTTATATTTATACAGTTATTAGGCATATTTATAATGCCATTTTGCTTAGCTGGCAGAGCTGAACAGTTGCTCATAATCTATCTGACTGGCTAATTGTACAAGTGCAGTACACAGGCTTTCTCTTCTGAGTAGCTGTGGGTGGGCACTGGAAGCAAAATGTTATGTCTGCTGGCATTGCATAAAGAATTATTTCAGCAGTAGTGTAACAACCAGTTTGTCTTACAATTTGGCAGTGAGTTTTATTTTAGTACAGCATTGTTCTCGGAGTGCTATCTCAATGGGTCAAATAATAATTTTGTTCAAAGATTTTCCACTGATTTATGACCTTCCAAAATTACTTTTTCACCTGGCATTTTTCTGCTTGTTCTTGATCAAAAGTGATTATTTTTAATGGAAAAATTGGAAGAGAATCCTTTCAAATTATTTGGGCTATATGAGCATAAAAAAGGAGTTTCTCCTGCTATTAAAAAAAATAATCTTTTTTTTAATGCTGGAGTCCTTTGAAATGCTGGATGCCTTGTTTCACTAGGAATGTTTTCTTCAAGATTCAAAAGTCACAGTTCAAGCAAGTGTAGCTCTAAATTAATGGTTTCACATAGATGTAATTGTCATGTATTAATGCATTCCTTTACTTCTTTTCTTTAGGACTGCCGTTGACTTTGTGTGAGAGAAAGAAAAAAAGAGGTGAAGCAGAAAAAACAAATTGCACATCACTAACAGAACTCAGGTCTTCTGAAAGGCAGTTCAGCCACCATGCAAATAAAGACCACAAATTCTTCTCATTCCACTAAAGATAGGACAAGCGATCAGTTATGAAAAAAAATATTCCTTCAGTAAAAACTTACAAGAGTTCCTATCACAAAGATGACAAACGGACACAAAGAGAATCAAGTCGTACAGTTGTTTGTAACATGTTAGTAAGCAGTGATACCCAGAAAAGCAGGTGGTAAGTTGACATGAAAACTGCTTTTTTTTTTTTTTTTTTTTAATATAAACCAGGACTTAATAATTGAAAAATCTATACCTGTACAGGTGCTCAATTAATTTATTTTTCTGCCTCAATTTATGGAAATGAAGTCTGGAAATCCACTATAGATAGGCCTCTGAATGCCTTAGAAAGGAGGTGCCTAAAAAAAACAATTAGTATTAAATGGAATAAATTCATATCATGACAGGACTAGTCAGAAACGTAAATGTTCCTTTTTCTCTTAAGTTATCTGTAAAAGAAGACGGGAGTATCTGGGATATGCTTTAAAAATGGTAGCTATACCATAAGGCAATTAAAGGAATATGTAAATGGGTCTGAATGAAAAAGTCTTAATATAAAAAGCACATTAGGAAGAAACCTAGCAGTGGAGAGGAAGTGCTAAGAACAGTCCATCTGAGACATAGTTTTGTTAATAGTCCTGAAAAACGTTTGGAAGCTTGGAAATAGTGCAGATTCTCATTTAACTTTGCTTATTTATTTTAATTTTAATTCCTTTAGGGTACTGCATCTGGGGAGGAATAACGCCATGCATCAGTACAGGTTGGGGGCTGACCTCCTGGAGAGCAGCTCTGTG
>NW_009648250.1:3458261-3460241 GCF_000708025.1 Charadrius vociferus | reverse complement strand
ACGCTGTCCTGTGCAATCTGTTGTAGGTGACCCTGCTCTGGCAGGGGGGTTGGACTAGATGATCTCCAGAGGTCCCTTCCAACCCTGACCATTCTGTGATTCTGTGATTCTTTCATGTTACTTGTGTGGGTTTTCTTGAACACGGTTTCCAATTTCTGATCCAAGTATTAAAAATGAATACAATTTATGAGGTACAGAAAATTTTAGTAAGTGTAACTGGACTCTCAGTGCTGTCAATAGAAACAATATTAGACTGGTATCTGGCAGGCAATGTATAATTGCAGGCTTAGAAAACAACTATCTTGCAATTTTAGTGAGGTATCCTAATGAAGTGCGTATTACATTAATAATAATTAAAATATTAACTCTTTTTGGAAGCTAGGGGGCTGTATCTTAGGGGAAACAGGCTGTTGCGTTTTTTTCAGTACTGAGAAATCTCCTAGCCCAGAGAAATTCTGATTTTCTTAAGTTCTGTGGCAGATCTGCCATTTACTCTGTTGAGCCCATGCTTTCACCTTGCTGGTCCAAGGTTACGTATTGAGAAACCATGAACACATACTTTGATGACAAACCAATTAGGGCTGAACATCTGGCAAGTTGTTAAGTACTCCCAACTTCCAATAAAAGGCATAAGAGTTTACACATTCATTGATTGTGAAGCCAGATAGTATCTTTGTTATCTTGACTGACTGTGTCCATTCTGTAGGCTATGAGCCTTCCTTTAATTAATTGCTATGCAGACTTGAGTATATCTTCAGAACAATGTCTGGGCTTACACTAAATATGTCAAGGATGGAAAACCCATCCTAGTTTTTTGAAGTTTCTCCAACTATTAATTATTCTTCCTATTAAAATGTTATGCCTATTTGTCTAATATTTATGCCTATTTGTCTAATATTATCTAGTTTGAAGTTTTAGCCTTTGTTTCATATTGTCTCCCTAAATCCCAACATTAATCAGAACATATCCCTTCTTTCCTTCTGATGAGAGATTGATCTTTTGTAGTCTTTCATGAGAAGATGTACTTTTTGACATTTTAAGGACTTCTATGACTTTTCTCTCAAATTTTCAGCACTACTATGTATGGGAGGCACGATATTCGTGTCTTTGCAGAAACTTTTCCTTGGCAGTTTGTAGCCTTTCCCATGAGTAGTGGAAAGACTTCACTTTCTATTAGAACAGCAGCAATTGCTTCAATCCTGAATTCTCATCCAGGACTCTAAAACTGCAGTAGGACATAACACAGATAAAAATAAGATATTCAATCCTATTCTCATATAGACTATTTTAAAATACAGTACATTTCAGAATATGGAAAAATGCACCGATTAAAAACCTAACGATCAGCATAGTTTTTTAATGTGTTTATCTAAATAGGACTACCACTCAATAGGACTATCACTAAAAAAAATAAAAATAAAAGAGATTTTATCTATATTTTAATAAAGTGTAGAAGTGTAGGGCTACCAAAGCGCCAAACTGCTTTCCATCATTTACAGGAAGTCATGGCTAACTGGGGAGGTCCCAATGGACTGGAGGGTGGCAAATATAACACCCATCTACAAGAAAGGCAACAAGGAGGATCCAGGTAACTATAGACCTGTCAGTCTAACCTCGATACCAGGGAAGGTCATGGAGCAGGTCATCCTGAGGGCCATCAAAACCCACATAACATAATAGGCAACCAGGGGATCAGGCCTGGTCAGCATGGGTTTATGGAAGGCAGGTCCTGCCAGATGAACCTGATCTCCTTCTATGACAAGATAACCAGATTATTGGACGAGGGAAAGGCTGTTGATATTGTATACATGGACTTTCGAAAAGCATTTGATACCGTCCCCCATACAATTCTTGTGGAAAAACTGGCTTCACACGGCCTGGATGAGCATACGATCCACTGGATCAAGCACTGGCTGACTGGAAGGTCCCAAAGAGTGGTGCTCAATGGATTTAAATCCAGCTGGCGGCCGGTCACAAGTG
>NW_009648250.1:3393288-3457613 GCF_000708025.1 Charadrius vociferus | reverse complement strand
CAGGGAGGTGGTTGAGTCACCATCCCTGGATGTGTTTAAGAGACGTTTAGATGTGGTGTTGGGGGATATGGTGTAGAGGAGAACTTTGTAGAGTAGGGTAGATGGCTGGACTCGATGATCCCAAGGGTCTCTTCCAACCTAGACAATTCTGTGATTTTCTATGATTTTTCTTAGCTTGAATTTAAATGGTTTTGTTTATAAGCTTCTGTGGTATTATGAGTTATTGGAATGCTTTCATGAAAACCATAAATGTATTCCAGTGTTTCCAAATACCACAGTGTTAATATTCAATATGTCTTAAAAAAGTTAAAAGGCTTGTCTATTGATAAAATCTTTATTTTTCTACATACTACTTAGCAAAATGACATATTTATGCTTGTTTTATTTACTAGTGTTTAAAGACAAGTACTTAATTTAATCTGCATTTTTAACTGAGCAATTATTCCACGGTAATGACAGCCTGTGTTCAGACTTCCATAGCTGGTTATTTAAAACAATCATGGAAAAAATGCACTGATTACAAGAATCTCTATGATACAGGATGCAAAGATGTGCGTTTTTTTCCAAAAAGTCATCTGTAGCACAGTTCTTGTTATATCTGGTAGCAGCTCAGATGAATATTTGCCTACTGTTAATAGACATTCTGTTCTCAAATTCGTGGTCGAATACCCAGACTCTTGGGTTGCTTCCCTTCAGACCAAGGTGAGAACTAGTTTGTAAGACTGCAATTACTGATACTTCATGCCTTTGTCCAACCCTTCTCTTGATGTGGTTTCTCTAAGAAACAGGACATCCTGAGTTATATTGAAAGCTAGAATAAATAAATTGTAAACTGCCTGCAAAGAAGCCTTGGTCACAGCCTGAGTGACAGATGGGAATCACTTGTTTAAGTATATTTGAAACATTTGACCGCATGTCACACACATAATGGATGAAGTTGGAAGGAGTCTATGGAGATTGTTGAGTCCAACCCCTTGCTCCAAGTAGGGTCCTCTAGAGCAGGTTGCATGGTAGGCCCATATCCAGTTGAGTTTAAAATGTCTCCAAGGACAGAGACTCCGCGACCTCTCTGGCCAATCTGTTGCAGGGTTTGACCACCCTCACAGTAAAAAGGGGTGGTTTGGGGGTGTTTGGTTTTTTTTAGGTTTGGATTTTTTTGGTTTGTTTGTGATTTTTTTTTTGTGGGGGGGGGGTTGTTTGTTTGTTTGTTTTTTTCTTTCCATTTAAATTGAGTATTTTGTACCTGCCTCTCTATTGATTTCGTTTGCTCTTTGTTTTCTTAATGGTAGTGATGGAAATACCTCAGTTTGTTAAGTAGAACTGGAAAGGACCTCAGGAGATAAATTTTAGTGTCTCCTTGCTCCAAAGCAAGATAAATTCTACTTAAATAATTCCTGATAGATATTTGTATAATCAAAATGGTTTTCAAAAATCCTCCAGTCATGAAGCTTCCACAATTTTAGACAATGTGTTCCAGTGCTTCACTGTCTTACCTTTGAAAAGCTTTTCCTGATGCTTAAAATAATCTCACTTACTGCAGTTAGTCCACTACTTCTTGTTTGTTTCCTAGAGGCATGGAAAAACTGTTATTTCATTGTGGAAAACTTCTTTTGCATATTTTAAGACTGTTATCCTGATTGTCTCTGTCTTCTCTCATCTGGATCAGTCCAGTTCTCCGTCTTTCAGTCTTCCCTCCTATGTCATTTTTCCTAAGCGTGTGATCATCCAAGATACTCTTTGAGCTTTATTTTCTGAAGGAGTCAGGTCTTTCTTCAGGTATTTTGTGCAGCATACAACATGGTACTCCAGCAGAAGCCATACTGGTAATAAATAGAATGAGTTTTTCAACTGTCCTGCACATAATGCTTGGCTTACTCTTCTTTATGTTCATGCATTTCATATGCTATTCACACACATGAGTTTAGATTTAATTTGAAATTAGCAGTGTACAACGTAAAATAAAAATGCATGCAGTTGTGTATGCAGAATGCCTGTTACACTGTGTAAATGCAGTTTTAGGGTTTTCCATCTTTTCCACCACTGATACATGGCTTGTGATTTATATATATTTGAACTTAGCAAAAGTAAGATAGTGGTATTCACAGGGTATTTGGACTTAAAAAAGTCCTGGGACCAGTGATCTCTTGTGGATAGATTGTGATGGAATGCTGGTTGCTAACTCAGTCATGCTTAGTCTTCTTTGAATATTAAGTGTAAAACTTTCCTGTGCCTTTAAATAGAGGAGTAAAGATTTGCTTGGCATGTAAGACCTACAAGAGAAGTTTGCAAGCACTGGTGTTCCTTAGTTTGAAGAAAACTGAGGGGAAATAGTTATATTTACGAGCGTGGAAAAGAGTATTAAATGGAGGGCAAGCTAAACAGTCCCATTACTTTAATCAATCCTTAAAGACAGATCAAAACCCAAAGGATTAGTCTGCAAACAATGAGAAATTTAACTGAAGTATGCAATATTGCTGGGTGCATTGTTTAGATTTTTTTTTTTTATCTGATTAGGTCTTTTATTTTTAGCACATTATCCATAAAAAGGTTTAGAGAAGTGTCTTGGTTTTTTTTTTTCTAATGTCTTCAGAGACAAGAAAGATCCTAACAAGAGAGGTTTATAGCAGGTAGAGTGTTATTTTTCCTTGCTGTGTGATCTGACTAATTATTGGCAGACATGGAGAAAGATTCTGAAAAATGTTACTTCTGATTGTGTTATTAAATAATGTTCATGTTATTAATGTGGGATGAAAACATTTCTTATATTCTATCAATAGAAAGCTGAGCTAAGACTGATGTCTTGATCGATGTGGAAAAGCAAAAGATACAGTGCTTCATGATGGGTAAGCCATAGTGGAGCAAAGAGAATAAGAAAGAGGCAAAAGAAAAGGGAGATATTGACAAGTCAGTAGACTTACTTTATGGGCTCACTTGGTGTTCCCAGATTGGGTGTACACTTAAGCACAGTCTTATAGTAGGTCTACTTGAGACCGTCTTATTTTCCTCTATTTGGTCCTCTCTTCTCCAGACCTTCAGTATTGGACTTCCAAGTTTTACTGTTGCTGCTGCCTAGAGACTGCTCTCCCCTATGCAAGTAGGTACTTGTTTAAGTTAATTGGAGGCACTTCTTATCTGGCCTGAATTGCCATGTCGCCAATGCTGCAAGCAGGCAGGGATTATTATTATTTTTTGGATCGTGTTTTTCTTTGTTGTCTTTGGAAGGCTGGGCATGTTGGTTTCAATCTACTTTTTGAATGTGAAATTTTTATTCTGTTTTGCTTCAATGAAATCACCCAGAGTAAAGTATTGACAGGTGCAGCTCAGGTGAAACTGGTATTCACTCCCAAACTAATGATTCATTGATGCCTTACATATGGACTGAAAGAGAACATTGATTAAGTATTGTTACAGACAAATGTGAAAATCACTCCGTAATTCTGAGTACATCATCTGGGAAATAGCAGCTTATTTTCACATAGTATAATCTCAATTTGTTAACCACTTTGAGCAACTTGGGTATATCCCTAGTCAGACCACCAGGTACTTAATTTCTAAACTGTACCAATATCTCAACTCTCACTCCCCAAAACCAAATTTTGATAAAAATGAAGTAATTGTTTTAATTCCATGTTAAGAACTCTCATACTGACACAGGGGAAAGGAAATATGCTTGGAACTGGCAGCTTACGGAAAAAAAAAGCTCTAAGAGCAGTTCTTCCTTAGTGTTACACTTAAGGTTGTTACAGAAACAATAATAAAGAACAATTTTGTACGAACATTTCTGCTTTAAAATGTTCTGTTTAGACATATCCAGAGCAGACCTACAAAAACTGAAAGACAGGCAACCTTTGATTCACTAATATTATTATTTAATTAACAATCATGATATGATTTTTTTTTTCTTTCAAAATCCTGTGGGTTTTTTTTTTTTTTTTAATACAGGTCACAGGTCTGATGTTTCTGACTTTCTTACTTTCATTTTCTTTTTTTTGTACTTTAAAAAAAAGGTCTTGCCACTACAGTGTTTGCTATAAAAAATTTACAAACAGGCAAAGATTAATGGGTAATTTTGAAGGTGCACAGAAAGCACAAAATGCAATGGAAAATAGAATAATGACAAGCTAGGTAGCTCACTGTGACAAAGAAACAGCCCAGGGAAAACAAGATGCTATGCAGAAAACTTCTTTGTCTTTTCTTCACTCTTACAACTCACAGTCTTGATTCTGAGTGGAGCAGAAAGGCACGTGGCAGGTCAACGCCTGGTTGCACAGCTGACGGTCACATGCAAGGCTTTGTCTTTGATAACTACTTGGTTCACTTTGAAGAATAAAAACCACGGGGGAGAGATGGAGTAAAATGAGGGGGCAAGAGCATCTTTGCTGACAAGTGAGGAAGACTTTAATCTAAGTTGCCAGGGAATGGTGACCAAAGCCTGAACAGAAGTGTAGGGAGGCATGAGAGGCAGTGCCTGGGAACGCAGCATGAAGGAGGCTCTAATTTTTCCACTGAGAAAACAGTGTGACGGGAGGCCTATCTCAGACACCTGGACATTAATTCACACAGCATGGGAAACAAACAGCTCAAACTTGCATGCTTATGGGTAAAGAAGCATCAAAAAGTCAACAAGAATTTCTTCATGATGGGTGTCTGCTACAGACCACCTAATAAGAAGAAGCAGATGAAGCTTTCTTTAGACAACTGGAAGAAGCCTCACTGGTGCAGGCCCTGATTCTAGTGAGGAATATGAGCTACTCCAAACCTACTGAAAGATGGCTGGGCAGAAGCAATCCAGGAGGTTTCTGGAGTGTGTTTAATACAATGTCTTGGAGGACAATCTGACTAGGGAAGCTGGTCTACTGGATTTATGATTTATGATTTATCTCAGAAAGAACTGGCTGGGAGTGCGAAGGTCATGGCAGTCTTGGCTTTAGCTATCATGAAATGGTAGAGTCGAAGACAATGAGAGAAGTGAGGAAGGTTAATAACAGAATTACAACGATGAACCTCAGGAGAGCAGAAACATGATGAACTAAAAAGATAACAGGCTTCTTTTACTACAGACTTAATATGTTAGCTTGGTACCAAGCACCAACTGTCTGTGGGATCATTCATTATATTCGGCTGTGCCTGTGTTTGTGTAATTTACCAGACAGGCAGTTAGAGCTAAAGCTTTACATTCAGACTCCTTCTCACATTTTTACAATTGAATATATCTGCTAAACACAAGGCCTCTTTGAAACTCATCTATTTATTACTTTTTTTCCTGTTTAAAGCCAGTATTTTCCTGATTTCATTGTAGATTTATTTAAAAAGAAATCATTTAATGCCCTGTGTGAAAAGAGGATATGAATTCTTGGAATTGATTTTCTAGTTCCAAATCATGTGTGCACTATATAATGAAATGTCACTGACAAGAATGAATGAAGAGGTTAATAAGTGAAATGTGGAAATGAAGTGCTATAATCCTGAGGAAACCACACAGTGAATTTTCCTGGTTTATGAGGCTGTCATAACTTCTAACATTTGGAACCAAACTATGGGAGAAGATCAAGTGCTGCTGTACATCAGATTTACTCCATAAAAGTTGCACATGCTTTTTCCAAAACCATTTTTCTCCCCAAACTTTTCTTATGGAATGATGAGAGCAAAACCTCACTTAAAAGCCCCATGCGTTTTCTCCTTCTTTCCTGGTCTCTAATTTATATTTAAGAAGCTGAAGCAATGACAGCTTCCCAGGTGAGACAGTTAACAGTACAAGCAGGAGAATTTCAGGCTTCATCGGTCTGTCTGGCACATAGATCTTACGATCAGACATTCAAGTATGCTCAGGGCACCTTCACAGTCTTCTGCTAGCATAGTCTGCTTTTGTGCTGGTACTGCACCACTGAAAACTTTAACCTGATTTTTAAATGCCTTTTTATGTCCTTAGATTCAACCCTCAAGTTAGATGCCCTCTCTCCCTGTATATTGCTTGGGGACTGTGTGTGTAGATGTGGTATTCATGAAGACATTTTGCTACCACGTCAAGACTATCATTAGGCTAATGTACAGACCTATGCTTAGGCTACATTTCTAAGAGAAGGCTTTATACCCAGAGAGAAGAAATTTCAAGATATTTCTTCCAGCTTCTGAATGAGTGCTCTGCTTGGTAGTAGAGGGTGAGAAGTGCGGGGTATTCTGACTTTTTGACTAAGTTTTGTGGGACAGTTTGTCGTTTTCTGGGCACTGGTAGGCTTTAGACCCCAGAGGTAAGTTATGTGGGGAACTCCTCCTGTGTGATTCTTGTTTGAGCTTAGTATGAGAGAAACTGAAGATGCCCAGCCTTTAGGTGTTTCTGTAGTAGCCCAGTAGCAGAAATCTAGAGTTCTGACAACTGTAATGAGAAAACTCACAGGCCTCCAGGTTTTGATGATGAATTTTAAGGGACATATTTTGGACATGGATGCCCATGGTGTCATATAAATACCTTTAGCCTCCCTAAGACTGTAACTTGAAGTATGTAGAGTCATTTTTGTAATATAAGAAAGGTTAGAGATCTTAGAAAGGTAGGAGATAAGAAGGGCTAATGTGGTTTTTAGATATCTGCTTCTTTATGTTACTTCCTTCTAGTCTGAGCCATTTACAGGTATTAGTTTTCCTTCTTTTTGGTGTGAAGTACATTCCATTGCAGGACAAGGGAGAGACAATTTGCTGAGAGCAATTCTGTGGCTAAGAGAAATTTAGTCCTGACACTGACTCAGAAAGAATCCTGTGCAGCTCTCTGAAGCTATAACAACCTGCCAACTTCAAGTGATTCTTTCCACCAACATACTTACTACTGTCTGTTGTGGCACAAAAGGAAGAAGAAAGATAGAGCTAAGTGAGCATTACAGTAGGGTCGGGTCTGCAGTATGATGCTCCAACCTTGTGAACTCAGCTGTTTCTTAGATGCTACTTTTGTGGTGCACTGGCTTTTTGGAATAAATTACATACACTCAAGAAAGAAGAAGAAAATATTAGGGCCGTTGACCAAAGGAAATGAAAATAAAATGAATACTTTTTCACTAAATGTTAGGTAAGTGCTGTGGCAAGTCTTGGAGTCCTGATGCTTGGAGCCATGTCATGGATCTCTTCTGGCACACATCCACATTTCCTTTCCATAGAAAGCAATGTCGGAGGAGAAGGGGGTTTGTATCCCCGATATCTGATGGTACTGCTACTGGGATAGGCATTTGGGCTCAGGATCTAAGAATACATCCTGGGTATTTTGGATGTCGTTGAAGTGTTAAATGTCTTAGCTGGTTTGACTGAGTCTTTTAAGGAAATGCCTAATAAACTCGAAGCTTGGATTTCCTCTTTCAGGCTGATAGAAAGAAGAAGATCCCAATCTTCTGAAAACACTCCATCCCTGATGCAGAGAATCAGGTCGGGTCCATCAAACAAGGTGCGTAAAAACTCTTTTAACTTAGTTGAAGTGTTTCAGATTTTCAGTAGAACAGAAAGAAGACATTTAAGCCTGTTTGGTTTCAATTTGTTTCCTCTGAAGGAATGATGAAATGCAAGGTGAAGTTACAATAACCAAAGAAATAACCAAGACTCACTGTCAATGTGAACCTGACAAAAGTGACTTGTGTAGCTAGTAGAAGTAACTTGTTATGTAGTCAGTTCTGAGAAATAGTTGGTAAATCAATATTAAAATAGATGAGATAGAACAATGAAGTTTCTAAATACCATACCATATTCCTTCTGTAGCCTGGATTAGAATCATAGAATCATCGAATTGCTAAGTTTGGAAGGGACCTTTAAGATCATCAAGTGCAACCATCAACCTACCCTGACAAACCACCTTAGAGTAGGTGAACAGCTGTTTCAGTTTTAAGTGTAAAGCACATTACTTCTACTTTTTCTGTTAAAGCAAGCTCAAAATCCTTTTGCAATAATTTTAGTCTGCTCAGAAATTAACTTGTCACCAGCTAGCAAGCCATCAGCTAACACCTTCAGCATCCCAGCTGTTATCTTGATGCACCATTACAGTACACCTTGTTCATGTATCGATGATTGCTGTTGTTGTGGTTTGGGCTGAACTGGCCACTGGGTGGAATGACAGATGCTCCCCCCTACCTCTCTTCAAAGAGAGGCAGGAGAGAGAGAAAGAGACTTACGAGTTTAGAAGGAACTAAACTACTTTAATGAAATATTAATAAAATAAAAAGGAAATAATGAAATATATGGGATCAAAGGCAGACGAACAGAGTCCTCCTCAGACGTCAGCCATTGAAGAAAGAGGGCTGACCCTTTGATCCCTCAGCTTTTATACTGAGCATGAGGCAGATGGAATGGAATACCCTGTTGGTCAGTTTTGGGTCACCTGTCCTGTCCGCTGCCCCCTGCAGGTGCGACCCCTCTACACTTTTCCGCTTCTGACCCTCCAACGGGGCAAATAACCAAGTTATCTGCCCTTGGGTGTTATAGCAGTAAGTATAAGCAGGAGCCTCTCTGCATTCCATGCCTTGGCATCAACTATAAACACAGGTCTTATCACTCCCAGAGCAAACATTGTCTGCACAATATGCTGTTAATTTCAGTAACTAGAAGAGGCCCAGCTAAGAAGCAAAGTTACTGAACAGAAAATTGGTCCTGTTTTACCTCAAACCAGGACAGCTACTCACCTTGAAGTCTCTTCTTCTCAATTGGTTGAGCAGCAAACACACACTCTCAAGCAGTTACACCCACATTCTAACTGCTGCCTTTAGGCACTTGACTGTTGCATTACAATACCAAAAAAAACAATGTTAGGCGCTAAACATAGATTTTCTTTTGATATTTCCAAGTTATGTCAAAACTTCTAAAAATATTCAGTTTTAGTAAGGCTTGTGACACCAGCACTCACAACATTATCATTTGGAAGCTGAGAAAGTACGTCTGGATGAGTGGATTACTGGATGGATTGAAATTCGGCTGGACACTGAGCTCAGCGGCTTGGTATCTTGTTGGCAGCCAGTAAGTAGCAAGGGGAGTACTCCAGAGGCCAATACAGCGGCCAGCATCGTTCAGTGTCCTCACCAGTGACCTGGATGATGAGATAAAATACACCCTCAGCAAATCTGTGAATGATATTTGCCAGGAGGGCCTACATACCTAATGGTAAAGCTACACTCCAGAGAGTCCTTGAGAAACTTGCAGTTTGGATTGACAGAAACCTTATCAAATTAAATCACGAGAAGTCCAGAGTTCTGTATTGGGAGGTGGAATAAACTTTCACACAGGTATATCAAGTGGCTGAGCAGTAGCCCAAATGGGAGTCACAACTAATGCCAAGTTGAATTTAAGCCAAAAGTGTGCTCTCAACTCAAATAAGTCACATGATATACACTGGTCTACATTAGGAGGCATGTGGCCAATGGGTCAAGAGAATTTATTATTCCTTTACAGTTAGTGTTGGTGAGACTGGACCTCCTGGAGTACTTTGTCTGGTTTTGGATGGCCTGTTCAGAACAGATGCAGAGAAACCGAGGAAATTTTAGCAGAGTGTTACAAAGATGGTCCAGGGCCTAGAGCATGTGATCTGTGGATGGAGATTGAGGGAGGGGGTCTTTTGAGTTTGAAGATGAAGCTAAGGGGCAATGTAATAGCAGTTTGCAACAACATGTTGGGGGAGTTAGAAAAGGGAATTAGAAAGATAAAGCCAAATTATTCTTGATAGTAGCAGGTGGTATAACAACAGCATAATGTCCACAAATTGCAGTTTGGGAGATTCAGGTTATGAATTAGAAAAAACTTCTTCACCCTAAGGTTAATGAAACACTAGAATGGGTTGCCTCAGGGAGTTTGTGGAATCTCCATATTGAGAGATTTACAAAATTCAGCTGGATGTATCCCCAGCTAGCCTGTTCTAAAGTTGGCAGTGGTGCTACTTTGGGCAGAAGGCTAGAAGGCTATACCAGATATCTTCCAGAGGTCTTGTACAGACAACATGGCCATGATTGTATGATTTCGACTGAACAATTCGACCGATGATATTTAAAAAACATCATTGTTATGATACTCCTGATCTCCATGTCTTTTCTTTCTTTTCTGACCAATAAGTAATTAATAAATCCTCATAACAAGATGGTAACAGAATACATAATACATAGAGAAACTAAGAAGCTGAAGCTAAGAGGCACAGTCAGAATTTCTTGTCTCTTAGTTCTCAAAATTACAGGTCTTACCTCCATCCTTAACTTTTAATGACACAATTATCTTACACTGAATCGTTAATGTTTCATTAGGGAATGTGTACAAAATCATGAACGTAGCTCATTTTTTATTGTCTGAACCACATAAGGATATACATTTATTGTTAAAATCATTTAATACAGGCAATTTTGGAAATCCGTGCAGAATATCTTTTTTCTTCTGTTTTTCCAGGTAACATTAGCTTATTTCATAACTCAGGAGTTCCAAGACCATTCATCCAATATAATTTTACATTCATTTATTAAAAAGAATAACTTCAGTAACTTATATGAAGTAACGGTGTTGCTGAACTGCTAATCTCTGAGACCCTGTTTCATATTGATTTTACTCATAAGAGTTAGACATGGCAAGTCATATGGGTAAATCCTGATGTTTGTTATTTTCAAGAACTCAAAATAATACCAAAGGGCTCTCACAGAATCACAGAATCACAGAATGGTTAGGGTTGGAAGGGACCTCTGGAGATCATCTAGTCCAACCCCCCCGCCAGAGCAGGGTCACCTACAACAGATTGCACAGGACAGCGTCCAGGCGGGTTTTGAATGTCTCCAGAGTGGGAGACTCCACCACCTCTCTGGGCAGCCTGTGCCAGTGCTCCACTACCCTCAAGGTAAAGAAGTTCCTCCTCATGTTAAGATGGAACTTCCTATGTTCAAGCTTGTGCCCATTACCCCTAGTCCTATCACTGGGCACCACTAAAAAAAGACTGCTCCCATCCCCCTGGCATTCTCCCTTTAAGTATTTGTAAGTATTAATAAGATGCCCCCTCAGTCGTCTTTCCTCCAGACTAAAAAGACCCAAGTCTCTCAGCCTTTCCTCATAAGAAAGATGCTCCAATCCCTAATCATCTTTGTAGCCCGTTGCTGGACCCTCTCCAGCAGTTCCCTGGCCTTCTTGGCCACCAGGGCACATTGCTGGCTCATGGTCATCCTGTTGTCCACCAGGACTCCCAGGTCCCTTTCCACAGAGCTGCTCTCCAGGAGGTCAGCCCCCAACCTGTACTGATGCATGGCGTTATTCCTCCCCAGGTGCAGTACCCTACACTTACCCTTGTTGAATTTCATAAGGTTTCTTTCTGCCCAACTCTCCAGCCTGTCCAGGTCTCGCTGTATGGCGGCACAGCCTTCTGGCGTGTCAGCCACTCCTCCCAGTTTTGTGTCATCAGCAAACTTGCTGATGGTACACTCTATCCCTTCATCCAGATCATCAATGAATATGTTGAACAGGACTGGGCCCAGTACTGACCCCTGAGGGACACCACTTGTTACTGACCTCCAACTAGACTCTGCACCACTAACCACAACCCTGTGAGCTCTATCTGTAAGCCAGTTAACATTTCACATCAACCTTCTTTAAAATACTCTGACGTTTATAACAGTAAAAACAAATTATTAAAATAGAGTATTGGTTAACAGAGAAGCAGCTGGGGGAATTACAAAAAGCAATCTGGGGAGCCACAAAAAATGGAAAGACCGTCCAGTAATTTATTCTGTGGTAATTTACAGTTGGACATCCTTGGTTTATTAGGTGTGCTATATGACGTATGAAGCCAAAACAATGTTATGACCTATGTTATGATGACTAGCAGTATACCTTGTGATATATGTCACTCCATTCTGCACTTCTGGGATTGAGCCTAGAATGTTTCAGCTATGTTTTATTTTAAAAAGTATTTTCTTACAGTTTTCCTCTACGAAGTAACATCAAACATAGACTTTTTGTATATGTCTAATTGGAATCCTTGGACAGATTACCTTGGAAACATTTCTAAGTTTGGATAGGAATCTCAATGCTGTTTAAGTATTTTAGAAAAAAAAGATATTTATGATCATGGCTTTATTTTTTTATATATTTTGATGTAATGTCTGGGTTTTTTTTGGCTGAATATCCGAATAGCTACCGGTTTGGGCATTTTCAAACCACAGTTATTCCAATCTCTTTGAAATTCTGTGGACGTTGGCAGCAAAATGTAATTTATTTGGATTCCTTAGAGAATACCAACGATATATTTTTGTAACAAAGAAAGATCTAGGTACATATGTATATATTCTGTTAAATATTTACAGATAGTGAGAACATTTGTTATTTTAGTGAGGTAGGGCTTAAAGAAAAGAAAAAACCAAAAGATATATTAGTTGCCCTTAGAATTGATTTTGCTTTTAGATATAAATAGACCTGAAAGCCAGGCTTATTTTAACCTTCAAGCTTGGTTGAAACTCTAATATGGATAGAAGAGGAGATGCAGCCAGCAGTCATTACTATAGTGTTTGAAAAGAGGCAATGCTACAGTGCAAAGTGTCGGGGGTGGGAGATGTGGGGGGAGGGGGCAGAGGAACAGAGGGGATCTGTCTGACTCAGAAAATCCATACTGCATGACATCTCTTATATATCCTGAGGATTTGATCTAAACCAGAAAAGAGAGTGATGCCTACTTTTCATTTACTTGCATCCTGATTTTTTTTTTTTTTTTTTTTATTTTACCCAGAGTTTTTTGCCCACATTGTTAGCAAGGTCAGCTACACAGTTATTTCTCTTTTGATGAAGTTAATAAATTATGGTGAGTCATGTCTTGAAATGTGCTGTTTTACCAGAAAAAATTTACAAGGAGGAATGACTTGGGTTAATTGCTTGCCTCACCTGTCAGAGCTGGTATTTCTGACTAACCATCTATTTACAAATCAGTTCCAAATAGAGTAATGAAAAAAGTTTTGTATTTGCATAAGGAATCTTTGAACAGTTCATGTACATTGCAAGCTCTTTTGTGGCATTGGCTAAGGCCCAAAACTTGCAAATGTGTATGCATGTATTTAGTTTATGACCAAGTAGGTTTGTTGTGCATAAAATTAATTAGCTGCATATATCTTCACAAGATCAATCTTGAAAGCATAGGAAACTTATACCTATCAGCTCTTGTCCTGTGGCACATCAGAACTGGAAACTTTGGATTTTCAATCTCTACAAACCAAGTGAAAAAGAAAGTACAAGCTTTTGAGAGCATGTACTCTAAAGCAGAATTCAAAACATTTGGAAAGAGCTACCAGCGATATACATGGTTATATATTGCTCATCTTGTGAAATAAAAATATGTAAGTGATGATCAAAATTCTAAAGTCCCATTTGACTAGTTATCAATGCAGTTTTAGAAAGCATAGGAATGAAAATGCATGTTCCTCCATGCTATAGAGGAGCACTCCTTTAATATGACTGTTCAGGATATATATAAATCTGGAATTCCTTTTCTTTGAATGTTTCTGTCTAAACTTTTCAATAGGTATTGGCCAGTTCCTCAAAGAATAGATACATATCAGAATCTGCTTTGGGCTGGATGAGTTAGGTTTCATTAAATGTGGGGTAAGACTTTGGAATAATAATTCACTAAGATTTTAAAACTTTGAATTTCAGTTTTGTATTCCTGTTTCTACTGACCGATAAATGATGACAGGCCCTTATTTCCCTCTCCATAAGTGCAATATCATTGTATATTTTGAACTATTTAATAGCATTTTGATCCCAAGGAGACTGAAGAAAATGATAGCATATGGATTAACCCCTTTCCATCTGTAGAAACGGTTCAAGTTGATATAAAGATATTTATAAGGTTTTTTAGTTAAAATATTCTTATGTAGCATACTTACAAACATGACAAAAGCCTTTCCACCTAGGATGCAACTGTAGTTCTGAGGTGCAAATCAAATGACCTCTGACATCAGAAACTGATCTGTTCATCTCTTCTCTGTGGTTTGGCAACAGGAATAATTCTTCTTTGTTTATCCTTATGGCGTATCTTAGATAAGTCCATAAATCTCTGTTCATTTTTCCCCTTGCATAACCAATGGGATTCTGTGTCCCATTTAACTTTTAGCTTAGATTTTTTGTCTAATTTATGGCTAAGGCCTACCTTTACTGTGCAAGTCATGAGTCATAGTTGCATATTTATTCAAATGAAATATTTTAGGATTCCATTACACAGAAGTGACAGAAATGAAAAAAAAAAAAACAACCACCCAACATAAAATACAATTCAGTTTATCAAATGATATGGTTATACCCTCTTAGTTCAGGAAAATTCAAGATTCATTTATCACTGTACTGGGATATGTAGTACTTTGTCATTTTAAGATGAAAATCCTGCATTTTACATACTGAAAGTTGCAGCAAGTGTAGTAGTAATTACTTGCAGGGACTTTTCTAGATTGCTGGTTCAGAATTTTTTCCAGGGCTTTTATATGAAATCCTACATAGTAATTATGAAATGCAGACAATAAGAAAGTGAATAGCTGGAAGACTCTTTTCAGGGCTATTACTTATGATTTACTCATGACATTTTAAAATGAGGTTTAGAGAAAAGAAATTGGAGATCAGGTTCTTGTTACTTAACACTGAAGAATGTTCATACAGCTATTACTACTGGTATGTGATTATGGATAATTGCACATGAAATAGCTTTTCCATATCTTCATTTTGAAATAATTAAATACCCTGCTTAATTTTAGTTTTCTTGTTACATATTTCATAAGACTATGATTTTTTTTTTTTTAGGTACAGCAACCACATACTTTCAGAGTGTTCATTTTTGTCATTTTTAACAGTAAAAGAAAGTCAGGAATCAAGATAAAGTAAAATAAATTCTGAAAAAAAGAAACGAAATGATTGGCTGTATCTAGGCTGAAGAAAAAAGGGCTGTTAGGTGCCATGGACAGACGTCCTCTAGAAGTATGAAGGTCCAGTACACAAAATAGTTGCAGTTTGGCAAAAATTGCAAGCACACAAAATTCAAAACATACCAGTGAATTGTTGCAAACATTACCTCTTTCTGCCAGTTGTTAGAGCTTTCTGCTCCTGCTAAGATTTTCAACAAGATGTGTGACGGATAAAGTAATCACTAACTTTTTCATTAGTTGCAGAAGGACACACCTGGGACATTCCTGATTCACCAACACATACTGGATGAGCTCACCAGACTTTAGCCAGTCTAATCTAGTTGCCTGGGTTCCCTTAGTATCTAATGGAGAGAAGCAGGTATCTAGGATGCCAATCGTTACATTGTGGGATATGTGTCTACGAGAAATAGGAGGAATCACCTTACGGTTGCCCCTGCCTTGCTTAGTGAACTGCAAAGAAAACTTACACAACCAGTATAAGTACAAATGTAGATATAAATGTTAGGTGAAGTGAATTCACTCTTGGTAGAAGGTTAGTAGAAAGATTAGTCTTAAGAATATATTTGCTGAATCCGTATCTTTATGTCTTCAGTAAAAACAATTAAAGATTTTCAGATGAACAGAGACCATAAACGTGCCTATTTGGCTCATTTTTGTCTCCCTTGTTCATTTTCACTCCAGAGCAATAAGGAGAAATCTCACTTTTTCAGCTCTACTGTTCTCAGAAGATACCACATCACTTCAAAATGTAGAGCAAGCAGGTCACTGTTCAACTGGTAAATGAAGAAAATAAACACTGTATTTGGACAGTCTGATAAAAAATCCAGAATCCTCACCACACATCCCATCACAACTGTAAGTCCAGCTTTGTTTTTTTTCTCTTTACTAGTATGTTGTCCTGCCAAGTTCAGGGTGTTTAGTCTCCTTTTAAAAGGAAAGATGCATGTGGAACTAAAACTGAATCTCAGAGAAGAATGAGAAATAATGTTTTTACTTCTTTGTGTCAAAAGGGTATGTAGCCATTTCAAGAAATAAATGACTGGCTTAGAATAAGGCATCAATACACTGATTTAGAAGGCCAAAGTGGTTCTATTCTTCTTTCCAGGCATACCTATAATTTAAGTTATACTTTGGACGTGAATATATCTGAGCACATTCCTGTTCTTAAAATTATTTTCCTTTATATTGTTATGGACAGTTGGAACTTTTCTTACATTTCTTCAGATTTTCCAAAGCTTATTTATTTATTTATTTATTTATTAATTCCAGATAAGTTTCTAGTTTCTGACATGTATTGATTTTGTTTTCATTTACATTTCTCTGTAATTTGGGCCTCTGTGTATACTTACTGTAAGATATTACTTCTATGTAAGGGACATACATTGTTTTCAAAACAGTGATTTTTTCCTCTCCCATTTGTTTTTGAAGAGCTAGTATTTAGAGCTAATATGGCTCTCACTCAAAATAGACATTTGCGGGATGATTATGCTTTAGTACTTCTTGATTTGGGAGACTCACCAGTCCTTACCACAATCTATCTGTCTTTGTTAAGAAATTGAATCCACTTTACTTGTCAGTCTTTGCTTTAGGAGACTTCTTAGTAATCAGGCATTACTGTGTTTTTCAGTTCTTTATTGGCTTTGCTGCCCTTACAGTTTTCAGAGAGACACAAATAGCCTTTTTGAATGGTGTGCGGTGGAAGGTTGTTATCAAGCCTCGTAGGCAACATCACAAACTACAAAAGCAAAATTAGCTGTCTTTTTAAACAAACTCTGGAGGGGAAATCTCAGGTTCTGAATCTGATGTCCTATGCATCTCTCACAGCTCATTGACAGCAGTAGGAGTTCCCCATGGATGCTTGAGGAGAGAATGTTTCTAGCTGTTGCGCTGGGCCCCACAACACTTTGTGCCACAAAGCAAAATTATAATGGTAGAGTAAATCTCAACTTCAGGCACATAATAAGGAGATTTAAAAAAGTCAGTCTTTTATTTTAGACTTTTAACTAAAGAAGATTGATTTTGGATCATCAAGCTGAAACTTGTCATGTGTCCTTACCTTTTCTATATCTGTGTGTATGGAGTCAAACAATGAATGGCATACCAGTTTGCAGCATTTTTTTCAGTAGAATTAAATTATCAGTTTTATTTTTTCAGCGGGAAAAACAACTGAAACAATCATTGATTTCACAGTAAATTGCCATAGGTATCAAAATTCCCAGGATTATTAATAACAACAACAACAACAACAACAACAATAATAATAATAAATACCTGTCTATACCACACAAATATCTGCACAGCATGAACACTCTGTTCAAGCAATGTTTGCACCCAAAGAGGAGATGCTTCCTCATTCAAAAAAAGCCTTCACTTCAGTTTTAACGTATGGACTGTATTGGGGGATGTATTGGGAGTGCTGACTGATGAGAAGCTCAACATCAGCTGGCAATGCATGATCGCAGCCCAGAATCCCAGCCATATCCTGGGCTGCATCAGAAGTGTGGACAGCAAGTCAAGGGAGGTGATTCTGCCCCTCTACTCCGTTCTGGTGAGACCCCACCTGGAGTACTGCATCCAGCTCTGGAGTCCCCAACATAAGAAGGACATGGACCTGTTGGAGTGAGTCCAGAGGAGGGCCACAAAAATGATCAGAGGTCTGGAGCACCTCTCCTATGAGGACAGGCTGAGAGAGTTGGGGTTGTTCCACCTGGAGAAGAGAAGCCTCAGGGGAGACCTTATACCAGCCCTCTAGTACCTAAAGGGGGCCTACAGGAGAGCTGGGGAGGGAATTTTTACAAGCACATGTAGTGATAGGATGAGGGTAAATGGATTCAAACTGAAAGAGGGGAGATTTAGATTAGATATTAGGAAGAAATTTTTCGCTCTGAGGGTGGTGGGACACTGGAACAGGTTGCCCAGAGAAGCTGTGGAAGTTCCATCCCTGGAGGTGTTTGAGGCCAGGCTGGATGGGGGTTTGAGCAACCTGGTCTAGCAGGAGGTGTCCCTGCCTGTGTCAGGGCGGTTGGAATTCAATAATCTTCACGATCCTTTCCAACCTAAACCATTCTATGATTCTATGACTGTGGAAAATGCATGGCAGCTTTAGAATGCTTCTCTTCCTTTCCACGTAAGGTATAGGAGCTGATGGCTACTTTTACTCATTGCCATGAATAGCAATCAATCAATGCTCCCCGTCTTTTTAGACCTCAACTTACCACAATTCTTTGTCCATTCTTCTTCCACTATGATATGTGAATTTTCTGGAGACTGTTAAAGTCACTGCATCAGCATAAACACAGGTCTTTTTGTGGGTCAATAGTGGAGGAAATGATTGAGATGAAGTTCTACTAACTTGTGCTTGGCTGACTCAATGCTAAGCAGACATTTTTTCTTCCAGACCTGTCGTAAGTCACCGAGGTGACTTGTAATACAATGTGACTAGTAGTATAGTACACCACTATACAGTAACAGCAAACACATGGAGTGTAAACAGGTTTTATATCTCTAAACCAGAGGTTGCGTAGTTTTCCTGTGAACACAGATGGATGCGTTTAATGGAAGACTCCAAAGCACCCTGGTTCTAGTAGTGTCAATTCTCAGTTAATGGTGGTGTGAAAAGATGGCACAGAAAGAAGTGATGTACACCAAACATGACACCATTACGTTTGATTTATTAGGCAGACCAAGTCAGTGAAAGGTGGTGTCAGGGAGACCTTCTCATTCATATTCAGATGTACACACATGTCATTAATTTCAAACTGCCCCAGTTACTCCTCTAAGTGGTGCAACTGGTATTCAGCAAATGTGACCATCTCTATGTTGGGCTTGGGCAACATCTTAGCTCCTGTATGTTAAAGTTCATCTAGTTGGGCATGCTCCTTCTATGTGATGTTGGACATCTGCATATAGATGTCCCCCTGATCTCTGCCTTTGCAGATTGTTCCCCCCTTGGTTGTTGCTGACTACACTCCGTTCCTGCTTGCCATGGCTTATTATACTAATTTCCTGTGCACTTTATCCTTGGCTCTTGGCCAAAGCAAGGCCATATTACTTCTTTGTCAAAAAGTGAAGACAAAAGTATCTCATAAGATAACCATAATTCATTACAATAAAATCATACTCATACCACACATTTGTTGGATGGATAAATGTCTTTCCCAGAATCCCAGTCCTCACATCCTCCTTTTGGGTATTTATATGCCATCGTTCATGCTATTTCACAAATAACATTATTTGTCTTAGAATTTGATAAAAAATACACTTTCAGGAAGTCACATCGTACATATCAGTAGTCTCATTTGTGATACATTGCCACCATAGCAGAAAATACATAATGAAAAACAGTTCATTACTGTTAAAAATTTCTTTCTGCTGTCTTCATTAAGTAAATATTATATCTTATTTTGCTGTTGGCTACATGAGTCACCTAATTTATTCCCTTAATATTAATTTGTTCTTTGAAATAATTCACAATAAATTTGATTCCTTGAGGAAATATCAGAACAACTCTCAGCTCTAGAATATTCTTCAGTAAACTCTATAGAAGAGTGAACTCATCCCCGATAGCGATACCTTTCTACATGATCCACAAATATATCACAGATCTAATTATTGTTTACTGCTAAAGTTTTTTTCAGAGTTGCCAATGGTTTGTTGTAAACAACGGCTTTCTTTCATACATACAGTTTATCTCCTTTGGCAGTGGAATCCTTGTGTCTGAACTGTGATTTCATTATCTGCTGGTTTTGGCTGGGATAAAGTTAATTTTTTCCATAGTAGCTAGTATGGGGCTGTGTTTGGAATTTGTGTGGAAAACAGTGTTGATAATTTAGGGATGTTTTAGTTATTGCTGAGCAGTGCTCACACAGAGTCAAGGCCCTTTCCAAGGCAACAAGGCAACGAAGATGATTAGGGGATTGGAACATCTCTCATTTGGAGAAAGGCTTAGGGCCTTGGGTCTCTTTAGTCTAGAGAAAAGAAGATTGAGGGGGCATCTTATTAATACTTACAAATACTTAATGGGAGGATGCCAGGGGGATGGGAGCAGTCTTTTTTCAGTGGTGCCCAGTGATAGGACGAGGGGTAATGGGCATAAACTTGAACATAGGAAGTTCCATCTTAACATGAGAAGGAACTTCTTTACTTTGAGGGTAGTGGAGCACTGGCACAGGCTGCCCAGAGAGGTTGTGGAGTCTCCCACTCTGGAGACATTCAAAACCCGCCTGGACGCTGTCCTGTGCAACGTGCTGTAGGTGACCCTGCTCTGGCAGGGGGGTTGGACTAGATGATCTCCAGAGGTTCCTTCCAACCCTAACCATTCTGTGATTCTGTGATTCTGTGATTCTGTGATATTTCTTTATGTGCAGCTAAACATCATTATATGAGATATAAAACGTATGTAAGAGTTATCATTTGAACTTTTGAACCACATTTTAATGGGGTCGTGGTAGACAGTAAATTATCCATGAGCCAGCAATGTGCCCTTGCTGCCAGAAAGGCCAATGGAATCCTGGGCTGCATAGGGAAGAGTGTGGCCAGCAGGTCGAGGGAGTACCTGAAAGAAGAGGGCAAACCAATCAGTCAAAAGCTAGCTCTGGCTCATGCTATAACCATCTTAAATAGATTGGTAAGGAAATATTCAAACTCTAAAGGAATCTCGAATTGTGGAAGCTTTAGGAGTTAGATTAAAAAAATAACATTGTTACAATAAGCTTTTAAGCAAACAGGTTTGTATGAGTCAAAATTTATTACCTGAAATTGTAACAACCTAAGAAAACAGAAGACTTCTAATCAGTAAGTTCATATTATGATGTTTTAAGTTACATCGTCAGGCCAGCTTGAGTTTTTATCGGTCAAATGATCTCTGCACTGTGCTCCTTATTCTGGTGTAAGGTTACGAATAACCATATTTTCAATGACGGGTCAGAGAGCCACTTGAGTAAGGATAAGAAAACCTTACTGATGAGCTCAAAAAGTAACTATTCCAGGTGCAGGAGAAATAATAAACAACCCTTGGTATGCCTGTGTTTCTGGAGCCGTTGTTTTCTGAGTAGTGAATTGGGAGAAAAAGTCACCATATTCATTAACCTTTTTTTTTTTTTTTTTTTCTTGCATAGGCATTGTGCATTTTTTGGAACTACAGTGGAAATAGGTCATTCAGATTGCCAGAGATGAAGGAACATAGATGTCATGGTAAATGTGGCTTATTGTGTTGGCTTCTTTGGGGAATTAGGGTGATGAATGCCTAGAAGAGTCGAAGAATATTTGAACTACATGCCTGCCCTGAGCTGATGATCTGCAGGCTATGCCTAAAAGCAACTGTTATCAAACTCAGGTGTGGTTTGTCCTTTTGCCCTGACAGCATCTTCAGAGACCCATAAGCAGATTAACTTTGATGGGATAGTGATGTAAGGTCAGTTGGCAAGGGTTGCTGCTGAGGGTGGTCAGAGCTACCTGCTTTTCTAAAAGAGAAGGCTTGTGAGATGGTTTCATAACATGAAATATGAGAGTTCTATGTTGTGTTTGCTATCACAAAGGGAATAAATGTGAATATATTACAAGCTTTTCAATGTGGAGGTGTTCCCCACTGTTCTCCAGCTACTTCAGAGACTTATAACTGACTGTCGTGGTAGGGTAGGGTTTTATTCTGCTCCTGTACAGAAAAACAGGTCTGACACATGGAACCCTAATTGGGTGGGAAGAAAAATGCAAGAACCATCAAGGCTTTCTTTCTCATTTCTCCAAATGGCAGTCCTACCTGGTACTCAGCGATCATTTTGCTTTGACGAGCTGTAACATTGATTGCCCTGGTGAACAGCTGTCAGATAGGGAAAAAATGGAATAGCATAAACACACCAAGAAACATATCATTATTGAAGGACGGTAAGTTTCACTGTAGTCTTACTATTCTGAGCTGAAGAATGAAGTGCAATTACTTTGCTTTCATTCTGACTATTATTTATATAAAAGATTATAAAATTTACCTAGAACTGACAATATCAAGAAGGTAAAACTTGGCCTTTTCACCTCTTACCTCTTAAAGTAACACATGGGCTTTCATTTTGATTTAATGTGTAGCAGTATCACCCATGACAGTATGCTGAAATCTTCCATATCTTGTTTTATAACTTTTCAAAGAGTATCAGTCAGATTTTATCTAAGATGGAATTGACAACAAATGACTTTTTCTTCACTTGAGTTAATGACGTAATTTCCTCATTGAAAATGACAACTCTGTGGGTTATGAAGCAGTGAAAAAGTCTAATATTTTTAGTATCTTTTAAATCAATGCTATTCCTCTTTTGCATTCTGCATATTCATAAAAATTAATATGAGTGAGATAATAATCTCTCATATTTTGCTGGATGTTACTGGTAGCTCTGTTTTGTTTACGGTTTTGTGGCTGACCCTGAGTTTAATAAATTATTTTCCCCTATAATTTTCAAAATGTCAGGATACAAAACAGAAAACATGGTCTTTTTTTTTAAAAAATCTATTTGACATTTTAAATGTGGGCATAAACTGTAGTTTATAATGAAGATGTCTATATCAGAGACAAGACCTGGAGATCAGTTTTACTATGGATTTCACGTTGGACGATGTCTCTAAAGAAGTTGTGCTGGAGTTATGACACCAGTTGGCCTCCTAAATGACATGTGTTTCTATTGAGCTGATGAACTATTTTACTGCTCACTGTATTTGCATACTGAGTGATAAGAATTGTTGATGCATACCCTTTCAGAAAGTATGTGACATATTTATATTACACTGAACTGTCTGAATAAGGGAACAGGTTGTGTTGCTAAGGATACAAGAAAGAGCAGAACGATGCAGCCACTGCTGTGCTGGAAGATTACCTTTATCATTATAAAAAGAAAACAAGAATAATCAATTTTAATACACAGTTTCAGGTGGCAGTCCAAATATTCACTGAAAAAGAATGATACAGTTGTAACGTTTTTATATTAAATCCTTTGTTTGGAATAACCTTCTAGACAGGCAGCCAGAGAAGATGCAAAATTGTTTCAAGTGTGAAACGGTATAATTTAAAAAATGCCATAATGACTACATTAGTATTAATAATTACAATAAATATTACAAAAAATCTAAAAAGACATAATCTCAAGAGGAATCTTTTATGGTTGTTGTGTTTCAAAAAGCTGCAGATTCAGCATCTTAAAACTTCTGGTAGCTCCATTTAGCTTATTCTTGTTCTCCTGTCCAGTACAAGAAATAAGAATTATGAATTGGGCTAGTTCATTAAGGAGTGACTGAATTAAAACATGCACTTCACTAGGGTACAGGTTTGTAGTTTTACAATCCTATAGCAATACATCCTTGTGATTCTGAGTCTTTAGATAGAGAACTTCAAGAGATCTTTTCTGTGAGTAAAATATCAATGTGATCAAAGTCAGATGTAAACACCTCACTAATTTGAAGAGGCAAGAGTTTCGCTGCACAAGCACCACATTAACATTTCCTAAGCTAAATCATAACTGCGAACATGTTTCTGATGACTATAACATTTGTCTTTTTTTTTGTTTTGTTTGTTTGTTTGTTTTTAAATCGGCAGTCTGCTAACTGCACTATTCAACAGTGAGGGAAGAAGAAAAGACAACAACTGTGCTATAGCATTTACAAAATACATGAACGTGCAGGCAGCTAAGCATCTCCAGTGTCTAAGTTGGCATAAATAACAAGTGTAAGTGACTTCCGTTTCCTTCAGGTAGTTCCAGTGGCTGGAAAGCAGACCAGAAACAAACTGATAGACATTCTCACAATGAGAACAAATTAATAACAATATCTGACCATGTTAGTAAAGGGATAAACAATCATAATTCTGTACATTCTGTTCTCTTAGACATAGATCTCCAGGCAGGTTTCATCATCGCCCATATTAAGTTATTCATTTTGCCATTTGAATTTGAAATACTGTTTTGTGGCCTCTGGTCTGGCTCATACCATCAGATATCTGGTGCCTGTGGCATTTTAATTTATATTCTAGGACCAACAGAACCTATACACTAGACAAAAGTCAGGCAAGCTAAAACCAGTGAGAAATCCTGGGACAAAAGCCCCAGAAGGAACATGCAGAAAGGAGAGAAATGTGCTTAGATGATTTCAGTTCCAAAAATGCTTCTCATTAGTTTTACCGCAGAGGAAGAAATCACTGCCTGAGAGTCGCGATAGACATGTTTTCTTCCTGCATATTCTGATTTTGAATCTCTGCTGCTCCTAAATAGATGATCATACTATTGTGCTTGTTTACCAAATTAGTTGAAAGACCTTGAACTTCACAAGCCCATCACTGTTTTGAATGAAATGTTGCCTTTGATATTCCTTATTTGTATTTATTTACATGCTTAGTTGTATTTGAGACAGAAGGGAAAGAATTTCCCTACTCAGAGCAAGGAAGTTAGTATTTCTCTGGCAAACAGAGCTTAAATAATTAGACCCTGCACAGCTTTTAATTCCAGTATTGTGTGCATAGAAAAGGTCAACTTAGAGGTGAACTCTGAAATCTTCTTTTAAATAAATCTTAGAGCTGTCATGATTCATTTTTGTCCAGGACGCTTGCCAAGTCTGAGGGTTAAAACTTCCATTATATGCTATTTTTCTAGTGACTATGCAACTAGTTTAAGCTGAGCTAACTCTTAAGAGGTTTGGAAATTAAATAACTTAGTTGTAAAAAGTGTCACTGTGCTGTTACAGATCTCTTCACTAAAATGGGAGCCTCTTTTAGAACAAATACAGAAAAACACCTCTGAAAAATATAAAAAAGGTGAAATTACAACTGCACTTGTTCTAATAAGTGCCTGTCTTAACAGAATTTGAAGTTGTACAGGTTTAAAAACAGAATATTCAGAATATAAGATGACCCAGTTTTCTCAGCATCTTTGGAGTCTGTTCACTGGGCTGTTAAAATTAAAATTCTTGGGTTGCACAAAATGGTTCTGAAAATAAACATAATTTTGGTTAAGGGCACACAGTTCTGCTGTTAAATGGCTGTTTGTTTCAAATCTACTTTGCTTCACACCAGTTAATGCAATTTTGAAGAAGGTATATTGCCAACAGAATTTGTAAATAAACCAATTAAAAAGGCCAAACTGGATGTCCATCTCCCTTAGTCTTGCTTTGATATTTACCCTAGCTCTTTCTCCCAAGTTGTGAAGAATACTTCAGCATTCATGTTAATGTAAGCTAATCTTATTCCACATACCGTAGCTCTTATTTTGTTTCAGCTGCCCTGGCTGTCAATTTCCTCAGGAATTAATATGAAAACATTGTTGATGCATCAGATTCGTCAGTGTCTTTGTCTCATGGTGAATGTTGAGTATGAGCATGTTAGTTAGTACATCGTGCTCATCCAATTAATGTCTTCTAAATGTTCCCTGGGTTCATCTTCCCAGTAAACCCTTTGGATATATGTCATCACATTTCTCTTTGCTAGAAGGAACTGACAGTAAAAGAATACTTTGTTTTAAAAGCTTATTTGGTGTAATATTTGTCTTAATTTTGTTTTCAGGTGGAGTGCCTGGGGATGTATGTGTTACAGGAAGTATAAAATAGAGGTTGGGTTAGCGTAGCAGGAGAGCAACAGAAGTTTCATATTGCATCTGTCTGGAATCAAATCAGTGCAGTAAGTGGCTGGGATGGTTCAGTTTTGTTATTACCTCTTTTATGTGTATTAGCACGTATGTGAGAAACATGCAAAGTTCCTTTCTTTCACAAAGGGTATCAGACAGCAGAGTTGTGTCAATGACTTGCTGCCTAATACGAGTCATTGGTCTAATATAAATTACCGCAAATTACTTATGCAATTTGAACTTGTCATTAGCAACAGGATGAGAAGTAATGAACTCAAACTGTAAAGAAGGCGACTTTGGTTAGACATCGGAAAGAACCTTCTAACTCTTCAGAGTGAATTATATAAGGAAATTATGACTATTCTAAAAAAACAGGCAAGACATGCATGCTGCCAGCTATGATGTAGAAATATTTTGGTTCAGGATGGTGGGTTCAGGATGATCTCCTTAAATCTCTATTTTAGCATGTGTTTTAGGAATATTTTTCAGGACAGGCTACTAAGGATTGCCCAAATAGTATCCTTTAAATTTTTCATTTTGAATTACCACATCTAAAAGATGCAACTGGAAATCAGAAAACATAAATTATCTCTGTAAGGCAATAAATCAATACCAGATTTTCCTGCTCCTTCTCTAGGTAGCTTTTCCTCTCTAACCTCACTCAAGGGGATGCAGTTTTCTAAGGCCACCAAGATTTCCTTTCAAGAGCAACATCAGCCGGAGTCATGGAGTGGATTTCCAGTTTTGTTACTTCTGTAGCTGAGTTTTCAAAATATACAGGGCCATTATTCCATACAGCACTAAAATACTTAGTCAGCAAATACAAGTCAATTGCCAGGTAACTAGAGAATTCTGATTTCAGAATTTGGCAATGGGAGAGAAGAGCTCAGGCTGCTCATCCGTTCCACTATGAACATTATAATTTGTTCTTTAATAAGATTGAAACCATTTTTTTTTTTTTTTTGTATAATTTTGGCATGTTTTTCACACAGTGAATTTCTTACTATTGGTACAAATTCTCTCAGTGCCTTTCTTTAGTGGTCTTTTCCTAGTAATATACAGGACCTGGTTATTTAAAAGCTCTTCAAGAATCCCTGTGTTTACTTCCAGTTTTGAAACTATCTGTATGAAGAATCATGGATAGCCACTGGTGAACCTTCTGGCATCCAGGCTTGAGTTGGTTTTGCATCTGCAGTAATAAACATTTTCAAATGGAAGAGGAATCACATCTTCAGTGTCTGTTATGCATAGTTCACTGCAATATGTATTTTGATCTTCTTTCGTAATGTGGAATTAATGAGAAAGATATACATCCTCAGTAAGGAACTAAATGAAGGCCAAAACCTGAGACTTCTCCCTTCAACCTTAAGGACCACCAAATCAAAACCTCCTGATTGTTGTTCTAGTTCCTGGCAGTCCCGCTGTGTTCAAGGGAAGGGATAAAAATCTAGATATCATGTGGCATTTTAGCAAGACAAAAAAAATTTCACCACTTACCATAAAATATTTTTTCAAAATCAAGCTTATTTAATCAGAAAAAAACCCAAATATCAGCACAACAGTGCAATGCTATCACTCCAGCCACTCTACTAGAAGTTAGTATCAAGGCTATTCTAGCTCCTAAGAGAACAACTGGTTTTATTTTTTAAACAAAAGGAAAAATGTGGTCAGAACTGTAAAATTTATCTGCACTTTCATGCAACCCAGGAGTGGTACAAATGCCACCAGTTTTGCAGGGGAATGGAAGTGGATTTCTATTTTAGTTTACTTCCTTTAAGTTACTGTCTTTCTACAGAACCGAAGAAATTTTTGCAGCTTCAGTACTGTATATTTTGTATGCTAAGTAGCATTATTTCTGTCAAGTATTACAAAAGACTGAAACTTCTTCTTACGCATTTCACAAAATGCATGTTTTGGAACAGTTTTATCTTGGTGTGGGCTTCCCTCACACATGCTGACTAGTGACTCTCATACACTGTATTCCTATCTGGCTTCTCACAGAGGCAGGAATATTTCTGCGATGACTCATAATCATTTTTGTCTTTTGTGTCTCAGCAAAGAGATATTTTTGGCATTTTTTGCCTACTGATCTAAAAATGCTGGGCTTTTGTTTCCTACTTATTTGTGCACAGCATATGGTATCTAAACACTACCTGCCACAAAATGCTGTAGAGTATAATTCATAAGCTGCATGAGACATTCTCTGATGTTCTTATTTGCTAAAGATTCTCTTCCATTGGATCAAAAATCTATTTTTTATGGTAGTCATTATGATAGTTACAATGTAGGAATGGCTTCTTCTCAGACTGACATCAACTGTTCCTTTTTCAAACCTGGATATGGGACAGAAGCATAACAAGTCCCATTTTTGCTCAGTCTCCCTCCATTTCCCCATAGTATTTTCTCTATAAATGTATGTAATTATAGATCCCAACAGCACCTCACATTAGCACTTCTTCCCCAAACTGCTGTTCAGAAGGGTCTGTATTATGTTGTGGGAACAAGGTCTGGTTTGGAGCACAGGAACATCATAACACGACCACCTGCCCTAAGGGAAAGATACATGATTGTTTGCGTTGCAGTGAAAATAAGAGCACTGCCATGCTCTGAAGTGGAGACATTTGCGTGTGCCTGTTTTGTGGAGATCACTGCTCATCTTAAGGAAGCCAGACTTATGTTTCAGGAAAAAGTATAAGTGTATATTTCCCCTCTTTCTTTGCACTTATATTCGATTTTGGAAGAGATGGATGTTTCTGGAAGAATAACCTTTGAACATGAGCCTGTAGTACAAGGGTAAGGAGGGTGAGGTAGAGCCATACAGTAGGTAGGAAAGCTGATAATTTTTATATGTTTTATTAGCTTATATACAAGGCATCCCATAAATTAAACATTTGTTCTTTAAATAAGTCACTGCTCTCTGTATACTCAGTGAGTGAATTCTCAGTGACTCTACAGGGTTTCTGCCTAAACTGATCTATAACTAAATAATACCAGGTCTGCAAACTTGTACCTGCTGTTCCAAAAACCTGTCTGACTTTTGAATACTGGAGTGACCGCTGAAGATTATGAGGCGTTAGATGAGTGTTCAGGGAAGATACGTCAATAATGTAAATGTTTTTATAAGCCAGTTGAAGTCCTACTAGTCTGAGGCAAGATAACAGAAAAGCTGCTACACTGTACAGATGACAAAGGATTAGAATACAATTATCTTCATAATTTTAATTTAATGAAAATAAATCTCGCCAAGCATGAGTTGTTTTTTTTTTTTTAGAGAAGGCTGTAAGTTAAATTAATAAAAATAATGGTGTAGTTCTAATAACTAATTTTTTATAAAGAGTTAATTCACTATTGCATAAAGTCCTGTTTAAAAATGTTACTATTCTTTAATATTGGTAGATCTAACATGAATCAACATTAGGAACTGACTGTTGGATCTCAAAAAAATTTGGGGGATTCGTAATTTGAAGTGTTGTATTTCTTTTCAACATTTCTAGCAGCCACCTGGAAGTAGGTTATAAATGTCTAACATTATGGGATTATTTAAAGTGGGTGGAAGAGTAAATAATGAAAATAGTCAACTGCATCACTTAGTAAAGTAGGCCCTTTCAAACACAGTGTGTTTTCGTATAGCCCGTCACAATGTCATGAAGCCGGACAGGGAGTAGGATTGATATATGCACAATGTCGTCTCTACTTGGGAAATTTGAGGAAATTCGTGGGCAAGTACCTTTATAACTCCTGGGATGATATCGTGGCAGCAAATGCAAGCCAAATTTTTGGCTATTTAAATACAAGAAGAAGGGCAATGACTGCCTCTGTATGCCTTATTGGTGAGATAGATGCAGTTCTGTCCTCCACAGATTAAAAAATTCGAAGCTTCACAAAAATTGTTTCTGAGTTGAATGACAACTTAAAAGTAAAGACCTCAAATGTAGTGTCCTATGACACAGAGAATCAGATGAGCTCATCCAGTCCTGTCTGACTCTAGCTCTCTGAAAATGAATCATAAGCTGTGACTTCTTCCTTGGACTGAGATTTAGTCTAGATACGAAGTATTTTCTCTTGCTATTCTCACAATTACTACATTTGGTTGTAAAGAGCATCCTATTTTGATATGGAGAAAGGTACGCAAGAACGCTGAAACAAACTGCCCTGCTATTCCCATGGAAGGTGATGGAGATTTAAGTACGATGGAAGTCTTACCTTCAGGTGTTGGGGTTTTTTTAGACCTGTGTATAAATCAGAGGACAGAGAGAAAATCATGCCAAAACAGTGCTGATTTTCAAAATCTTTTATTTAGTTGTGGCTCACAAGAGATTAGAGAATTAGATATTTTTTCCAGTTGGCACTGTGGGCTTTTATCTGAAAAACTGCAGTAATATTAGTGACTTTTCAGCTCTGCCACCTTAAATTTAAGCACTGTCTCTGAGCAACAGAAAGTTCATTTTTCATATTTTGATTTTTTCAAATCAAATTAGTTTTGTTCAAATTTACTACATCAGTACAGATTCTAACATTTAAATACGGTTCTCTGGCTGTTGGCCTCTTGAGTCATCTTTACATCAGGACAGGATATTGCACTAGCCTATAAAGTACAATCTGCAGTCTGTTGTCGGTCACTTATATCAATGAATGTTGTAATTCTAATTCAGGCTCTTTAGTCCGAAGTCAGCCATGCTACTTAATCTTTTAGAACAGCTACACAATGAAACCTTCTCAGCCTAATGGATTCAGGCATCTCTTTCCTTGGCTGATACCCAGAAATTGATTGTTAGTTTCTCTCTTCTTTTCTTCTCCCTTTAACTGAGAGAAGTGCCTTAGAGCAAAAAACATCTTTTCCATCCTCAGGGAAGGCTGCCTTTATCCATACAAGACCAAATCCCCCAGCCCTAGGGACTGTACTAGGAGCAGTAAGAGGGACCCGTCTTTTCCTCACTGCTGAAAAGCATCCTTTCTTTGTATAGACTGCAGTGCCCAGGAAAATCATACCTATTTTTGTCAATCCCCAGTGCGATTCTTCAGTTAGGAACCATTTGCAGGATGAAAGGAATGGAACACATTTCAAAAGGGAGCCAAACTGCTCTTCCTGGCAATTAATTTGAGATAAAGTAACTCTGCTTAAAACTAGAATTTAAAATTTAGATTTCTCGGTACATCAAAGCTACTGGGGAAAAGCAACACTGATTTTAAAAGACAGGTATGCAGAGATTACTGCAGAAATTTTGACTGAACATTAAATTAGTGAAGCCAACTGTCTGTTTCTTGCATCTCGCTCATTGAAAAGCTGTACCTTTGACCTTTGGTCTCCCTTCCACTGGGACTTATTTCTTCTTCATTATAGAGAGAGCACTTTCCTCCATTAGAATTACCCTCTCACCACTATCAAACTGACTGATGGATCTTTCCTCTTTCACGTGCCTTCATAACTTCTCATGTTAATTCTTTCGATATATTTAGCCCTATTTTATGCACCAAGGCTTAGATGAATAATAAAACTTGAGGATAAATATCTCTAAATCCTTCTTGCTGCTTTTCATTAAATTAAGGATCATTTGACTATATGAGAAAGGAGGCCTCTTTCACCCTTCTCACCTTTCAGTGCCACAAGGATTTCATTACAAAATCATTGTCTCACCAATTAAAAACTCTTCTGAAGCCTAAGAGATGCCAAGCATGCATCCAAATTCATACTTACTCTTTTAAGCTAAAACCAGTCCCCACAATTGCTCCTAAAACTTATGTACAATTTTTATTTAATTATCCAAGAAAATGTACCACTGAGGATGGAAATTTGGCAGTTTGGCTAGCTTTCCTTTCGGCCTGGTGCCTCCTAGAAACAGCGAAGGTACACTGCAATAACATATAGCATCATATAATATTTTAGACCAAAAGGGACCTCTGGAGCTCATCTGATCCACCCTTCTGCTCAATGCTTGAATCACGTTGTAACATAAATCCTAGTTCTCATGTTGCAGAAGAAGACTCACCTTGCTTCAGCATGAGTTTCAGCTGACAGTTATAGAGTAAAAGTATAATTGGAGGTGAATTTGGGTTCTTTATATAAAAAGTGGTTAATAAATAACTGTAGTGATTTTTTAATTAACTAAACGACATAGGAACAGTGTGAAGTTTTATGTTGTGTGTCAACAACATGTCATGAAAACGGAGCCAGTGAACTGTGTCTCCAATGACTTGCTGGCTTTCCCACTTCAGAGTTAAGGGCTCTTGCTTACATGTGACATATACTAAGTGTTTTCTAATAATTTCTTCTAAATGATGAGAATATCCTGTGTCACCCTCTTGATGACTACAGACCCTAGCGCCACTGTCCTGAGACTGCTGAGTTGTAGCACCACCACTTCTCCATGCCTCAAGCTGTCCATAACTTGTTTCTTCCTTTGTTATGAAATCCTGAATGACCAAAGTGTTCTTAGGCAAACACATTCATAAGGGACTTTTGTAACTTAAATATGTATCCCTCCACAATAGCTTTGTGAAGAATACTATTTTATTTAAAACCTACTGTTCTTGCTTTAGGTGCGTGGGAAAAATGCACACAATTACTTGAATTGATTTGGGGCTGGGTGTATGTAGAAGTTTTCAAACAAAAACAAGTGATACATTATTCACTGTAATGTTTTTAATACTTTATTATGCACATTTATTCACCCTTCTGTCTACAAAAGTCATGCCAGGTATAATTTGAAAAATAATCTACTCCAAGATTGCTCTAAGACAATCAAGTTTCTATTGTATTAACATAATTTAGAGTCTAGCTCTTCTGAAATACCAATTTTTTTTTTTTTTTTTTTGAAGGCTAACATTGATCAGTGACATCTTAATGAAGTTTCATAGAGTTTCGTGCTTGGATTACCATCTAACAAGCATGTATGCAGATAAATCTGAACTGAATATATTTCCTGTTGTACCACGTATTCTTTCTAGAAATGAGAAATGTCATACACCCATCTGGAATTAGAAAAGGAGGAGATAACTGAGTTTTTTTTCCTTCTGCCTTTCTTTCTTTACAAGTAGTAAGCACAGATATGTTAAAAGACTTAGAGATGAGGTGAAACAAACCATCTGGGCATAATAAAGATCTATGTCTGTCTTGAATTATTTCCAAATGTAAATGTGTGCATAGCCTCCAGGTCTTGTTCTGCAGCTTTTTTAATCTCTTCTAGGCTTCAATTTGCTAGAGCAGAAATTCTATTTCATAGCATGGTTTCTTTAGTGTCTGATAATTTGTAGGTGAGAATAGGCCATCTTTAAGGGATGTATGAGAAGTGAGGGATTTATGCACTCCACACTCTAAAATTGATAAAATGACATTTTGCTAATTTTTCCTAATTCTTTATGTAACAACTATTTCTTCTTATTTTTGGGGGGAGGGATTTTTTTTTTTTTTTTGTGGTAAAATGCTACTAATTCTATCAAATGACATCTCAAACCTTGTTTTACTATTTAATGAGTTTATATGGAGGTAATCAGAACCATAAATATATGTGCCTGTGTGCATACACACACTTATACCTACATACACACACAAAGCACCAAATAATTTACTTTTTAGGAATTTCAAAGCAACATTTGAGATTATAAAGATCTAATGTTCTCAAGTAATCACGTGGAATATCATCACCACTGAAAACTAAAGGATTTTAAAATTCCTTCTCATTAAAAGAAAGTTGCTCAGTTCTGTGATAGGAATGCTGGACTGGAAAGGCAGTTTGTACTGTGTCCAACTGCTTACAGTAAAAAGTGGCCCTGTAGAGGTCTATAGAGGGTGTCATTGTTATCATGCTCTGACTACTCAGGAAAAGAAAATTCAGAGAATGATTTCTACATTATTTTCCAGTTCTTCAAATTATATGTACAAATGACTCAATGGCAAAATAGAGCACTGCCACCACTGTGTCCCTTTAACAGCTGGTTGGCAATGGGTAGGTAGATTTCATAACTATGAATATTAAGCCTGTTCCAGTTGATTTGGATCTTTGATTCCAAAATATTCGATTTTGTCTGGGAAAGTGAAGACCCTTGACGTTTGCACTTTCAGATATGGTTAGATTTAGTTTGCCTCCAGGTAGTTGTATGTACTTTTGTATGCTGAGAGAATTAGGTAATAAAATTCCATAGATCATCTGTGCAAGGTGTAACCTCACATTATTTGTCAGTGTTTTTTATGAGAATTTTGAGATTTACTGTTACTGCCACACAATATTTTTGTCCAGCTGTATTATACTACCAACTTCTACAAGTTTTGGTTTGCATAGTCAAACAAGTATTGCTGTATTAAGGTCTCTATTCAGTAAGTCTTGAAACATTTAAGTAGTTAGATGTTTCTGGACACAAAATAAGAAGTTTGGAAAGGCTTCATATCCACCACCACCTAGCGTTAAGTTTCAGGAATTTTATTAATAAAGGGAGCACTGGATTTCAAACAGAAGCATTTTAATCTCACCTTATTGAAAGGTGAAATGTAATTGTGATACACTTTTTTTCCCATATTACAAAATTTTTTATTGAAATAAAATGTAGAGAATAAAGCTTTATAAGCCTGAAAAAGATTTTGTGAACAATATTCATCTTGGGTATTTTGCAATGAATTCTTTTGCTATGTCTGTTTTCTATAGGTAATATATTTCATCCTTCATACTTATGTAAAATGCTATACCACTTGAACAGCAATTGTCCTGTTGTGAGTGAAGGCATGTTTTAGTGTAACGTAGAGCTCTGGAGCTACACCAGTCTGCACTGGTTGTCTGTACCACCAAGTTCATTTTTGTCCTCACCATTTTGCACAATTTGGTTTGCCTGCGTCAGCTGACCAATGCTTCTAAGCTGATTTCAGCAATCTTTCTTTAGGCTGGTATTTTGATGTGCGTCAAGGAAAGGCAGATTACTGTGCAAAACCCTATATGTAAGGAGTGTCTTAAAGTGTTGTTTCTGCAATTTTTGCAGTTAGTATGAGAACTTTGAGATTTTGGATCATTTTCTTGCCTTTCTACTCAGTTTTGATTGAATAATGTACATTGTAGCATTGATTACTTTGGAAATAAATGTCTTGGCATTCTTTTGAATTTAAGTAGCTGGGCTCAGCACCCTTAATTAAATGTCATGTTAGGTTTTCTCTTCCTCAGAAGTGCAGACATTACTAGTGATCTCTAATTTCGAACTTTTCTGGTTTCCAGAAAGTAGATGATGAGATGGACTGAAGAGGTACATGGCATTTTAAGAACTGACCTTCTGTTGTTAATGTGTCCAGAATTCTCAGCAGTCTGTCCATCATGTTTAGGACTTTTGACCTAATTCAATACCATAGCAGAATTGAGCTTTTCCACTTGAACTGCTGTGTCACCATTTCATACTTTCACTTATGATTTTGCTTTGCAACCTCCTACCTTGCACCAAATTTTAAGGTAGCCCTTAGAAAACTAAAGCAAAGAAAAGTAAAGCAAGAAGCTTCACCCCATTGGGCAAAGACTTCTCATATCCGGTGGTACATCTCATAACCCTATCCTGGCAAATAACACTTTTAACCATGCTAAAAATTACTGATGTGAACACAGGTAAAAGCAGTACGTGTCTTTTACCTTGACTTTAGCAACTCTTTTCTCCACACTGTCTCCCACCATACTCTTGTAGCCAAGTTAGAATGTTGCAGTCTATATGGATGTGCAACTCAATGAATTAAAAACAGTTTGGGTGACCAGGCTCAAAGGCTGGTGGTTAATGGGTTGTACTCTACCTCAATGCTAATAACAAACGTAGTACTGCAGGGATCTGTCCTGGAACATGTCCTGTTTAACATCTTCGTCAGTGTTCTGGAGGAGTGAGAGCGCACACTTGCCAAGTTTGCAGGTGATACCAAACCAGGAGACCTGTTGATATGCTCAAGGTCAGGGCTGTCATTTAGATATACCCAGCTGACAGAATGAGCTGACAGAAAATATCATGAAATTCAACAAAGATAAATGCAAATTCTTCTGTCTGGGAAGGAGGAACCCCTCGCTACTGTCCCAAGATAGGCAGGGCACTGTCTGGCCTGAGAGCAGCTTTGCAGGAAAGGCCCTGGGAGCCTTGGTAGGCAGCAAGCTGAACAAGAGTCAGCAGTGCACCCTGGCAGTGAAGAATGCCACGAGTATCCCGGGCTATATTAACAGGACCGCATCCCATAGAACCAGGGAAGGGAATATCGCCCTGCTTAGCACTCATTAGACTACCTTTGAATACCGCATCCAGTCTGAGCCCCCCATAAAAGAACAACACCACTAAACTTGATCGAGTTCATCATCAATCCACCAAGAACATTAGAGAGCTTTTCATGGACAATCGTTTTCTGTCCACAAAGTCCTGCCCTGGCAAATTTTGTCATTTTTCTTCCTTGCTGAGAACTACTGCCCTTTCTGACACCTTTTGACTCTTGGTTGCATGTTTTACATCTAATTTTATTTTATTTACTTTTGGTTTTCTTTTGTTATTGTTGCTGTTGCAACTATGGTAACCAATACATGCAGAATGTACCTCATATCTCAGATTTCAGCTAACTACAGCAAAGTAATTCAGGCCCCTGCACAATGCAAAGATTGGTACAGCTTGAGTTGCGTGAACTCCCACTGTCATCCACCAGCTACCAATTTTTTTTGTGGGTCCCAGCACTATAGCATACCCCACAATCATTAAGGTATCTATCCACTGCAGAAAAGTAGAGAAGCATCACTATCTCCAGATCTCTAATGGGTGAGATGCAGGAGTCAAGGACAGTTGTAGTCTGATGAAGATTGTGTGAGTGGATCTAAAGGAGTTAATCTTCTCGGTTGTCTGCTGTATCCAGAGCTGAAGAGTGATAAACTTTTGAAGAACTGGGAAGAAAAGTATCCACTGCAGGAGCACGTCCTTCCCTTTCAGAAAGAGGGGTGCAATATTCAGAGAGAGCAAAGGAGACGTTCAAAGCTTGTTCCTCATTTAGTTTGTATCATGGGGACATTTGGACAGGTATGAATTTTCCTGAGATTTACTGGAGTTGAAATGTGGTATATACATTGCTTGAGGTACCTAATCTTGCAATGAAGTCTTGGACTGATCTATAGCAGCAAGTACTTGTGAAATATTGGTCAGTAATAAACACAGGAATTAACATTACAGCCACTAGATGGATGTAGGATTATATTATTTATATACAAAGACACACTTAATCAGTAAAATTGTCTCTAAACCTTAACTTAGTTACACTATTCTTGGAAAAGCTATTCCCTACTTAATAAACATTTAAGCCAAGTATCTTTCTCATTCACTGCATTTTGAAATGGAGTTGCTAAAATGTGTTTAATTGAAATTAAATGACTCAATACTTCTAAAAATAATTGAATACATATTCATGGATAACAATACCTCTTTGAGCTGAGTGAGCCCATGCTTTGAGTGGGTACATGCTGTTCTTCATTAACCAGATACAGTATGACCTGCTCTTGGGCAATATGATTGTGAGCATTGCTGGAAAAGTTACTGGAAACTGAAGTTGGAAGTGATGCTGCAGTGTGTCAGCTGCTCTGTGACAAATGTGTTTGTACCTAGCCATGTCCTGAAATAAATGGAGGTAGCCTATCTCACACTGTACATGACTGTCTGAAAGATGATGTTAAATTCTTTGTGCTCAAGGCAAGTTAATACAGAGTATTTGCAAGATATTTTTGCTTAAAGCACGACTGAGGAAAAAAAAAAGAAGGGAAAACAGTGGAATCTACAAATGGAGATACTTTCAAGCAGTTTGTCTTGTCTGAATGAGATAAGCAGTAAAAACTTAAGAACATCTCATCATTTGGACTGCTTTATCTTGTCACATTTTAAATTTTCACCTTAAGTTTTACGCGTCAACATTTACCTGCACCTTCCTTATTGATACTATATTGTGTCAAAAGCAATGTGGCGACAAGTAGAAGTTGAGGAGTACATTAACGGAAACTGTTTCATGGATCCACAAAACAATTTTGTCAGATAGCAATTACTGTGAAACAGCTTGTTTCTAAAATGCTTTTTTCCCCATTAGATTCCAAGGCTTTTCTACATAAGTCTTTCCTAATAGACAAAGGCTTTGCCCAAGTGGCAGCTGTTTTGTACTTTAAGTTTGCCATGAGCAAGCACTTCATTAGTGGCAGGCTATTTTTATCAGCTAGACGTGTATTGCTGCAGAACAAAACAAGATCTGGATGTTTTTCACTGGAAATTTTACCAGCAACAACAGAAACAACAGAAATGAAACAAATACATAACTCCTGCAGGCCTTCTGTAGGTCTTCTGAGTTTATCCCAAATCCACCCCAAAACGTTTAATTATGGTAACATCTGATGTCAGTCAAGAACTAATAATCAGACACTCATGTGTGTCTCATTTAAATAAACAATGGAAGGAAATCTAGTTTGGGAGGGACCTCTGGAGTCTAATGTCTTCCTCAAAGCAGAACTAACTTCAAAGGTAGATCAGGTTGCTCAGGACTTTGAAATGTCTCCAAGGATGGAGATTCCACAACGTTTCTGTGAAACCTCTTCCAAGGTTGTACTACTCTCCCAGTGACTAATATTTTCCTAATGTCCTTATGCCCAGAAGGTTTGTTAATTTACAGCCTAATGCAGAATTAAAATTTTGTGGGAAAAATACTTGCCACAGATATACAAGTCACCCTGCCTTCTTATTGAATGCTCCTTTTTAAATTCTACGGTTTGCTAGAAAGTGAACTAGACAGTCAAGTACAGGTGATTAGACCCAGAGACTAATAATTTAACAAAGACATGACAGAATAGTAGAATGGCTTGGATTGGAAGGGACCTTTCAAGGTCATTTGTCCAACCCCAGTGCAATGAGCAGGGACATCTTCTACTAGATGAAGTTGCTCACAGCCCCTGAACTTGAATGTTTCGAGGGATGGTGCACCTACCACCTCTCTGAGAACCCTGTTCCTGTGTTTCACCACCCTCATGATAAAAAATTTCTTCCCTATATGTAGTCTGAATCTACCCTCCTTTAGTTTAAAACCATTATGCCTTGTCGTATTGCTACAGGCTTTGCTAAAATGCCTGTCCCCATCTTTCTTATCAGCCCCCTTTAAGTATTGAAAGGCTGCAATAAGGTCTACCTGGAGCCCTTTCTTCTCTAGGCTGAACAACCCCAACTCTCTCAGCCTTTCCTCATAGGAGAGGTACCCCTGCCCTCTGATCATCTTTGTGGCCCTCCTCTGGACCCACTCCAACAGGTCCATGTCCTTCTTATGCTGTGGGCTTCAGAGCTGGATGCAGTACTTCAGATGGGGTCTCACAAGAATGGAGTAGAGGGGCAGAATCACCCTCCTTGACCTGCTGGCCATGCTTCTTTTGTTGCAGCCCAGGATGCGTTTGGCTTTCTGGGCTGTGAGCGCACATTGCCAGCTTATGTCCAGTTTTTCATCCACTGGTACCCCCAAGTCCTTTGCAGGGATGCTCTGAATCCCTTCATCCCCCAGCCTGTATTGATACCAGGATGCCCTGGCCCAGGTGCAGAATCTTGCACTTGGTCTTGTTGAACCTTGTGATGTTCATATGGGCCCACTTCTCAAGCTTGTCCAGCCCGCTCTGAATGGCATCCCTTCCCTCAGACGTGTGAACCACACCACTCAACTGGTGTCATCTGCAAATTTGCTGAGGGTGCACTGGATCCCACTGCCTATGTCATTGATGAAGATTTGAACTGGTCCCAATACAGATCCCTGAGGGACACCACTTGTCACTTATCTCCATCCAGACATTGAGCCGTTGACCACTACTCTCTGGACAGAACCATCCAACCAATTCCTTATCCATCGAATAGTGCATCCATGAAATCCATATCTCTCCAATTTGAGAGAAGGATGTTGTGGAGGACCATGTCAAAGGCCTTACAGAAGTCCAGATAGATGACACCAGTAGCTCTTCCCTTGTCCGTTGACAAGATCCTTTTATCCCAAAAAAATGAAAGAGCTCTTTAAATAGCCAGGTCAGCTCCTATAGAAGAAGAGGAAAGTCAGAGTTTCAGGATAAAAGGCTGTATCTGTCAGGATCTCCTAGGATTGCAAAGGATAGCATCACATGTTCCACTAAGACAGAAGGATTTTATTAGGCTTCTGAAAAAAGTTGCTAAAGGAAGCTCTTTTTCTGAGGCCTCCTCTCCTAGGAGACTTCTCTCATGGAATAATTTTCTCTTATAAATGCATACTGACCCATAAGATATACACTGAGAGGGAAACCATGACTGCAGCTTTGACAGAATCAAGGAGCAAGACAATGAGGCGAGAAACATTCTAACGTAGATTTAGCATAAGTAGATTAAATGTATTCTGTGCATTTACCTGTCTTTTACAGATATTAAGCATGTTATTTCATTTGAATGTTGTACATAAATGATTTTGTTTGGATTTGACCCATAAGTGGCTTCAGATCAGCATGATATAAATTTGCTGGGCAACAATATGGCAATCTTCTCTCAAAAGTATGACAAATACATAAAAAAGGGTCCCCTGGCTTACCAGCACACCTCTTATTATGCCAGAAGGGTCATATAATGAACTCTCATCTGCAAAGGCCAGAGAGAGAAATACTCTGGGTTGACACTGCGGAAGCAAGAGGGGAAGAAACATCCTCTGATAACCATGAAGGCTTTAAGATATTGGGGTGCATGTTTGAACCACAAAGGTCACAGGGTGTATGTTACTGTTACATATCAGATCTCTGAGAACCTGCCAGGGTATTTTCATGCAACAGTTACAGCGAGAGAAAACTTCAAACTCAGTGAGGAAACTTGACAACTGTGTTTTTAGCTTCTATTTTTGTAGGTTATTCAGTTCATTAGGAATCTTCAAAAAAGAAAGAAAAAAAAAGCAGACAGAAGTTCTATAAGTTCAAATCCAAAACATCCAAAAATCAGAGGCTTCACAACCAAAGCTAATACATTAATTCATACCATGCCAAGGGATCACAGCATCACTAAGCTTTTCTAGCTGTAATGATGAGATTCATCGTCTTAAGAGACTTGACCATCTTTATGATAGCAGCTCAAAGAAAATTTCTAAATATTTCTTTCCTCACCTCTTATAGATTTTTGTCATCCATATGTCTATTTTTTCTGGCCATTGTAACATGCCTTTTAATCAAATATCTACATATAAGAACCATTTATCTTTACAGAGCCTTTTTCTTGAAGAGTCACGTTAAGTTAATAGGGTTTGTCCAGCTGAAAAAGACTTAACGAGTACCTATCTTGGGCTAAGGATTACATCAGACTAAAAAAATGCATTCCAGTGTGTGGATAGATGCAATCTACAAATCAAAGTGGTGAAGATATCGATCGAGTGATACTGTATGGATTTCTCTGAGGTACTGTGCCAGAGGTAGGCAAAAGGATGGAAGTATAAAACCAAAAAAAGAGCGGACAATGCAATATAGAAATTACCTAAGCCTATGCAAAGTTTCCATTCATAGAGAAATTTTGTCTCTGCTGTTGGAGAAGACTTTAAATAATGTCCTGAAGAGAGGACTAAGCAAATTTAATTAAACTAGAAATCCTGCAACCCACAGAAAAGATCTGAAGTCCACCTGTTGAACCGATCATCCACATTCAGGAAGAGGCTTGGAGCCAAATTTCCTCAGCCAGTGAGCTTCTACAGCTTTGAGGAAGATGCTCTCTCTCTCTCTTTCCTTACTAGTGAGATTAAAACAGGTGATGCTCTTTCCTACTGACATACTACCTGTATATATTTCAGAAAAACAACAGTGATTAATCCAGAAGAAACCTGACTTAACAGTTAGTTACCACCTATTGTCAAAACCTTTTTTCCCCAACCAAACTCTGTAAAGAGTTCTGTAGTTGTTTCCAAACATTTTTAATTACAGGAAATATCCTAGACCTGGCACAGTCTGGATTTAGGTCAAAACATAGGATAGGAACAACATTATCTTGCTTTTGGATTGTCTCCTGCCATTGGTGAAGTGTACACAAACCTTTTAGAATCAGTCAGTCAGTCCTGACTATTAATAACATGTCTGAGGGAAACGGAGGAATTTGAGGAAAACAGACTGCCTAATGTTCTTAGCAGAGAAGAGATATACTAGTCTTGCTGAGAAACTTTATCTCCCTTACTCTGGAGCCCCAAAAGGATTAGTTTGCTGTCTGGACTTATTAAACATTCATAAACACAGGAATTACTGATTCAGTGCTATAGATTGAGTGTGAAGTTGCATGCTTCTTTCTATCTTGTATAACACAGAATACCACACCACCAATATAGCCCAATATTTTTCCAAGAAATATAGGGGGATACATATCAACTGATTAAAACAGGTGCCACAAAAGTCAGACCATGCTGAATGTCAGAGGAAAGGGCTCAGATTTCATTTTGGCCACAGGATTCTCTCTTTTGGCAGAAGAGACATAATTAACTCCTTGGTTTCTTGCTTACTGGTAGACATTCTTCTGCTGCCCTTAGTGTAGCATGACATTTCAACGGTGAGTAGACTGCACCCTACCTTGAAAAACAGTGGCTAGTTCAATGGCACATCTAACTTTGCCATTTCCCAGCTAAATTTCAGCAATATAGTATTGAAGCTGTTAGAGCATGTGATACACAGGACAACATTTCATTCAGCTGCATCTATGTTCTCCATTCTGATCCTCCATAGCATATTGAGAAATCACTTGAATGTTAAGTAAAACCTTATCCTTGTCTTTAAGACACTCTTTTATCTATCCTTTTGTGATACGCAGATTACTAGGGATGTGAAGTGACAGAAATTGTTCTCCTGAGAAATAATGAGATGGGCATCAGCAGAGATAACGTCCCTGCATGCAGAAATCGGAATTTCATTGAGAGTATAGGAGCGACTGCAAAGTTTTGCTTGCTCTTGCTCAGAGTATATGCTGTTATGAAGTTGTGGGGCAAGCAAAAGAAACTGTAAATGTTCAGCATCAGAAAATTTCTTATACCCCTGATGCTAGCTGACCCTCGTGATGCATTGTAACTACAAGAAGAAATCTTCTCTATCCTATGAAGTAGCTATTACTCTTGGCTTTGTCAGCCAGTAGTAATCTGAAAATCTTCCATATGCAGATAATATTGCAAGGAAATAGGAATGATGTGGTTATCTCTGCTCTGTAAAGAAATATGAGTGAAATGTTATTTGGTTATTGGGGCATACACAGGTGAAGTGCAGGAAGCCACCACTTCAAAAGACTTCGAGCCTTTAAAAATCTGGAGCTAGTTTACATTTAGGTTGTTTATGTTGCTTTCCTTGTGTAATTCTGAGGGGTCTGATTTCTGCTGTGTCCATGGTGAGCGGAACCTGTACTAGTGTATGCAACAATTTTAATATATGTTATCTGAGACAATTGCAGGATAACAGCAGAATGTGCTGTAGGAAGATTGAAAGCAAGGTACAGATCTCTGATCAGTGACAGCAGTTCAGAGACAAATACAGCAATTATAATCCCTGTCTGCTGTATTTTGTGTAATGTATATGAAACTGAGTTGATAATTTCTGCTTCCATGCTATATTTTCAGACTAAAGTCAGACAATTATAAAGGTTGACTTTCATAAACAAGCAGAAAAAGCATAAAAAGAACCTCTCAATGGAAAACAAGGGAAAAGTCCTGATAAATTGTTTTGTCCCTTGACTGTTGATTTGGTTAAATACATTTGTTTATCCATATAGATGAGTTCCATGAAATTTAAGTTAGCCCACTGGGAGGAAGGAGGTAACACAGGCATAGGCCATCTCCTCATGTTTAATTGTGATAACTTACTAAGTTTTCTGAGAGTTTTAGCAGATTTAATGTCAAACTTTCATAATCACAATAGGGATAAAATTAAGTTTCTGAAGTGGTACACTTCAGATTTCACTAAAGATTTGCTGCAGTCACTTATTTCTCAACATGTTGCTGATTACAGTCCTCTAATTCTGAGAGGACTTTTGGTCTTGGATGACCTATGAACTCTGTTTCCATGGGGATATGCCACAGTAAAAGCCCAAAACAGCCTTAGGAAAATAGTGATAAACAGGCAGATTTCTGAACCTGGTACATTTCTTCTAGTGTCCAGCAGATAGAAAGAAAATGGATTTTTTTTTATTAGCTTATTTATCTCATATATATGTGAAGTTTAAACCAAATTCATGCAAAATCTAGTCTTCTGAATGTGTTTAAGAGAGACTTGTGAAAGAATTACAATCATAGAATTGTTTAGGTTGGAAAAGACCTTTAAGATCATCAAGTCCAACTGTTAACCCAGCACTGCCAAGTCACTAGGCTTGGAGCCAGGTCAGCTCTTCCTGTTTCTTCTCTCATCATTCCCTACAAATGGAAGGATGGAGGAGAAGACTGCTTGTGCTCCTGATCCCTTAACCAGTCATCCCGAGACCCTGAAGTCTCTCTTGATTGCCCTTGGACTTCTTGTTGCAATTTCTTCACTGCCTACCTGAAAAATCAATACTGGATAATAATCTGAGGGCTGTCAATCTTTAACCTGGACTGCAGGGAGGCAGCAGACTTCCCTAAAAGTGGGTCCAGTCTGCATATTGGGCACTCTGTTCCCTTGAGAAGGGAGTCTCCTATGACAATCACCCACCTTTTTACTTTATGGAAGCAGTTTTGATGCATGGTGTAGGCTGACTTAACCTCAGTGACACCTCCAAGTGAGAATATCCATTGTCCTCATCATTGTCTGGTTCCACTTGCAGAGCCTTGTACCTATTATGCAAGGGCACCTGGGAAGGTGGGGCAGTCACAGATGAGATGTGCCTGCTGCACCAGGCAACACCTTGTCGCCATTGCCTCCTATCCCTTAAGTCACAGTGTTCAGCCAGGCAGAGAAAGGATATGCAATCTTCTGTATCTTGCATCTTGTCTGCCTGTTGGGCCTGTCTCAGGGAAGGTAGGCTGCGATTCCAGTAGCCTATGTCCCGCTCTCCCTGATACTCCTCAACCTACTCACCTCCTGCCAGAGCTCTGTCACTAAGCGTGGGGGTTCCTCTACCTGGGTGCACCTCCCACAGGTGCACTCACTGCAGCCATCCGATACTGGCATGAGAGCAGGGCACAGCCTGCAGCCTGGCACCCGGCTGGCAGCGCGTTTCCACAGGAGCTCTGTCTGAGAAGCTGTGTCAGTTTTGGTAGGTGTAGAGCTTAGACAGGCTATGGCTTTCTGCTGAGTAGGTACCATTGCTCCCTGGTCAAGCCAGCAGAGCTTCAGCATCCTTCCTGCACGCCCTGCTGCTCCTGGCCGCTCTCTCGGCTCCCCTGAGGTTTCTCTGCTTAGGGAATCCTCCTTGTGCACCACAGTAGAATGCTCCACTACGTATTGTGCTGTCACCGGAGCTGCTTACCTTGGGGACTGAGTATTTATATACTGTTTATATTACAGTGTATGTATATATATATATATATAAACACAGAGTGTTTATATATGTTTATACAACAGGTACTGCCAATTTCAAAAAGTGAATAGAATGCAAAATGTTGATTTTTAGTTATATCTAGAAATGTATTCTCTAATAAAAAAGATAAAATACAGATGATAACTAGAAAGTTAGTGAAAAAAAGGCTTTTTATTACAAGGAATTATTGAACTGATTTCAGCATTCATAGTTAGACACGAAGTCTATGCAGTATATACTCTAAACTGTTGGCAGGAAGAGAATTTGGAATTAATTCCTTTTGCGTTTTTACAGCACTTGAATAGCTTGTGAAATAGCTCTAAGAAGATTAAATGCTTTCCGCAAGTAAACTCTATCTATTTACATATATCATTGCTTTTTTCATTACCAAGCATCTATATAAAGGAGCAACCCAGCAAAGACATAATGGAGTTAATTTCAGCTTTGCTTTGTGCATGCCCTTTCAGAAAAGCACACTGAGAAATTCAATTTAGATATGTTATTATATTTTTTCCTGAAATACCCAGTGGTAGGGCAAGATTAGTAAAGTGTAAGGTGTCCTTCATTGTGGCTTTTTCTCCAACTCTGCCATTTTGATATTAGCAATAACACCTCCAAAGCCATGGCAAAGAGGCAAATCATAATGATGTACTTTTTAGTATGTAATTGGGATGGCCTTGGGTACAAATCCCAACTTCTAGGTCTACACCCAGCTGCCTCCTGATGGAATGCTGGGATGGGACCTGGGTGGGAAGTGCACCATGCCTCCATGATGCTTTGCACAGAAAGCAGCAGACAAAGAAGTATTCTATGCTCTGACAGTACCTTCATGGGCTACTTGGGGACCAGCAATGCTAAACATAGTTGCCTTACAATTTACACTCAACTTTAGTGCTCTAGTGTTTCATTAGCAATAACTGATGTGGCATCATCAGTTTGCTACCATCATTATCATGAAATATCATCAGACTTATATTTTCTGGCAACTTTAGTCAAGGATTAAACATATATTAGTAAGTATTTTGAGTATCTTTCTTAGATCTGGAGGTTATAGAACATTATATGTAAAGTGTGGACTTCCTTTGTTAGGAAGTCCAGACTAATCTGATACAGGAAAAAAGCTAAAAAGGTAAACGTCTTAAATAAATTAATAGATATAAATAGAGGTTACAGTGAAAAATAGAGGAAGAAATGTGTGTCCTTTTTTTCAGCATCATGAGAAGACTTAAAGAGAGTATTATGTTGCAGTGAAATTTCATGCAAAGACAGGTATGATGACATTATGAGGGTGGAAAGAGTTAAAATATGAGTGAGAAAGTAATGCTGTTTTCTAGTGCGCTTCTGGGTGTCAGAATATGGGTGACAGTCCTACTACATAGATCATAGAATCAGAGAATAGTTTAGGTTGGAAGGGACCTTGAAGATCATCGAGTGCCAACCCCCCCTGCCATAGGCAAGGACGCGTCCCACTAGACCAGGTTGCTCAAAGCCCCATCCAGCCTGGCCTTGAACACCTCCAGGGGTGGGGCATCCACAGCTTCCCTGGGCAAACTGTTCCAGTGCCTCACCACCCTCACAGTGAAAAACTTCTTCCTAATATCTAATCTAAATCTACCCTCTTTGAGTTTAAAGCCAATAACCCTTGTGCTATCACTACATGCCCTTGTAAAAAGTCCCTCTCCAGCTTTCCTGCCCTTCAGATACTGGAAATCTGCTAAAAGGTCTTCCTGGAGCCTTCTCTTCTCCAGGCTGAACAACCCCAACTCTCTCAGCCTGCTCTCATAGGAGAGGTGTTCTAACCCTCTGATCATCTTTGTGGCCCTCGTCTGGACTTGCTCCAACAGGTCCGTGTCCTTCCTGTGCTGAGGGCCCCAGAGCTGGACATAGTACTCCAGGTGGAGTCTTACCAGTGTGGAGCAGAGAGGCAGAATCACCTCCCTCGACCTGCTGGCCACACTTCTTCTGATGCAGCCCAGGATATTGTTGGCCTTCTGGGCTGTGAGTGCACATTGCTGCCTCATTTTGAGCTTCTCATCCACCAATACCCCTGAGTCCCTCTCCTCAGGGCTGCTCTCGATCCATTCTCCGCCCAGCCTGTATTTGTGCTTGGGATTTCCCTGGCCCACATGCAGGACCTTGCACTTGGCCTTGTTGAGCTTCATGAGGCTTGCATGGACCCACTTCTCAAGGCTGTCCAGCACCCTCTGGATGGCATCCCGCCCCTCCCGCATGTTGACCACTCCAGACAGCTTGGTGTCATTGGCAAACTTGCACTCAATCCCAACAAAGATGTTAAATAGTACTAGTTCCAGTACCAACCCCTGAGATGCCCACACACGACATGTATCCTTGTTTTACACGGCCACCACAGGACTGAGTCCTTCATATGACCCTTTTTTTTCCAAAAGCATATGGACAGATTTAGGAAAAAAACATCAATCCAAGTAACCATCCACAAAGAGGCAAACTCTAATTCCAAAGATTCCTAAGCCACAGATTTCTTGGAGTAGGAAAAATGTATTGAAAGGAAATATCACATACATTGGCCTGTTGTTGCATCCTTCCTCACTCAATTGCAGAATGGTTGAGGTTGAAAGTGATCTCTGGAGGTCATCTAGTCCAACCCCCCTGCTCAGGCAGGGTCACACAGAGCCCAGGACCATGTCTAGACAGATTTTGAATATCTCCCATGATGGAGCATTCGTAACCTCTCTGGGCAACCTGTGCAAGTGCCCAGTTATTCTCACCATTTTTACTTTAAAAACTTAAACTTCAAAAAACTTTTCGAATTTCCTAAGCATCCACTTCTGAGCACTGCCCAAATTAGTGGGGTAGATGGACCTTTGGTTTCACAGCTATGTAATGTGTATGTTTTATTGCAGGGTAAAGAAAAGGCAAGTTGTTCACTGACACAAGAGATTTCCTTTACAGAGTCTTCCAATAGAAGCACTCCAGAACTCTAGAATTCATCCTTCGTTTCTCATCCATCAACCTGCCCTCTAACCTTGAATGTCTCTGTGATTTACAATGTCAGCCTTTTCTCGTTTGCATCTGATTTGCAGATCAAATACAGAGCTCTTTATCTTTAGCTTTTGTTTTTTTTCAAGTTCACTATTAGCTTATCAGGAATTACTTTCTAGAGCAGCTTTTTGGAACAATACCAAACTGTGTTTAATACTGCAATAATCAGATACTGGGGAAAAAATGGTCTAGACTAATAAGCTGAAACACACATTAATTGTGCATACAATTATACATATATGGAATATTGAGTTACTGTATCTTTGATAAATATGCAATACGATTTCACCAGATAAAACTGATAAAAGAGACTTAACATTTCCTTTAGCCTCCTAGAATATTATTTTTTTTTCATAAATTATCATCACTGCAGACAAAACCTTCAAATGCATGAATATAACCTTAGTACAATACTTGGGTAAGTTACAGTTCTACCAACCAGTCTTTCAGTGACACAAGTGATAGTTTTATTGTAAGCATATAGCAAGTTTGGAAGATCTCTTAAATTAGCTACATTTTAGAGTTCAGAAACCAACTTCTCCCCCTCCTGTGTGCTGCACCAGCCCTCCCCTTTTGACAGTAAAAGACAGTTAGTAAACAAAAACTTTTAAGCTTTTGTCTTTGCAGAAACCCATCAAAATTCTGTTTTTCATTACTTTCATCACTACTTAATGTTTAATAGTAACCAGATGCAGCACTCTGTGATGGATAGCAGCCCCATTTAATCACTGCTCTTGTAATACTTTGGGTTAATGCATTGTGACTGTACTGTTGTTGCCTAACACTTGAGAGCATGAAATCCAGTTGAAGAGTGACTATATAGAGTTGGCAGCTTCTTAGCTCATTTAATCTGCCTCTTCTCTATATTCTGTGTTACAACTTCTGGCTTTATAAGCTAGGATGTGTTTTCTTTCCTTTTTTTTCCCAACCCATTGAAAAGAATATAAATAGGGTTGTGTTATGCACGGGTTTAGGTCTATCCAGAGTGTGAATGAAGTGCAGAAGGAGAGCAACTGTATTATGTGGCCTTGAATATGCTTCTGCTGCTCGTAGTACTGGTGGGAAGAGTACAATCTCTGTCAGATTTTCAAGTTTTCTATAGCTGGCTTTGCTTACATGTTATCATAGGTCTTGTTTTATTCAAAAACTCTTTCTTGAGGGTCATTAGAGGGGCACAAGAATGACTCATTTGATTCTTGAATTTTGCACTCTTTTTGAAGGCCTGATAGATTTCCAGTAGACTCAGATATCGTTGCAGCTTAAATATAGTGCCCAGCAATGCTGTTTATACTCTAACTTTAAAAGGCTGGTGTGAGTGGCATCTAGTGATCTCCCTGGAGTGTTTCACAGTACATCAGACTTCATTATATGGAAGTTTAAGAAGATCAGGCTAAATTTTCTAATCTAAATTCTACCTCATTGACATAGTTATCAAGCAGCTGCTTATATACACTACAAGATATTATTTTTATTTTACTTTAGGATTAGTTGTTCTCCCAGTATTGCAGTCTGGCATGGTGTTGGAGGTGAGTAAATTTTCACAATTTCATCAAATCTTTTTAAAGCTGAATTAAGTGCTACTAAGTTTAAACTCTGTATTTGCTTCTGCAAGTGTTAGACCAAGTAAGCTTGCTGGCTGAAATGTTCATGAAAGCAGCAAATATTAAGTAAATATTAGAGACTGCTGGCGAAAAGTAAATTCTGGTTGTATGAACTCAAATAACTTTCACAGAAACATGAGCCTGAGTACCTCCAGTCAGTAAGGAAACAGGAGGTGGTTGTGATATTTCCTCCAAGCACTTTGACTTGCATTTAAATATCAGCAATGAAAAAATATATGTGAAAATCTCAAGCTATATAAGACACATACAACATCAACAAATTATATATAATTAAAACTGACATTGTTGTAGTTACATCAAAAGATGTAATACTGTACCTGTCACCTCATTTATTCTCAGTTTTACTTTAAATTATATTGGCCTTATCTTCTTTTTAATTCTTTGTGGCATGATTTATGGTTTAATGGTAGGATAGTGAAGCCCTCCAGTAGCTTGTGTGGAGGGCATGGAGTCTCAGTCACTGTTGGTGTTAGATTCATATGCAGATTTCACTAATGAGACAGATATAACTGATCCGGCTGTGTGGTAGGCAAGATCAGATGTCCACTTGAGGTTGCTTCCAGACCTATTTTTCTAGGATTCCAAACTACTTCTCCAGCAAACAATTCATCAATGTTGTCTCTGAGGAAGATCTTTATTTGCATGTGGTAACTTTAGTCACTCAATAAATAAATGGCATTAATAAATTGCAAAAATGGGGGCTTTTAGGTTAAAAAAAAATCTGCTTTATTGCAGAAAAGTTTTTATAATTAGTTCATCATGAGCAACCTTGACTGCTGTCTTCTCAGAAACAGCATCCAATTTATACAACTTTCATTGAGGTCAAAATAAAGTGTGATGAAAATTTATTCTTGTAACGTTCCTCAGTATACACTAAGTCTGTATCAAAGAAAGTACCAGTGAATCTGGGATGTGGGAGAATATGATGTTTACTTCATTCTCAGTCTGCTCTATCAGCTCTATCTGTTAACCAAATGACCTTGTTTGTGTCTGTATTTAAGCTCTCAAAATACTTCCCATAACTGTCCATTGTGAAATTAAAAAAAGGTCATGTTTTATTTTTAGATTCATATTAAGTAATGATATTAAGTTGGTGTCTTCTGCTGTTCAGTGCTTGCCTTGAAATGAGCATACTCACCAAAGTTCCTACTAAAGCTACTTCTGTTTCTAAGCATGTAGGTCAAGGTATTTGAAATGTTTAATTATTTGGTGTTATCAGTATTTTAGCATTCAGCACTTTTTGAACACTGGCCCTCTTTGTGATATTTCAATACACCAATATTTATATTCAATACATGGTGTGTTTTTTTTAAGGTTGTTTTGATTAATAAAGATGTTTTATAACTGGACAGAAAGTCTGTGGTTACATATAGTCATGTAAACATAAGCAGATTACATTTAGTGAGGACTAGGGAAAAACACACCTGTTACATGTGTGCTTAGTGCTTACAAAGAATAATTTTCATAGGCTGAGGAGGACTGTATTGATGAATTGGGAAAGTTGAGACAGAAATACGCTGGTTTGCTGCTAAGCCAATTTGAAAATACGGTCTGTATTTTTAATTTTCATGGCATTATTATTATCATCCAGATAGTCTGCAAATTATACATTGACATTTAAAATGCGTGGCGTTATTTTTAATTGTTTGATGCTGTTTATAAATGCTATTCAGAACTCTTTAGAAGAAGTTCAAGTTGGACAAGGTTAGTTAAGTCATTTTTGGTTTTCAAGAGTATAAAGTCCCACTGCTTACTCTATAGCCATCCTTTGGATGGTGTCTTGCAAACCACAGTGCTACGTCTTAGACCACTTTTTTTTTTCTCCAAGAGTGTCAATTTTTCTAATACTTTGGGACCCAAACACCTCAACATGGCGCATTAGACTAGCTGAGTTTCTAAAGGGCATGGAGTTTAAAAGTTAATGAAGTGTGAAAGTGTTTAGATATGAAAACTACTATGCAAAAGATAGGCATTGGTCATGGAAGGAATACCATAATGTTAAGGAGGAGTATATTATTGTATATTAATTTAGTCTCAGTATAATCTCAGATATCTGTCAGTTTCTTAGTCTGACCTGCCTAATAAGTTGTTCATGTCTTTAGGGAAAAAAATAGCCTTTAGGATGAGCTTAATAAATTATGATCAGCTATTATGCTTGTAATTAGTGATGTTACCCGAGACCTGACTGGTCCCTGATGAACATAGCTGTTTTGACCTAATTAGCTGGTGACACGACAACATTTTAACTACAGTTAGACAAAATGGAGACAGCATACACCAATGATGCTTAGGCTGTGTGAGTAACCTCACAACAGATATTTTAATATATCATTCACCTAGTCATTGATAAACTTGTTGGTTTATGGTAGAATCAAATTCACTTTCTATCCTGTTTTTTTGAATAGAATCACAAATACCCTTTTATCCAGACGTAAATATATTTGACTTACACTATTTTCCATTTGTGTAGGTATTTGTCTGGCTGTTGCTCCTTAGACTACTTGTTCCACATCCACAAACCGCAGCTTTGCTTAAAGTAGTTTACTAAATTACTTTTGTTGCAACGGACTTTTCCTACAACTGTGTGAACATCTTTGTAATCCCATCCAGCAATTAACCCTGTACTGTGGCATTAATGTTTGTTTTAAGAGTACCTGTGGATGATATGCTATAACTATTAAAACTGAGTAGAATTAGAAAAAAATTGTTCATTATGCCAGCAAAAGTGTAAATTGGGAGCTGGGTTTGTTACTCTGCTGTGAACTGTACATGATCTTAAAGAAAGAGGAAAAGTAGAATGATCTATGATCTACATTTAGCTTTATTTTTTTTCCCAAATTCTTTTTGATATTGTTCATTGATAAATGCAAGACATATAATAAAGGCAGTCTTCAGAATTACGTAAAAACAAATACCAAAGCTGCCAATGCTATAACGAGTAAGACTGAATTTTCACTGGGTATGTGTATAGTATGGTGTCTCTAAATATTCTGAAGCAACAATGGTGGCCTTTCACAATCCATCAAACTATATGGTGCTATATCTTTACGAATCCATGACGAAGGAAGGCAGTAGTTATGTCTAAGGCTAGCAGAGCTTGTTAGAGCTGTGCAAAACAATCAGAATTTGGCCTCAAATCTTCTCTTTTATACATCCCATTCTTTATGGTATCTGGATGTCTCAGTAACTACTGTACCTTCAATTCCTTAACCTGCTCAGGTGGGGAAGTGCTATAGTCTCCATTTTGGAGATACAAAGCAGATGATGAAGCAGATGACGACTTACTTGTCAGGTGTCACAGGAATGTGTAGGCAGGGTAATTTGTAATGTGCCGCTGTAACTGGATGACAGACTTCAGTTCTGTAATCAGGTCTCTTGCAGCATACCCTGCCCAGGTAACATCAGCTCCACTTTTTCCTTGTTCAGAAATACTGCTTAAAGAGATGTTATGCCACTCTTGGTGTTGGAGATTCTCAGGGGCTTGAGTGTATTCTTTCCACTAATCCGCAATGGTCAGTTTAAGGGCTGCTAACATTAAAATCTGAGTTAAGGGAAAGAAGTCTCCTTTGGCTGACATAACCATTGCCTATTTCACAAGCAATAAGCAGCAGAGAGACAGCTGCCACTGAGGCTGAGGAAACACAATATAAAAAGGCATCTAAAAGCACCAGAAGTGAATCTAGTTTACACACATGATACCTCAGTGACAGCTGTCTATGAAACTGGATGTGTTATAAATCAGTGTTCTGAGCAGAAGTCCAGTTGGCTGTGATTTTTTCTAACTTCTTCAAGATACACTAAGAAAAAAAAATTAGTCCAGAAAACATGCCTGATGCTTTTTGTTACGAAAAAGATACTTCATGGCTGTTTTCCAAGTCTTCCCCTTTGGCTCTTTTCTTTGAATTCAACTTTACTCCAAAAAGTGCAGAAAAAGTCCAACCAAAATTAGATTTTTAATAGGAGAGATTCTTTTAAATATGCTTATTCATTTCAATGGCACGCATTTCTGTCTGTAATGCTTTTGAATTCTATAGTATTTTGAAAGCCATTAGTGATCCTTTTTTCTGTTTTTGTTTCTCCTCTCCAGTTTCTAAATAGGGTATGTTTAGCAAAAAAAAAGACCACTTTCACGAAACAAACAGTTGGGTTATTTTTGTCATTATTGAGCTAATGTTGTACTTACAATTATATCATTCCCACTACTTTACAATGCCTTACTAATTACACTTAAAGTATAGCTTTTCCCTTTTGTGTTGGTATATTGATTGTTCACAACTCCGTAGTTTTCTGCCAGTACTGCCAGCTGCTCCTTTAAACTTTTACTGTGCAAAGAACTCATATTTTCTGGGAAATGTCAAGAAATGCAATTAACCTTGCTTTGACCTTTTCTCTGCCTTAAGTATACCGCTTTGGATTCTGTGTATAACAAAAGGTTGTCTTTCGCATTGTACAAATAAATTGAAATACTGAGAATAAGCATCAACACAAATCAGATATATGTCAGGTGTGTGTATTGACATGTGTGTGTATGTTTGCATGTGAATTATATATAAATATATATATATGTACGTATTTGTATGCATGTGTACATAATATAATGAAAAAAAAGGTGATGTGTATCACATACATAAAACCTGCAAATGTGTTGGTAGTATCTGTTATTACAGGAAAGTATGATTTGGAAATTTGTCCCCAAATACTCCACATCTGGTATTGTGCAAATCTTTTTTCACTCAAACACGTACCCTAAACCAGCAACATAGATCATAGGTAAGGGTTACATTACAGAAGATAAGGGTACGCATAGCTTGCAGTAGGTCTGCGCTTCCCTGGTAGGGATGGGAACTAGGTGCCAGGGACCTGAATGCACCCTCCCTTCTGGGGCAGTCCTGCTTGCCTTGTTAGGGTGTGGTGAGCCTTTGCTTCTTGTCACTGCCCCTTGCCTGCCTTACTGCCATGTTTAGCTCCCAGTTTCCCTTGCTGAGCAGACTACTTCTACTACTCCTTGACATCAGGTATATAATGCATTTTTTTTTAAATCCAGACCTAATCACAGGCATAATTTACATTCATTTGGATTTGTGGGTGCTCAACTTGATGACCAGTTTCCTAGAAGCATTTCAAGTTGAGCATCCAAATATGGGAAATCACATTTAGACCAAGTTCTAGCCCTTAATATATCTGAAGCTCCTTATGTGCCTAAACTTTTCTAATAAATTCATGGCAGGGCATAAATCAGGTAGATAGAGGCAGAAGTTACCAGAATTACACTGATTTTGAAAGTAGGTGAACATCATTTTACCTGTCGGTGACTTCATCTCCACAAGGTTCAGTGATCCCTATTTTCTTACAGCGGTTGTCTCTATGTACTCAAGGCAATGAGCTCTTGAATGTGTACTCATTCATTACATGTCTGCCAACATACTTAATGTTGGTCAAAAGTTCCTCCGTCTTAAAGACAGAGAATTTCAAATAGAAGCACAGAGGTGTTATTTTTAGTGTCCTGGGAAACATTTGGCATTAAATAAATTCTGGTATTTTCTACTTCTCTCTTCTCTGACATAATCCCATTTCGGATATGTTAATGGAATAAAAGAATCGGTTGGATGATTTTCTCTGTGGGATTTTTGGAAGAAATGGTTGACTTGAGAGGTTATGAGGACAAAATTAGTAGTGAGTACATCACATGTAGAGAACACATGTGATGAAAGGTAGATGGAGGTGTAATAACTGAGGCAGCTGGGAGAATACTTTGTATGGTGTTGCCCCTAGCAACAAAATCCTCAATTTGGGCATTGTGGTCATTATGTGTATTCAGAAAAATATCATTGGATGAAGAAAACTGAATCTTCTCTTCCTGCCATCTCCTTCCTTATGTACTATTACATTTTATGTATGTGATCTAAGGCAGAAATGAAATTAGCTCAATAATTTATAGGTTTATAAGTAGTAGATAAGAACAACTGCAGTTGCATATCTCTGTAAAAACAGTGATTAATTTAAATCAAATCCTTGACTTGTTTATGAAACAGCAAAAGTCAGAAATCTTTCAGGAGAATATTTCCTATGCGGTGCTTCTTGTTTAAATTTTTATTATTTTGCATTAGCATTTTCATGTTCTTTTAAAGAGTCAAGACCTGTGTAAAATCCTAATGTTTCATTACGACTTCATCAGTTTTGGTTATAAAAACTATGCCACCCTAAAGGGAAAACAAATTTGACCTCAGGTAGGCTTTTTGTACATGTTTTCCCATTCTGGAAACTACGTATTCTTAATATTAAAAATAATATCAGAGAAAGAAAACTAATTGAAGAACTGCAAAGGACAATTGGAAAAATTATTCAAGACAAATGGCAAATAAATTATATTGCCCAGAAATAGAATAATCTTAATACATTTATTGTGAACATTATGATAAAGTTAATTATCTGACATTGGAAAAGGCTTACTGACCATTTTTAGATTTGTTTTGCAAATTATTTCACTGGGCACAGTTTTATAATTTAGATATGACAAGACATTATTAGGGCAGGAAGACTGAAAAATAAACGCCCTTTAGAAACCCCAGTGTGATGTATCTAATGAGTTGTTAGTCAAGTGAATATTTATTTGGACTGCCCTTATGTGAACAACTGACCACTAGGAGAAACAAGGTGTTTCAGGTCTGGCTTTCAAAGATTATGTGATAATTGTGGATTTGTGAATGCTTATGAATCACCAAAACCGTATCTCTTTATGCACAGGTGTTTGACATAGCCGGTTTGTAGAATTCTAGGATGGAAGGGAAAAAAGTCAGAGTTCAGACTTACCCCTTCCCCAGCTGTGGCAAAATTTGCTTCATACCAGAGGATATGTGAATGTTTTGGATTTAAGTTGGTGACTCAGCTAGAATTTTAGATAAACCATTAGAAGCCTCCTTATTCTTTATATCAGAAGCAGCTTAATGGATAGACTCTACAGACAGTAACCTTACTCTATTTTTGAAATGTTTAATAAGATTATATTTGAAATGAGACAGTGTCTTGGAACATGTTATTTGCACACAGCCACACATATTCTTGAGCAGATTTGCAGCTCCACTCTACTCCTGCCAAAACACAAAATCTCTGCTAGTTTAAATGACATCTAGATTTGGCTCCCGATCCTTAGGTATAAAGCCGCTCAGGGGTTGCTCTCCAATACACCACTCACAGCCTGCTCATAACTCACTGCAAACTGAGGTGCCTGTCTCCTGGCACGCTGTAAAGTAGGGCGTATGACTGCACTTAGGGTGTTTGCAAACTGGATGTAGCTAACAAACCAAGGAGGACACCATGAAATCACCTTCTAGGAAGGATGAAAATAGGATGTGTTGACCTTTATTTACAGCTTCACTGTAATTTCAGCTTTTGCTTATATGAATGAAAATTAAATGCTAATTTGACTGCTAGAATATAAATTGCACTTCCTTGTATGTTATTCACCATGTTTTCCAGTGGCATGTGGAAACCAGTCACCTCAGAACATCGTTGTCTGGGTGTTGTACAAGAATATAAAAAACCAGCACCTCTAACAAAAGGATTTTGTATCTTGCTGCAGAATTTTGTACTGATTTTCACCCATTTGCTCCACGTCTGTGTCTTTACTTCCCTTTGTACTGAGAAAAGAAGAATGATCCAGTTCTATAAATACTGTTAGTAGCAACACAGGGTTAAATGCCAGTTACAAGGATTCACTTCAGTCTTATGGATGGAAATCCTAAACCAAATTGTATGTTCTTTTCTGTATCTTTTGACTAGTACAATTGTAGGAGTACTTCCCTTCAACATGACCAGCCATAAGGTCTTTGTCTTTATGACAGAGAAATTGCTTCCAATTCCAGGTGATGAGTAGTCTAAAAAGAGCAAGATTTGGCCCATATGTTTTATTTCTTTGAACTGAGCTGCCTTTATAAAAGCAGCATTCAACAGATTTATATACTACAGCAAATACACTGATCCTAGTTGTCTTTTTCTGTGCCAGTGTGAATCAGCTATTCCACTTGTGTCAACGGAGGGCAAGAGGGAATTTGGCCTTTACTTTTAGGAGCAAATTAAGGTATATGATCCATGGGGTGGCCAGATAGCACAGTCGCAACATGCTTGTGGTACTCAGTAACTTTTGCTTCTTTGTTTCATAGAGCATTTTATACTGTAAATGGTAATGCTTCTAAGCTTATGAACAAGTAAAATGTGTTCTTTTTCTAAATACAGTTTCTGACATTTAAAATCACTGCAATCCAATATATTATTTCTTGGTGATTTAGTACTGTTAGTGTTTGTTAAGATGGAGAGGAGTGGAGAGGAGTGGAGAGGAGAGGAGAGGAGAGGAGAGAAACTCATGAGTTCCTGAAGCACCAAAAAATGATCACATCATTTGCCTTCTGATACAGAATACGCTGTCCAAATGAAAATACTTCCAGAAATATGGTCCCTGAAGAGCCTTTAAAATGTAGATTTATTAAAGGTACAAAATCTGTCAGAATGGCTCAGAAGATATAACAGAAAAGAAGCTGGTCCATGTTTTGAAGTCCTTAATGCTCAGAGTGTTAAAAAATTAAGGAAAGACTCCTAGCATGGCTGAGCTGACTAGAACAGTTCCAGGAAAATCAGATTCTTTCCATCAACTTAATTCAGAAAGAGCAATGACTGCGTAAAGTACACTTGATGTGTTTAATGATGTTTATTTTCTTCCGCTTATTACAAAATACTTTATTGTAGTCCACAGTGAATCATTCATTGCACTGCTGTGTACTTTGTACAGACCTACTTCTTAAGTCCTGTTTTATCTTCAGAATTTCTTGTGGTTTGATTCTCATCTCTGATCAGATTATACATGCCTTCAAAGAACTGAGAATATATGTAATGAAAAGAACCCCAAAGTCTTCTGTGGAATTTCTGTTGATCTCAGGATTAACTTGTTTTCTCTTAGAAATTCAGTAGGATAAATATACTTGTTTCACTTGCTTATTTAGAAAAAAGAACAGAAAGGAAACAATGAACAAATAACACTGGTCAAATGTAGACCATTAAACTTGTAATTTTTCCACACTCTTCCAGAAGCATATCAACTCACATTTCAGCTGTGTGATATGTTACAGCTTCACACTATACACAATGCTTGCAAGTTTCTTCAGATGCTCATACAGGCCATAGGGAAGCTTCAGTCAAGTTGTGATTTACATAGCTTTTCATTATTCCTTAAAGATATATGCAAGACTCAGCACTCTGGGGCATCATATGCATGATTGAGATACGTGCAGAAGACTGTGGATTCATGATTGAATGATCAGATTATTTACCTGGTTCACTTACAGATTTTAAATTATAAAAGATGCTCTTGAGGATATTCTTCATTTAAAAGCTAATCCTGGCATAATTTCATTGTATCTTCGTGCCATGTATCTAGTCTAGAGAATATACCTCAGAGAAAGTAGGTGCAAATATGTAGGTATGAAATTATGGGTTTGTTGCACAGCCTCTAGATACTTCAGCACTGGTTGTCAAGAATATGAAAAGGCATGTTATAATTTTTATTTAGATGGAAACACAGCATAATCTATATGCCATGTTATAGGTGTTACAGAGCTTTAAAACTGGCTTGCACCAGTCAGTCATGCCACAATTGAAATAGTTTGGGGTTTGTTTGTTTGGTTTTTTTTAAAAAGCAGGTGGGTTTAAGAAACAAGTCTGAAGATATTCAGTATGAGATACTTAATGTAACATATTAACAAAGCAAGTTACATTTTAGCAGAGTTTGTTCTTCTGAGTCATATCACTGTGCACATAGAAGACATTGGTTTTGCAATATGTGTTGAATTGTATCTGACAACTCTTAAATTCATCTGCCATTTTATCGATCAGTAACTGCAAATCATGAGCTATTTTGCATTTGTTGCAGTCCCCTTTCACTTTTATGGCTTTGAATAACTCACCCTTCTCTGGGTTAAGTTCATGTTTGAGTTCTTTGGTCAGTAACTTTTCTTCCTCGTATCTGCATGCAGTCCCCGGTATTGGGGATGCTACAAACCAGTATAGACTGTGCTCGAGTATGGTATATGTTCTACCACTGTGTAAACCTAAAGGAATAAGCCTCTCAAAATGATACATTACATTATCAGAAGGCACTTTAATAAGAGTGATTAAACACAGAAGCAGTATGATGTTTGAAAGAGAAGCAAATTTTGAATTACATACTTAATATGATTCAGAACTAATCTTAAGTTCAATGTACTAGTATATGTAGATTAAAATATACATTAAAAAAAATCTAAACAGTTTGTAAAAGAATGTTTCAGTTAGCCTTTCATTGTCATGAGGAAAAATGGGATTTACCTTGTTGTAAATTGAGGCCTCGATGGAGTATAGTTTACAGCACCGAGTAGGACTGTTTTATACAAGGAGTATACCCCCAGGGCTTCAACTGAACACAGTGCTTAGTTAAGATCATGCAGTGGTCCTTGTGGAAATAAGGCCCAAGTCTTTTATTATACTTAGAGACAGTGGTATATGAATTACAAATGAATTATAATACTAATTATGACAACAGTCCTACATACAGTGCAGCCATATTATTCCTCACGTCTAAAGATACAACATCTTAAGTAAACAAGACCAGCAAGGAAGGAGAAAGGAAGCAGTGGCTTGAGGAGATGATCTGTGCAAGGTCAGTACAGCAGGTCAGCGGAAGACCCTAAACTAGGTTTTAGGAGATACGTGTTTAGTGTTCCTTCTTGTCCAGGAAGCCACTCACTCCTGCCAATCAGATTCTGAAATTTAGACAGCACTGAGACAAAGAAAAAAATGCTATGGCAATAAGGAGGGAGATTCGGGGTTTTTTGGTACCTGTATGGTGACCAAAATGATTCAGGTATTAATAGTCCTGTTGGTAGAGTACTTAGTCAGCTGATAGTGTTGCTCTTGCTAACATTGTGTGAAGATTTACTTAGTGATTCTTCACCTTTAATTTTACAAGAGGTAGAGGACCTCTTGATCAGTGACAGCCTTTACCTGTCACGGTTTTTTGTTTGTTTGTTTTACGAGGCCATAGGAAAATGCAGTCTGATGGATATTATGTGTATGAATCTGTACCATATAGGCTGATCTAAAAAGTGATTTTCATTTGACAGCACATAAATACCAGATTTTTTCCTTTCATTGTAGTACTCTCTATATTTGGCTAATACTTCCAATTAGATGTGGCTAAACATTATGATACACAATCTTTAGGGTCAAATTTTGACAAGTATCTCATGTATAGCTAAAGAAAACTTAATTCCTCTTTTTCTTTTAGACAAACTGTAGAATTTTTTTTCTGCCTCTGTCACCTGAAACCATGATGAATTCCTTCTGTGCATTTAAGTGGCCTTTTCCTGCTGTTACTTATTTAAAATAAAGAGGTGTCCAAGTGTCTTACTCAGGACTGGGTCCTGTTCTGTTTGGTCACCGTGCATTGATGCAGTCTGAAATGTTTATACACTGCATGCAATAAAACACTGAAGTGCTGCAGTGTCTGAGGTAGGATGTTTACCACAGCAGCTCAGAGGATTCCTGTGGGTCACTGACCCCTTGCTGAGGATTAACCCTAAATATTTCTGTACACTTTACATCAATATTCTATTCATTTCCCATTGCCCCATTTAAGTCAAGGAAAGTACTTGCAGAATTGAATCTATGATAAAGGTGGAACTTGTACAAAAGAAATGTATAATACAGTGTAAGACTCTGGTTCTATGAAGTATTTAACTTTGCTTTCAAGGGAAATGCTGTAAATCTTTGCTGGTTGCTATTTTCAGCTATGATTCTGTAGCCAGATATTACTGTATTTATATCCTGAAAAGGAAATAGTGGAGAAACAAAGCTAATGTCTCACAGACAAATTTTTAAGGTGCAAGTTAAAATAAATAACAACAACAACAGCAACAAAACCAAAGAACCCCAGACACAATCCTACAATATTTAATCACAGATATTTATTTGCCATGTACTTTTAAAACCAGTATGGGATGAATAATTTGAAAGGACCACAGGGTCTGCATTTTTCAGTTCCTTTGCAAAGTAATAATACTAGGGTTTTGGTCATTTTCCATCCACCTAGAAACAATGTCTTTGGTTTTGTCTTCTTGGTAGAGGAATGCAATGTGTACGAGGTCATATTCCAGGATCACTCGCTAGCAAAAAAACTTGTGCTGTTGGGTCTGTGATAGCTGTAAATGAATATATCCGGATGTGTCGTGTAGTCTGTACAGAAAACTGGCAGAACAGCAGGTGTCATGAGCTTAACTGAATGTGTATAAAGATTAAATTTTATGACTGATACAAAAGAGTACTCCTGAGGCCAAATTTCAGGAAGGTCTAACCCATCAGATCCAGGAGCAGGGAAAACAAAGGTAGTCTGTTTGAAATTCTCAAACTTGAGAGGAATTATTTCCATCAGAGTTGCCTGTGTGTAGGCAATCCACCTCACAATGTGTCTCTTGGTGGCAGGAACGAGACCTGCTTCCCGCCCGCCTGCAGCGGGGACATTTCAGGGGAAGGAATTTTCTCCTGTCATACAAATACCCCTCACAGATGGAAAACAAAGCAAGAAGACACTATGCAGTTTTACTTAAATGATGCTTCACATTCCCACAATAACATGTCTGAGCTGGCACAATTGCTCCAACAGACATCCTGCAGCTTCAGAGTCGGCTTAACTCATCCTAACTGAGGCAAGTGAGTCAGTCACTGGTATGACTGAAAGCTCATCAAGCTTTGGCATACCTTCCTTTGGTTTCCAGACTTATTCTGTAGTCAGATCTACTCACCAACTCATTTTACCCTGAAACCTCACAACCAATGTATCTGATGCTAAGAAAGCGGCAGAGCATGCAGACAAGTGCAAGAACTGTTCTCTGCAGTAACAACACAGTGTTACTTCAGTTTAACCTGACCATGAAACTGCATGCTTTTTACTTCTGTGGGTAAATTTTTTTGCTTTATCTTTTAGTCTATCTGCCTGTTTTCTATGAAATGCCTAGAAACCTGTCCTGTGAACCTCCCTCTCTCAGCAGGTGAGGAGGAAGGTGGCTGCTGCAGTGGGCCTTTGTGGAATCTGAAGGTAAGGTTAAAAAAAGTCTTGAGGCCATCTGTTGTGCTTTTATCACACTTACTTATTCTTATCAGCATTTTAGTCCTGTGTATTAAAAACCTGAATGTGGTCATGGTTTTCCTTTCAGAGTTAGTTGCTATGTTTGCTCAAGAACTCCCAAGGAGCATGTCCTAAAGAATTCTTTCAGTAAAAGACAGCAGGGTTGTTTTAAGATGCATTTTATATACAGAAATGTTCCTGTTAGATGGTCAACAGTAAATGGATGGAAACATTTTACTATCATTCTTGTTTGTGTAGCACAAACAGCCTTTTCTTTTGTTGCCACAGGAAATTTTTGGAATCTTTGTTTTTCTTGTGTATTGTACATGGCAAGTTTAGTTTATTAACAAGGAGGTGCTGTTTTTTAACACCAGGTGCAATTTTCAAATGCTAGGATTAATGAGAGGGACAGAAAAGTAATAGGTATTCCTTTTCTGTTTCTCTGCTTGTGTTTCACACTTGACAGCACTCCATGCATAGTTCATTCAGCTTTTCCCCTGGGTAGCCAATCAATAAGCCAGTTTTCTTTGCTGTTTGAGTCTCTTGCTCAACAGCAGAGGAAAAGAAAAGCATTTCAGAGGACAGGAAAGCATACATATAAGCTCGCAAATATTGACAGGAAGACTCAAAGGCAGATGAGCTATCAGAAATTACAACTCTGTAGAAGCCTCACACTAGGGATGTGCTGAGTACAAGGTGGGGGCAGTGGTGGTATCTGCCCATTACCCTGCCTTCCTGCCGCAGGTGTAATTCATGGTTTAACACATTTTTGGGTGGTGAACCCAAGTCCTGGGTTTGTTACTAAAACTGGGGGAATATTTGCTGATTTTTAAAAGTAGTTTTAGTATGGAGTCCTACCTGCTCTCTTCACTTTCTCTCATGTCTTCACTTTGGCAATACCACTGTGTTTGTCACACTACACACTTCGCCAATGCAATTGCAGGTAAATGTATATAACCATAAAGGAGGAACTATCTTAATGTTCTTTGTTCTACAGTGGCTATGAACACCTAGTGTAACAAAGTTATGATATCACTTTCAGTCCTCAATGCCTCTGCATTAAAAATATTGTTGATAATGGTAATAAACAAAATAACCTCCTACAGTTCATATCCATTTGTCCCAAGACAAATCAAGCATCTTTAAACATACGTTTTTCTGATGTTTTCCTAAAATGCATGGATGATGGGGATTCCATCATTGCTCCAGGCAATCTGTTCTAATGTTTTACTCTTCTCCTAGCAAGGAATTTTCCCACTCAGGAAAGCGAATCTCCCCTGTGGGACTTCCTACACCAACTTCACTTTTTCTCACCCTGATCTTCACTTGTGGTTGTTGCGTGTGGGGCGCAGGCAGCTTTGCACTGTTGCTGCAAAGCTCTCATGGCCCACAGTCCCACTGGACTTTAAAGAAGGAAGGATGCCGTGGTCTTTGGGTGGTCATAGGGCCTGTTGCAACCCGTTCCGAAACACGCCTTTTCATACGCTCTCCCCTGTCGCTGCCTCTCTCAAGGCACTGTCTTCTGAAACAAAGTGCGTGCGTGGCTAAAAATACAATTTTCATTTTTCCCTTCTATTGGGAAAAAGGGTCTTGCTTTCGCAGAGGCTTCCCCGCCTTGCCCGCGGGAAGCGCGGGGGGG
>NW_009648250.1:3304271-3392646 GCF_000708025.1 Charadrius vociferus | reverse complement strand
CACTCCAGCTCTATCCACAGCTCGCTCGCTCTATTCGCACAGAGGGAGCAGGTTGCACAGATCCGAGGCAGTGCGAGCGTCTGAGCTCTGCTTTTGAAGCTGACTGGCATATTAAGGCTGGCAGAACTTTTGCACGCTAGGGGAGCAAAAACCAGGGGTGTTGAGGTTTCCACACTTCAGGTGTTTGAAGAAAACAAGCCTGCAGATGTCCTAGTGGTAAGGATTGTGAGGAAAATAGAAGATGCAGGAAGGGTGTCGAGATTCCAGCTCCTCAGGGAACTGACACTTTCTAAGATGTGTTTAGAAGAGAACAGACAGGGTTTCAGACCCTGCAACAGGAAAGAAAACAAAAAAGAGAAAAAAGAAAAAAAAAAAAAGGAAAAGGAAAAGGAAAAGGAAAAGGAAAAGGAAAAGGAAAAGGAAAAGGTAGTAAACAATTGAAATGGTTTTGAAAACTACGTTGCTTTTCTCACTGTAGGTTCCCTTCAAGGATTGTAACTCAGATTGATTACGTTAAGGGAATAGTTTAGCATTCATGACCCATAAGGAGGAGGGGGGACTCCCTTGCTTACAGCTTCAGGAAAGGACTTTTCCAAAACACATGAAGTTACTGCCTTCCTGGTGCTTTGGGGATTTAAATCCCAAGATGCCTCTGGCGGTATATGGGGAGGGGAGCATGGAGAAGTCACAGTGGGAAAATTATAGTCCAAGTCCCAGGTTTAGGAAGAACCATGGGATGGTGAGGTTTTTTGAGGCAATCCCCATCTAATTTAAAGTGGATTGCAGGGCAGAAGAGCCTGACATACGCAAAGGGCAGAGGAGGCTGGTCTGGCAGTCCTGAGCGGAGGCAGGACACCCCAGGGACCTGAGGGCTGGCTGACATGAGCGTAATTGAGCATGGAGGTCACTGATGAGTCTTGGGAGCCTAATCCTGCAAAGCAGTGTGGGTGCAGCGCAAGTGGGGGGCGAGGGTGGGAGCTGAGTCATGCTGGCTGGGGCGGCCATGGCACATGGGGGGGGCGAGGAGGGAAGGAAGAGATGAAGGAGAAGCATGTAAAGATAGGCGGGAAGGACGGAGATTGTCTCATCAAAAGATGCTGAGATCATCCAGAGGCTCCTCTGTGATTGATAGCTTTCCTTCCCGTAAAGGGTTAGGAGGCTGATGAGCGTGTCTCTGTTGGAGGGGGTGGGGGGGCAGATTGCAGAGGTTAGTACAACACAAGGGAAACCTACTCAGACAAACAATTGGTACTGCTGGTACTTGGGCTGCATTGCGCTGCAGTGCAGGGAGCTCACAGCAACTTCTGCCTTAGAAGAGAGAGGGAGATGCTGAATTGATTTGTAGAGGTGGCACAAACTATGCCAAAAATTACTGCTTTGTGAGGGAATTGCAGAAAGAACTGGAAGTAGAGCTGTAAGGGGATTTTGGAAGGAACTTCCTGATGAATTTACAATTGACCACAAAGGATTTTAGGAAAAAGAATGCACACCCTAACCAAATAAAGTTGTCGGATTAGAATAATTGTAAATGGTATACTTCTGCTGGGTGTTGTTTTCCTACAAGTTCTCTATGGGAAAGAGCCCTGTTTTAGCTATGCCATATGTCCTCCTGAATTATTGAGGTTTTACAATGGACCTTCATGTCGTGAATTGAGGTCCCTCTGGGAATGAATACTACCATTGCACTGTTTCGTGCAATATTCATAGTTTTCCCTGTAATTAAGCATTTATTCATCATTTTCATAGAGAACAAGGCACTGTAGTAAACAGAAGATCTCATTCCTTCCCTCTCACATAGCCATTTCTTGTGATTTTACTGAATGATAGCATGCATTAAATCTTACTGTTTGTGTGCTTGCTTTATTTTTTTTATATGTTTCCATAACGTGAGTGCAAGAAGCATTGTTTTTCTGTATTCCAAAGAAATGCATAAGTCACTAAAATATAGTCACAGTAAGTTCCAAGTGAGCTTTTTTTTTTATATTCAGGGGAAAGGTTTGCATAGGCCAAATATTGACAAAAAGACAATCTGTCAATTAAAATTATTGACACACATTGAGCCTCTGAACGTCTTCAAATGATACTTGAAGAAAAAGAAGAAACAATCTTTTAATGTCTACATTTCTGAAGCTGTATTCCTACTGCGTATTCAATAAAGATGACCCTGAATATCAGTGATACAGACTAGACATAGACTTTCTCTGATAGCAACTTGATGTAAAATCACATGTTGTATCATTCTGGAAAAATAGATTAGTATTTGGCCAAATGAGATCAAACTAAATGTTTTCTGATTGTATATTTTGAGCTATCTAATTAATTTTAATGATAGTAAAGAAAAGGGGTTAGTTTTTTTCTCAGTTCTGAGTAACGTGCGAGAAAGATGTTTACAGCAAAGGAAAATCACATGAAGCGTTCAGTTGTGTTTGCAAAACATGGTGTTACCTCAGGTGACGTTGTGAAGCCTATAATTGAGTTTATATGTGCCTGAGTGTATAAGCGTGTATAAGCTTGTACAAGGTGCTCGCAGTAATGGTGGATTTCAAATTTTTTTTTTAAATTATGTGTTCCAAAGCACAGAAGACAAACATTTGTCCACAGTGGTCCTGATTGTCCCGTTAAAATCAGTGTGAATTGTATTGTAGCTTTCAGTGGGAAACAGAATGTATCTAGCTATATAATGAAAATAGTATTAATGAAGATATTTCACATTCTCAGTCATATAAAAGTTGTTTCAGCGTCACAGGCAGATCACTTGGGTTGTACGCTGCTGTGAATCTTTGCAACCCATATGCATCACAGGATGCATATCAATGCTTGTTTAAACAAAAGCTCATCAATTAGATTAAATGTGTTTGCAAACCTGTGATAGGGAACCCACAGCTGTTGCCACCGCCTTCGTATTATGTAGTGCATAACATTTTCCTATTAAAACAGAATGGAGTCCTTTTAAAAATGATTCAGAGGACTGAATTTAGAGCTTGTCTTCTTTTAAGTGTTTGTAAGCAGTAAAATGGAAAAATTAATTGAAAGTATGCTCAAAGTATTGGCACTAAGAAAAGAAAGTTAGGGTTTTTTTTTCTTTTAAATTAGTAAGCTGTTTCGGTTTTAAATTAAATGTGATACATTCTCTAATATCTATGTTACAAGACTCAGTGGGCCTTTTTCTTCCATGAAACAGTGGCTGATAGCCCCACAGGCTTTTAATTTATTTTTGATTTTGTGTATTGCTACGTGGTTCTTCTAGAGACATTCTAAACATGCAGAGTACCTGTTCTCCTGTAAATATATATGTTACTAGTTTGTGATATGTTAGTCAGGTTTGGTTTCAAATTACCATTTTTATGTCAGTGAGTGCACATTAAATATAATCAAATGCAAATTTCCGTAGTGTGATTATTACTGACGCTGTTGTCCTCCTATTAAAAAAACAAACAGAGGGAGTAAAGCAACACCCAGCATGTCCTTTGCTTCTCTGTGGTTTGAACACTCAGTCGCTTCCCCACCCAGAGAAGCTAATAAAAGCATAAATTGCAGACACAACAATGAAATTGCTTAAGGTGTAATACAGTGTAATACGATTAAGGTATTGTAGCATCCTTTCATTTTGAAGACTGAATTCTTACCTCTGTTTGCCTACATTTCCGCTGACTGGCTGCTGACAGTAACGACTTGCCATGCATCAACAAAACGTCAGAGGCTTTTGTGATTAGGTGGGCATTCCATCCGAACATTTCTAATTCAACGAAAAATGCACCATATTGAAAACATGAATGACACCTACCACGTAAGGCAGCTGTTTCAGCACACCAGGCATATAGCTTTATACTGATCTGAGACTCATGTAAAACATGATGTTGCTACAGCCCCATGTTTGTTTGCCAGCAGCAAGATTTTTTTTAAGATAAAGCAGCATCCCTGTAGCTGGGTGCTGCTACATCTCTCCTTCTCAGCAAGTTATTTTTGTGGTCATGGCTGTATGGGTCTACTTATGTGCTTTGTTCTAGGATGGTAGTCTGTGTCTCACAAGCACATCTAGATTTTTGACTGAAAATCCATGTTACAATGAATACAGTTGGTAGGAGCATTAAAGCATCCTACAGGATTTTTCTTTTTCATTTTAATGATCATATGAGTATAGGGAAAAGCTTCATGAAATACATCATGGAAACTAATTATTTAGAAATACAGGTAACCATGGAACTGAGAGGCGACTGTGCTCATAGCACCTCACAGCGCTTCTGGGTCTTTAAGTGGCACCATTTTCTTGCCATATAGATCTGGAGGGCAAAATTCCCATTCTGTAAGAGTAACAGTGCTAATCCCAAGAAGCTGGTTTTGTGAACTGGATACCATCCTTTCCCCCACCTCCCCTGCCCTGATCATGGCAGGTTTTGCTTTTATGTGGGAATCCCAGCCATTGCTGCATCCTTACAAATGAAGTGGTCCTCTAAACTGCTCTTAAGGCTGAGAAATGAATGATTCCTTGGGGCAGAACTTCCAGCTGGAAGTCACTCTCCAACATGTAGCTTTTTGCTGCTTTTGACTTATCTGTGTGGATTCTAGAAATCCTGCCTCTTGCACAGCTGATGGTATGTCTCACAACCTTGCTGTCTATCAAAATGGGACAAAATGCGTATTTATTTTCATTAAAAAAGTACACACTTGAAAATTCCATCACAAAATATATCCAAGCACCAAACAATAAAGATAAGATCAACAACGTATTTTTCCATTTCCTGATCATGTTGAAAGCTCTCTGCGGCGCACTTGTGATATCTTTCTTGTACAGATAGGAAGGCACCAGATACTGTGTGGCATTTTCCTCTTTAACTCTCAAGCCAACAAAGTAAATTGCTTCGTACAGATTATGGCAGATCCTATAGTGATGGCTTGTTAGCACTTTTTGAGGGGATTTATGGGTCTGTGAATGATTGGGGTGCTTCTTCATAAGTCATACAAGGCTGGTCCTGAAAGGAAAGATAAGACCAAGTTTACCATGGTCTTCTATGAGTCTACAAAATACACATGCTTGATTTTACAGAGCAAAGTTCTCTGTTTTCACTGAGCTGCATTTGAGCTGGTTTAAACTAACAATTAAAAGAAGATAATTCTAAATGCAGTAGGTGAAAGTACCAAATGTTAACATTTCACAGGGGGGGGCTTGGCCTCCTACTTTTCTTATCAGCAGCTAGCTGTGCAGCTGATGGTGGCTTTTGCTTTTGGACAGTATTCTTCTTGGTATTTAGACATCACCTCTCATGAGCAGGACTCACTGCCTCTCTTCATGTGTAGCTGGTACACAGACTGCCACTGATGCCGGATACACTTATCCTTTTAATATTCTTTCTCAGCGTGCTAGCAGTACCTTCTTTTCAAGTAACTCAGCTGTTATTTCCTCTCAGGTTTGATAAACAAATCAAGTCCTGGCAATAGAGAGAGTATCAGAAAAATGGACTTCATGGTGTAAGACATATAACTAACAAAGTCATTACTGTGCCTGGAAATCTTGTAAGGGTGATCTGTTCAGAAAAAAAAAAAAAAAAAAAAAGAAAAGAGAAATAAGGCTTGTGGGAGTCCCTGCTATGCAGATGGAGTCTGTCTTTCCCTCAGTATGCCATCTCATCACTGGCTGCAGTATACTGTAGATATAATGAAGGTGTTTAAAATAGCAAGTTTCTGTTGCAGTCTAGCGCACCAGTATGATGCTCTGAACAATCCACAGACATGCTTGAGGTTATCCTACAGTGCAGACTGTGATGCAGATAGGTTTCCCTCCATTCAAAGCTAGCTAGTTTAAAACTTGCAAGAATGTTTCTGCACAACACTGCTGCAATACAATAGAATAATGGAATAAAGTACATTTGAAGGGACTCCTCGAAGTAATTTAATCCAGCCCCCTTCTAGAAGCAGGGCCAACTTTTATAGCTCAGTTGGGTTGCTCAGGGCCTTGACAAGTCAAAGTTTGAGTGTCTCCAGGAATGGGGACTCCAAAGCTTCTCTGTGCAATCATTCCTGTCTGTCACCAACTTCATCACGAAGAATTTCCTCCCTATAACCAGATGTTGGTAAGGGGGGCAAAATTGGACATGCTAATACAAATGCAGCTTCACAAGCAGAGGGGAATAATTACTATGGGTAAAACTTTTGCTAGTGCATCCCAGGTTGTTGTTATCCTTCATCACCACAGGGTACCCTGTAGTGTACAGCAGCCTAAGTTAAAATGGTGTCCCTTTGCCATAATACTGGCATGGGTGTAGAGGCCCTGAATTTTCTTGTAGAAAACATTTCCCATTATCTCTTAGAAAGATGTTACTATGCATGTTTTTTGAAGTGTAGTAATCCATGAAAAATACTTTGAGACATGACTGCCTCTAAACAGTGTGAAGATAAGTGTCCCACTGAGCTATCATGTAGGGTTCAAGTGTCAGTTAACAAACATGTCCTCCATAGGTGCCATCACCTCAGTTGTGAGAGGGCGGACATCACAGACTATTATAGATCTACATACATACATGCATTGTCAAGTTTAGGTCCCAGTACAGCCCACTGTAATTCAAATGAGGTGAATGGAGTTGCGTTCTATGGGAATTTGGCTCAGAATCCGTCAGTCTTTTGTTGGAGAAAAAAAAGGTGTCAGCTTCTGTTGGAGAAAACGGGCTATATAAGTCACTGATCTTTTCTCTCTGATAATTGTTTTCTCTTTGATTTTAAATAGTCTTAACTACATTGATAAATAAATAAGCAGAAGACCAGAAAATATGTATCTTAAGATTCCGTGTATCCAGAGATATCTAAAACTTGTATTTAAATAGAACCTACATGGTTAGTCTTGGCAGATATTGTCATGCTAATTAGCATGGGAAAATTCTGATTCAGCTTGTCAGTACCATAAATAAAAAAAAATCACATCTTCTTTGTGGGTGTGTACGTACCTTATAAAACCTTATTAAGATAATAAAGGCATACCTTCAGCTTTAAAGAGAAAAAACTGTATTTTCTGTATATACCTTTTAATATTTTTGCAGTTGTTTATTACTCCTAAAAGGACTAAAGTTGAAAATGGCCAAAGTAAAAATGATTTCTAAGGAATTAAAAGCCTTTTCCCATATATTTTATGTATTGCACAGTATTTCATATAAAGATGCTCTCACAGATTTCCACCATGTATCTTGTAACTTAAAAGGGTTGTGCACTCGCATGGATTGGAAGTAAAAACAGGAGAGAGAAGAGCAAAAAACCACAAAACTACATATAATGTGTTAGTAACATCACAAAAACTGGTAGGAAACTCAGTGGTGTATCTGCAATCACTTTCAAATACTTTTCAAAACAGAGTGGTGTTCTAGTTGGTGGCATCCCTTTAGTTCCATTTATCATCATGGTCTCATCTAGCCTGAGTAGAATTTATGAAGTTTTGCTCCTATCAGTTGCATAGTTTGACTACTTACGTGTTAAATTCAGAACGAAGCTTTTCCTTATATGGTAACCTCTATATGAAGTGAGGAGTCAGAAGAATAAATGTTTTGTAGTATTCCAGTTTTTAAATGTTAGTGTACACAGTGTAAATGAGCAATATTATTTGGTTTTGTAAATGTACATATGTACTTATTGTGTAAAGAACGGAAAAATATCAAACCAAATAGCATTCAGACTTAAAAGAATATACATCTCCTGTAGGTGTACGACATTCAAATTTCTAAATGAGTTTAGGTCACTGTATTTGCCTATTGAGGGGATAGTCCCTACGGACAACAGCAAGTGCACACTTAAAGCGGATTCTTTGGTGTTCTAAACTATCAAATAGATTCCTAAGTTTAATATATTTCATAGGGCTTTCCAAGTTGGGTAGGCCAAGACTGATGCAGTAAAAATTCAGCCCACTTACTGGGAAAACTGGAAAATCCTTATATGTTAGTCTTTGATAATTCCTTTGGTCTGTTTAGCTGGAATTCTTTCCCATCATCTTCCTGCCTTCAAATGAAGTCCTGAAAAGAAAAAAAGAAACAACTTGGACCTGGGGAAGTGAGGATGCTTTTTCTAGGAAACACAAAAAGATGTATAAGTGCGAGACACCATATAGGAACATCTAGCAGTTGTCTGCTAAGATGAATTGAATTCTGTTTAATTTTTTTTTCTTCAAATAAAAGTCCATGTTCAGTTCACATCTGAGCTAGGGAGAGTCCAAGCACTTAATAATTTTAAATCTCTTAAAAGTTTTGCTTAATACCTGGTGCTAAGGTTCTGAGCCATCTTCTACTCCATAGACACACTCCTTAAACTTTCAATGTCTAAACAGAAATATTTAGGCCCATATTTATAACCATAAATATCATGGCCTGACTTTCAGAGACCCTGGAAATTCTCTCCCTGGAAGACATATTCCAGTTTAATGCAGTAGATACCTGTATTAAAAAAAGTAATTAAGATATCAGTCCTCGTACACCTCAAACAACCAAACAATAGCAAACTCCCAGAGATTAAAAGATAATGCCATCACAGTGGTTCTGTGTATTTGCTCAAAAAACCCACAATGCAGGGGAAACAAAAACCCAATCTTGCTAACCATTTGTCCAAGCACATTCTAGCAAATGGATGCTTAGAAAATCAGTGTTAATTGACTAAAGCAAGTTCTTGTCAAAGACCATTATTTATTAGATGGTTTAGGGAACAGAGAAAAACTTGCTCCTACCTTAAGAACCTTAACAGCTAAAATCAAAATGAACAAAACGTAAATAGCCTATATGGTATTTGTTGGAATTATGGCTTGGCTTGTCACAGTCTGTCCATGACCTTTTCTGTCCATGGAGAAAGTAGCCATCCAAGATGTAGCACTATTCATTAGCAGTCTAGAAGCAACCCTAATGTTTTGGCACTGGATTTCTTACCTCCTCAAGGAAGTTTTGCTTGATTTGGACTCGCTTCCTTTGTAGGAATAAAGACACTCCTGGAAATTCTCCTTCAGTTCACGTTTGTTCAATGATTAAAACAATGAGCTTTTTTTTTTTTCTTTTTTTCTGTAAAATTTCATTATGGTTTTGATTACAGAACTGGAACAGCCAATAAAAGTAAATCATTAAAAAGAAAAATAATGAGAATTTCTCTGACACATCTTTTGACTGAAGTGACTAAGGATCAGCTCACAAGTAACCCATTTACGGTGCTCTCCTTACAATCAAAGCCATTCTTTGGCTTATCAATCACTTTAGGAAATATTAGTGTACTTTGATTTGTGAAAATTCAGCAAATGTTTCTCAAATCTCTGTCTGGGATTGGAATTCATAAAAACTTTAAGTAATGGTTATTTCTAATATCTGTCTCACCGTCTTGCCTAGGAAGATGACTGAATTGCCTCCTGCGTGATGTTCGCTCTCCCACATAGCATGACAAACTTTCTATGACTTCATAACTTAAAAACGTTGTCATCTTTCTTCTCAATTTTAAAGTTTCAGTTTCATTCCAGCTACAGTTTCACGGGAGAAAACTACCAAAAGTCACAGAATTTATTTCCGTTCTTTTTTTCCCCCAGTATTTAGTGAATGTTTATCATTCATGTGGTCTTGGAGCACAATATAGAGTATTCCTTGCTATGACCAGCTGTACAAAACGATTAAGTAGAAGGGCACTCTGCTGCCATTCTACTAATCATTGAGTAGATGGGAAAACTGTTTCTTCCTTGGAAATTAGGTATCTCTGAGAAGAACGAATTTTCACTGGAGAAATTGCTTGCTGATTTCTGTATTATAGTAACAAATGAGTATAGTGACTCCCTGCTCCTTAGTCCAAAAGAAGAAAATGTATTTTCCAGTATTTAGAAACTGTTGCAAACCAGCTCCTTGCAATCTGTTAGTGTTGTGAGTGCCCTCTAAAGTTAATGTTGGTTGTGGAAATCACCAAAGAGTCATTTTATTGAGTATATTTGCTGAAATATGGGTAACTCAATGTTATGACCTGAAATGTACATAATATTCCACTTGCTATTTTGAGGGATGTGTGTTATTCTGGTAGTGATAGAAAGAAAATCTTTGCTAAGTGTTCTAGGCTTCCCTAGTGCTTGGCCTGTGTACAACGTTTCAGAATAAAACAACTACAGCCTCCACCTGTTGAAGAGAGACATTGACAGACACAGTCTAGCAAGTGCTTGGGGAACCTGAGGCTGTGGGTTTGGTCAGCTGGGAAGAGAAAGCCAAAGGAAGATAGGGGGATCTAATTGCTGTCTTCTATCATCTAATGAGTGATTAGAAAGAAGATGCAGTCAGGACAGGGAAGGGACATTTGAACAAGGTAGAAGGAAGACATTCTTTACTGTGTGCGTGGTGAAGTACTAGAGTAGGTGCACAGGAACGCTGTGGCATCTCTGTCCTTGGAGATGCTCAAAACTTGGCTGGTGTCCTGGTTTGAGGTAAAACAGAAGCAACTTTCTGTTCAGTAATTTCACTTTGCAGCTAAGCCTCTTCTAACTAATTCCACTCTCTGAAATTAACCACGTATTGCCTAGATACTGTTCACTCCCAGAGTGGTATCACCTATGTTTGTAGTTTAGGCCAAGGAATGGTATGCAGAGTGGCTCTTGCTTACACTTATTGCTGTAATAACCAAGGCAGCTAACTTTGTTATGTGCCCCTTTGGAGGCTCAGAAGCAGAAGAGTGTAAAGGGTTCGCACTTGTAGGGAGGAGCAGACAGGACAGGTGACCCAAAACTGACCAACAGGGTATTCCATCCCATCTGCCTCATGGTCACTATAAAAGCTGAGAGATCAAAGGGTCAGCTCTCTTTCTTCAAAGGCCAGCATCTGAGAGGGACTCTGTCTGTATGTCTGCCTTTGTTCCTGGTCCATGTATTCCCGAATCCAGATCTGGAGTCCAGTGCCTGTCCGTCACTGAGTCCAGTCTGGGACTTTCCCAGTGCCTGCTCGTGACATGACCATCATCCCCGGTGATACTGGTTTTGTGTATATTGTATATACTTCATTTTTTTCCGTTTTATTATTTGATTAATATTTCATTAAAGTAGTTCAGTTTTCTTCTAAACTTACAAGTCTCTTTCTTCGTCTCCCTCCTCTCCTTGGAGAGGCAGACTTTGGCCTGTTTAGGATCCTTGTTGACATAGTCCCTCCGGAGGATGTCGTGAAGGGCAAAGTAGTCTGGGAAGGCTGGACATTCTTCAAGAAGGAAATCTTAAAGGAGCAGGAGCAGGCTGCCCCCACGTGCCGAAAGATGAGCTGGCGGGGAAGAAGACCGGCCTGGCTGAACAGAGAGCTTTGGCTGGAATTCAGGAAAAAAAGGAGAGTTTATGAGCTTTGGAAGATGGGGCAGGCAACTCAAGAGGACTACAAAGATGCCATGAGGTTATGCAGGAAGAAATTAGAAGGGCCAAAGCTACGGCTGTAAAAGACAAAATGTTTCTATAACTACATTAGCAACAAAAGGAAGGCTAATGAGAATCTCCATCCTTTATTTGATGCAGTGCGAAACATAGTGACAAAGGTTGAGGAAAAGGGTCAGCTATTTAATGCCTTCTTTGCTTCAGTCTTTAATAGTAACATCAGTTGTTCCCTGGGTGCCCTGCCCCCTGAGCTGGAAGACAGGGATAAGAAGCAGAATGAAGCCCCTGTAATCCAAGGGGAAACAGCTAGAGATGTGCTACACCACATAGACACACACAAGTCTATGGGGCTGGATGGGATCCACCCAAGGGTACTGAGGGAGCTGGTGGAAGTGCTCGCCAAGCCACCTGCCATCATTTAGCAGCAGTCCTGGCTAACTGGGGAGGTCCCAGTTGACTGGAGGTCAGCAAATGTGACACCCATCTAGAAGAAGGGCTGGAAGGAGGACCTGGGAAACTACAGGCCTGTCAGTTTGACCTTGGTGCTGGGGAATGTTATGGAGCAGATCATCTTGAGTGCCAGCACATGGCACGTACAGGACAACCAGGTGATCTGGCCAAGTCAGCACAGGTTTATGAAAGGCAGGTTCTACTTGATTCACCTGATCTCCTTCTATGAGAAGGTAACCTGCTTAGTGGATGTTGTCTACCTAGACTTTAGTAAAGCTTTCTCATTATTAAACGTTGCTTAGTAGAGCTTTTTGCTGGAGAAACCAGCTGCTCGTGGCTTTGATGGGCGTACGCTTCACTGGGTAGAAAACTGGCTACATGGCTGGGCCCAGAGAGCTGTGGCGAATGGAATTAAATCCAGTTGGCAGGCAATCACAAGTGGTGTTCCCCAGGCCTCAGCATTGGGGCCAGTTCTGTTTAATATCTTTACAAACTATCTGGACAAGGAAATCGAGTGTACCCTCAGTAAGTTTGCAGATGACACCAAACTGCGTGGGAGTGTTGATCTGCTTGAGGGTCGGAAGGCTCTACAGAGGGATCTGGACAGGCTGGATTGATGGGCCAAGGCCAGTGGTATGATGTTCAACAAGGCCAAGTGCCAGGTCCTGCACTTGGGTCACAGCAACCCCATGCAAGTCTTGGGGAAGCATGACTGGAAAGCTGCCTGGAGTAGAAGGACCTGGGGGTGCTGGTCGCTAGCCAGATGAGTATGAGCCAGCAGTGTGCCCAGGTGGCCCAGAAGGCCAATAGCATGCTGGCTTGTATCAGAAATAGTGTGGCTAGGAGGGCTTGGGGAGGTACTTGGCACTGGTGAGGCCCCACCTCAAATACTGTGTTCCGTTTTGGGCCCCTCACTCACAGTTTTGGGCTCCAGCACATTGAGGTGCTGGAGCATGTCCAAAGAAGAGCAACAACGCTGGTGAAGAATCTTGAGCACAAGTCTTATGAGGAACAGCTGAGGGAACTGGGGTTGTTTAGCCTGGAGAAAAGGAAGATTGAGGGGAGACTTTATTATTCTCTGCAAGTACCTGAAAGGAGGTTATAGTGAGCTGGACGTCGGTCTCTTCTCCCAAGTAACAAGCAATAGGGCAAGAGAAAATGGCCTCAAGTTGCACCAGGGGAGGTTTAGGGTGGCTATCAGGAAAAATGTCTTCACCGAAAGGGTTGTGAAGCATTGGAAGAGGCTGCCCAGGGAAATGGTTGACTCACCATCCCTAGAGGTCTTTAAAAGTGGTTATGGACATGGTTTAGTGGTGGAAGTGGCAGTGTTATGTTAATAGTTGGACGTGATGATCTTTAAGGTCTTTTCAAACCAAAATAATTCTATGATTCCATGATACTATGGATAGTTAATAAATCATCTATTTCAGTCTCCATCTCCTGTGAGCCCTTTTACTCAGAACAGTGTCTGGTCAAGATCGGGGCCTCGTTTTACAATTGCTTATAAATTCAGAAGATATACACCTAGGAGTGAGGAATTTATGGTCTGAGATGGAATATGATTACTAACAGGAAAATTCTCTGTCCTGTTAAACTGTATTCTGTAATATATCTCTTATTTGGCTAGAAATTCTTGTACTGGCACAGACTGAGAGGCAAAATCAAGATAATTGCATTGATCAAAAAATTGGTTTAGCTGATAAATGAGGTTGCTTGATCTATTGTTAAAGGGCCAAACTGTAGAACTGCTGAATCACTTCATTCTCTGTTTACGGAGATGCAGTAGCTCATAGTGTCAGCTCATTGTTAGCCATGATTTGACTTTCCAGCCACTTTTCTTTTTTTTCTTTCCCTAGGGAACCATCCTTTGGATTTTGCAGAGAGGATATGGGTAAAAGTTGCTGTACTTTACAGTTAAATACGGTTATTCTAAGGCTGAAATATTAAAATATGGTGAATAAATCTCCTTGCATGTGGTCAGGAAACATGGAGGCTGTAGGGCTTTTTTTTACCAGTCTAAGCTGCTTCGTGCTAGTGCGTGCTCATGAGATACAAACCTTACTCGCAGTGTCCAAGTTTACATCTGACAGGCACAGTTAATTCTTTCCTTTTCTTGGAAATGCATAAGGGTTTTTGCATGCTGGGTTGCTGAGTTTTCCTGACTTGTAGGGGCACAAGTTCTTTGGCATATTTTCCTTGAAAATTTTCTCATACAGCTTATCTTAAAAATTATGCAGTCAGATACACTATGCCATTTTCACCAGTATTCACTTTTACTAGCTCTATGGCCAATGTGTGTTACAGAAGCAGATTGGGAGAATTCAAAACACAGAAATGTCATTCCTAAAAAACATCTAGTGGAGGTTGTTCCCCCCCACTGCCCTCCCCTAAGGCTGGGTGATTTAACAAGAGTGCTTTCCTGTGGTTTGTGCTCTTTGCTCCTATCCCAGAGGAGGGTAGAGGAATACATTGCTGTTCTTACAAATATATTTGTGTGTATATATATATTTATATAAAAAATCTAATTTACTGCAATAGGGTTGTTTATATTAATTATTTTACTCAAAGGCATAAATTCATGCAGAATAAGACTAATTGCCTGATAAAGTGGAAATCTTGTGGCAAATATGTGTTGACAGTGTAAGTCCCTGCCAGGAGACAGGTAGGAAATGGAATTGAATTACCAATTAAATCTTTTTCAGTCAAACATTGATGATTCTTTATTAAATATGTAATGTGCTTTTGGCTCTATTTTATTTCTGGTTATTGGGTAAAAATGTATTTTTTCCTAGTTGGGAGAAATTGTTTTATATTGTACCACTCACACATGAAATAAATGGAAGCTGTTATGTATTTCAATATCAAGGAACAGGAGTGAGCTACAGGTTCCAATACATTGTCTTCCTCCACTCCTGTGACTGGGAAAACTAGTTCCTGTGAGCAGAAGTATCCTTTTGTTGGCTGAACTCTATGCAAGCAATTTTCTTTAAAGTGTGGCTATTGTTAAAATACTAAATTCAGTTTTATTTAATATACTAAAACAGTGGAAGTAATAATTCTGTGATGCCTTTTGTCTTTAATATTCTAGTAATATGCATTTTTAATTAAGAACCTATTTTAATTCAATAAAACTTTCTGAGAAAGTGTATGACACGAATAGGCTTGATTCAAAGGGAACTGTTGCTGTACTTCAGAAGGTCTCTGCAAACATGTAGAGGTTTTTAAAAAGATCTAAGTAAGTGCTAAAAATACAATTTAGAAAACCTGTTACCTGCTGGTTAAACAGTGCTATAACAGCATAGAATGCAAGGATTATGTGCTGTGGTGTGACCTGTACCACTGAAAGCTGTGAAGGGCTCAGGAGAGGAAGAACACATGCGGTATACAGAAAAGATATACTGATTCAAATTCCTGTAAAATTTTGGATAAAATTAAAAACTGCCTTTCCTTAACAGGAATGTCCCTTGCTAGAGGGGTGCAAGCACTGAACATTATATCAGCTATACAATCTGCAAAACTATTTTCAATGAAAGCTGATACACATACATTCAAGGAATTAAGCATTTAATCAATGTGATGTATATCCTGAGGCCACCACAATGTAATGCTTTTAAGGAGCTAATTGTAAGCTATAATCAAGAACTAACTGGCTGATGAAGTAAGAATTTATTTTCTAAAATCGCTTTGCTTGTTAAATTTAAACATTTATGACATCTGTTTTTTTCTCCTTTTTTTTTTTTTTGCTAGAAAAGGAAAATTACTTTTAGAGCTTGGCTGCTGAGTTTTACTGGGAATTCATTTGTTGCATATTTTGCCTGCTTTGGACCTACGCCTCTGCACACATGAGTGAGTTGTTTCTTCTTATACTCACTTCAGACTCCCGCAGTCACAGAGTAGGCAAGAGAGCTGCTTGGAGTGTAATCCCAATTTTCTTTGTTAGTCAGCAGGCACTGGTGGCGTACAGATCATTTTCTGTCCTTGAACCAAAAATTATCTGAGTTATCCAGGCCTCCCCTTCTGGGTGGGTAAGGGGAGTCTTAATGTTTCTTTTGAATAAGAAAATTGGTAATAATAGACCATGTCTAAAGAGAAAAAAATGGAAATGCTTAAAAATGTCCATTAGTAATGTGGAACTTTTAAACAGTTTGGCTGCCCAAGCATGAGGGTAAATGAGAACCCACTGGAGGAGCCTGCCAAGTGTGAATAGTGGTCCTTCAACATGCTTTGTAAATGTATGTAACTGAGGTGCTGATAAAGGGACGGTCGACCTTATCTGTGGCATTCAGGGTATGTTATTGATGTGCCGTTGGTCCCCTAATTCACTAATAGTAGCAATATCTTTAGTTACACAAAAAGCATATGTGAATATGGTACCACTATACAGACTTTAGTACTCGATTACTGCCAGAACAGCCATGACTGATTTTGTTCAAGGGCAATATCAGTGAAGAGCCAGGGTGCAAAATGGGGATAATGGTTAATCAGGTTGAAGACAGAAATTCAAGGGAAATTACTTCAGAACACGGTCAGGCCAGCATGGCACATTATTGACCTTTGCCGTGTCAGAGTGCAAGAACATAGTTGCTATTAGTCTAGCAAAGATAAAACTAAGTTGGTGAAAAACCCAAGTTATTCTTACCTCTTGGGAAATGTATGGTTTTTAGGGATTGAGCCAGTCTGACATTAGACTTCAGGAAGTTATCAAATACTTTTTATTTTGTAACGTGTTCTTGACATGTTTTTTGCTTTCCTGACTGTCACATTAAGTGTTCTAAATATTGCTGATATTCCACCTTTTAAAGCATGGAGGTAACATGAAAAATTAAATAAGGTTGCTGTGTATTCTCTCCCTTAATGGTTTGATTTATCAAATTGTATTGAACCTTGGGGGTTAGAAGAGAACCATTAACATGACTACATGCTACAGTCCACATTGCTATGATAAACAAGTACTTCTTTTAGCAGGAAGCCATACAATAAGAAGCAGGGTTTTTTTCATTATTAAGCAACTACTACTCATTTTTCAATCCATAAAGAATAATTTTGACTTTTTTCCCCCATGTTTTTATTCCAGTCCCTTTTCATGAAATCCTTTTCAAGGTGCATTAAGAAAGGAGAGAAATTCGTACACTCAGTCTCAGCAACTGGCAGAGATAGTATGTCATTCCCCCTTCAGAACTGCGACATTAAGTTTTTCTCAGTGTGTTCCAAACCTAAAACTCAACCAACTTAAGACTTTTGACACCACACCCTCCAGAAAATGTCTAATTGGTCCTACTCTCGCCTTTATATATGATAGAATAAATGTTGCTTTGATAATATTTCTGATATGCTATTTGAGTGGCAGCACAGAAAATCAAACCCATGGCCCCTGAGCGCAGTAGCATTGCAAGGATCCTGTTCTTTCAGTCTTCTGTCCTCTCAAGGATCTCTTTCAATGACGTTTTTCTCCTTGCATACTCACTCATGATGTAAAAAATGATGAATTTCTATAAATGCTGAAAGCTTTGCAGCATTTTGGGTTGTTTCTTACGTGTTTTTAGCATGCACTCCTAGTAAACTGCTCAAGATAACCACTCTATAAAAGGTGGTATGTGTTCATTCCAAATCCCACTGGCTTCAGTGTGAGCATTTTAATTAATTCTAATCCAGTCCCAAATGTTCATCATTAATGTTCCTTGCAAACAGCCTGTTCAGACTTGAAGACTGTGTTGCTGCTTCGTGTGGCAGAACAGAAAAACGAGATTACAGACAGATAACAGAGTCTTGATGCCAAAACTAGCAGTTCAGCAGCTGAAATGCACTGGGTGTTCCTCAGGTCTTGCCAGAAAGAACTAAGCCAACTTCTGTTTGTAGACTAGACTTGCTACATGTGCCAAAAGTGAGCTTTCTACTAACCATTTGATAACAACTATAATCAGTGATTGCTAATGAAAAATATTGTCACATTTTCCAGTATGTCTCTTTGGCTGTCACCGGTGCTCTTCCAGATCATAGTTTTGGTCACAACAGGTTTCATAGTTTTGAGTATACTATTCTGTATGCATAGAGCAGCTTTCAACCTTTTGGAGTTCAGAGATGCCTTCAGATTTTCCAGTGGAGGTAAGAAGACGTGTAGAGGATTTCAGCCTGCTGGCAGTAGCCTCACTGTCTGTTTTTAGTGAGCTTTCACAGTCCTAAGGGTAGTCTGCAAGTCAGGCACATACCTACAGTCTCAGTGAGTATGCTGAGTGCCCTAACAGACCTTGTTTGCCCTGATGAACCTCTCCTGGAGCCCTCACACAAGCACCTTCTCCCTGCTGGTCCAGGAGCTCTGTTTCTGCTCAGGCTTCAGCCCTTCTTAGAGCTGCCAGGGAGCAGCAACCATGACACTGCTACACGAGGGAAGAGAAAGCAGGAGCTGAGGGGGATCACAGTGCAGGCAGAGCAGCACTTTAGCTGATGGAGCACAGTCCCCAGGCAGGGTGTACACAGATGGGAAGAGCTACAGCTTTCCATCAGTAGTCTGGTGCTCATCAGACAAGGTAAGGCACTGTTATATCCAAGATCAGTCAGGGGAATCTAGTCTGAAATTCAGGAACAGCAGGGGACAGGAGACAGGTACTCTATGGTGTAGCTAAGGCAGAGCTGGGGTGCCCAGGTCTGAGCTTAAAGGGAGCTTGAGTCCATGGCCAAGGATGTGAGTACCTGGGAGGGGTCCCAGATAGGGCTGGTTAGGGTGATTAAGGCCTATTGAGGCACCTGGGACCCTGACAGTCAATTTAAACTGTCCAAGAAAAGAAGGAAAAACAATTTCAAAGAAGGGAATTACAGAAAGATGGTCAACTTCAGTGTTGAGTGTCAAGCATTTAAGAACCAGACTAAGAACAGGGCTAAGAATAAGTGGGAAGACTGAGAATCTCAGTGAACTGAAGAATTGTCCATGTCCATAAAGCACACACTGAGAAAAAAGGCTGACGTGTCATTCTGCTTTAAAATAAAACAGAAATGGTTTCATATGGCAGAATTTGTTTCTGAGATGTTTCAGCTCACCACACCTTGTTGCTGTGTGGAGTCAAACATAGGGAACAGAACATTTTTTCAAGTTGGCAAGTAGGTTGTTTTCAAAATAAGCTGCAGGAAGCTTACTGAAATTGAAAAAAAATGTTCACCAGCTCTTCTATCTTCATTTTGCTGCCTATTCTGTGCCTTCAATGACAGGGCACTGTGTGTGTCCAGTTGTGGTATCCACCTCTACATACTCTACTCAAGGGAAGAAAGCCACACTGAGGTAGCGCTCAGAATGCATAATGCACTCTGAGACACAGATAAATCCCATTTTGTCAGAGGTCTAAGTGGCAGAATCTGCAAAGCTAGGGACTGCTGCATTTTCAGTACAGATTCTGTTCATTAGTCCATTATTTTAGTCTCTTTCTGTGCTCCCTTCTCCCCTATGTTATCAAATCTACAAAATAAAGGCTTACGAAGTTTAGTGAACCAGGTAAAGATACAAAATATAAGCTGCTAAAAGATTAAATTGTGATTTAATGGAAGACGCACCTACAGCCACTTGGATTTATCTACTTTAGCGCTGGAGTTTTCTTACACTTGCTGAAAAACTGCATGTGCTAAGGCATATGTGCAGTGTGCAACTTGCAATAATAGTGCGATTCAGGTTAACAGATTGAAGAGACCTAATTATATGTGTTGTCAGCAAATGATGCAGTTTGAATATGGCTAAAACCTGAGTTTATGGGAATGTTTAAGAACTCTTTGTTTTCCAGTATGGAATAAAATTATGTAAACAATTTGTACAGTTGTAAGTCAGTGCAGCCTTAAAAAATGCAATTGGATTTTTAGGAGGAGCATTTATATTTGGTGAGGTTAGAGTACTCATGATTTCCTTTCTTTCCTGGGTAAGGCCTGGAAGACAATGAGTCAGCCTTAATTGTGAAAAAAGTAATTTCTACCTAAAACTGTTAAATTTTCCCCCAGGGAGAGGTAAGACTTTATGAGTGTGTAGAATAACTTTTCTTAATGCAGCAGAACTAGAGCTCTATTTGGATATCATGTTCCATAATCTTTAATAGCTGAGGTATGTCTGAAGCAGAGGGATATATTACTGTGATCACAGGCTTCCAGTAAAAACACTGTATCTGGCAAGGTGCAGAAAACAGTCCCAGGAAAACCCTAAAGGAACAGGATGAAATAGAAGAGATTTGTGTGCATTATCTGGAATATACACAGTACGTTTTTTTTAGCCAAATCATTTAGAAAGTACTGTGTTCTTTAAGAATGACAGAGAAAAACTAAAATGGATATAAAAACAAATCACTTTGTTTGCAAGAAGGAACTTAGCAGTGTTGGTTGTACTTGTGCAAAAATGTTTGAGAAGAATTCAGGTTTGCAGGCTACTTTTAAAATACAGTAATCTGTTCCTTAACGTCCTTCCTCTTTTATATTAGATGCCAAGATGTTTTAAGACAGATCATCAATTTTTAATTATTTCAGAATGAAAAAGAAAATAAAACCATATAAAGCTTTAAAATTTAATTCCTCCTTAAATATGCAGGAATTTTTTTTTGCTATTTATAAATCTATTTTGAAAGCACTGAAAATACATTTTGCCAAGGTACCTGTTATATGCATATTATTAGACTGTTTATATCACAGCACTCTGTGAACGTTCTTCCTGTAATTCTTGATTATAGCTGAGTTCCCATATTGATGAATTCCCATGTCACAGACTCTGAAAGTCATTGTTACTTATGTGCAAGTACACTTCTTATCAATTCTGTTATTGCCTTATTCTGTGTAATGATGTACAGCTTTTACTTTTGTAGTTAAGCAGCTTTCTATTTTGAGTTTGGGTTGTTTTCGGTTGTCTTCTCTCAGAGGTAGCAAGTTTATGGAAAAATGTAAGGAAGAAATGATCTACAATTCAAAGAGCAATGTGTTGAAATTACCAAATATTTATTTTAAGACCTATTTTGATACCTCCCTGTGTCAAGGTGGGCAACTGACCAAAATTTTCTGTGTTTCAAGTGCCACTATTTCAAAGCAGGAAAGAGAAAATTGTTAAATACCCTGCCTGTGTAAATTATCTAAGGTGCTTGTCTAAAGGCAAATTATCATGCTTTTTAACAATCATAGTCTAAAACATTTTTTTTAATATATATTTCCAAACACCTAGGCTATGTGCCATGTGATTTTTGCTTTTCAAAACGGAGGAAGAGTAGCAGGCACATTCACTAAAGCCACATTTTTTTGTGTGTTTCAAAATCACTAGAGATCTGCAGCAAAATCGTTAAAAAGTGGCACAGGACAGGGACTTCACAAATACCTGAGCCGTATTTAATTACTGTTCAGATCTGACATCTTTGTCAAATACTTCTCTAAGATCAAATTTGTAGGAAAACAGTCTTCTGTTTTCCTTTTTTCATATGGGCAACGGTTGTTTAACCAGTTTTAGCTAACCATTTAGGCTTTGTGACCTTTGGGTGCATATGTGCCACCTGTCCTCCAGAGTCCGCTGAGGTGTTCCTTAGTCTCTCTCTGGTTTTCCAAACTGTGTTCAGAACCTTTTCAGTTATTCCATGAAAGATATATTTGTACACTGTCATATTCAGCACTTGACACCTAATTTTCATTTATAGAAACAAGCTCTTCATTTAATACAAGACAATTGATTTTTTTTTTTTTAATATGTATTAGAATGGTAGAATAGTTTAGGTGGGGGAGGACCTCTGCAGGTCATCTAGGCTCAAACCTGGACTTAGAGTCTTGTCCAGTTGAATTTTGAATACCTCCAAGGCTGGGGACCCCAGAGCTCCTTTGTGCAGCCAATCCAGCCTCACTGTGAAAAATTTCTTCCTTATAACTGTCTGAAATTTCCCTTGCCTCAGCTTGCAGCTGTTTCTTCTTTTGTTTTTGTTCTTTACCTCTGAAAAGAACCTGACCCCATTGTATTTATAATCACAGAATCACAAAATGGTAGGGGTTGGAAGGGACCTTCGGAGATCACCTGGTCCAACCCCCTTGCCAGAGCAGTGTCACCTACAGCAAGTTGCACAGGAATGCGTCCAGGTAGATTTTCAATATCTCCAGAGAAGGAGACTCCACAGCCTCTCTGGGCAGCCTGTTCCAGTGCTCTGCCGCCCTCAAAGTGAAGAAGTTTTTCCTCATGTTCAGACGGAATTTCCTGTGTTCCAGCTTTTGCCTGTTGCTCCTTGTCCTGTCATGGGGCACCACTGTAAAGTGTCTGGCCCCATCCTCTTGACACCCACCCTTTAGGTATTTATAAGCATTGATGAGATCCCCTCTCAGTCTTCTCTTCTCCAGGCTAAATTGACTCGGGTCTCTCAGCCTTTCCTCACAAGAGAACTGCTCCAGTCCCCTGATCATCTTTGTAGCCCTCCACTGGACTCTCTCCAGTAGTTCCTTGTCTTTCTTGAAATGGGGAGCCCAGAACTAGACACAATACTCCAGATGTGGCCTCACCAGGGCAGAGTAGAGGGGGAGGATGACTTTGCTCAACCTGCTGGCCATGCTCTTTTTAATGCACCCCAGGATACCCACTGGCCTTCTTGGCCACAAAGGGCACATTGCTGGCTCATGGTCATCCTGTTGTCCACCAGGACTTCCAGGTCCCTTTCCACAGAGCTGCTTTCCAGCAGGTCAGCCCCCAACCTGTACTGGTGCATGGGGTTATTCCTCCCCAGGTGCAGTACCTTACACTTGCCCTTGTTGAACTCCTTTATGTACCTCTCCACCCAGCTCTCCAACCTGTCCAGGTCTCGCTGAAAGGTGGCACAGCCTTCTGGCTGCATTAGGTGATGGAAGATGGTGATTAGCTTCCTCCTTAAGCTGTCTTCTCTGGAGGCTGAGCAAACACAGCTCCTTCTTGTTGTATATCATGCATCACAAGCCTCTAACCAGTCTGGTGATCCTCTCCCTCTCCAGTTTGTCATTGTCTTTTTTAGATCATGGTGGTGTTCAGTGGGGTGAAATAGGACGTGGTAGTCTAGGTGTGGCTACACAGGTAGGCGGGAAAAACTCCCGTCAGCCCGCTGGCAGCAATCAGGCTAAGGCAACCCAGGATGTGCCCCATCGGTCATGGTGGAAGGGTGCTCTGTAGGTTCATGTTCAGCCTGTTTTTCGCCCAGACCCTCAGGTCCATTTCTGCAGACTTAATGCAGGGACTTAAATCTAATGTATGTAAATATTGATTTAACTCAAGGAATACATTCCACATCTTCAATTTGCATTTTTGTGTAACCAGCTTAATGTGATATAGCAATAATACACCTCTATATTAAAATACTTACCAGAGAATGGTTTGTTTGTTCATTTCCTTCATCGCTTTTTAGGACTAATGGGATAACAAACCGCAAACAAACCAGTCTATGCCACTGTGATGGGTTGACCCTGGTTGGACACCAGGTGCCCACCAAAGCTGCTCTATCACTCCCCTCCTCAGGTGGACAGGGGAGAGAAAATACAATGAAAGGCTCCTGGGTTGAGATAAGGACAGGGAGATCACTCACCAACTACTGTCACAGGCAAACCAGACTCGACTTGAGGGAATTAATCAGAGTAGGGCCATGAGAAATAAAAACTAAATCCTAAAATGCCTTCCCCCCCACTTCTCATTTCTTCCTAGGCTCAACTTCGTTCCTGATTTTCTCTACCTCCTCTCCCCAGTGGCGCAGGGGAACGGGGAATGGGGGTTGCGATCAGTCCCTCACACATTTTCTCTGCTTCTCCTTCCTCCTCAGGGGAGGACTCCTCACAGTCTTCCCATGCTCCAGCATGGGGTCCCTCCCATGGGAAACAGTCCTCCATGAACTGCTCCAACATGAGTCCTTCCCGTGGGCTGCTGTTCTTCAGGAATTGCTCCAGTGTGGGTCCTTTCACAGGGTCCAGTCCTCAGGACTGGTGTAGTATGGGTCCACCACAGGGTCACAAGTCCTGCCAGCAAACCTGCTCCAGCATGGGCTCCTCTATCCACAGAGTCACAGGTCCTGCCAGGAGCCTGCTCCAGCACAGGCTCTCCATGGGGTCACAGCCTCCTTTGGGCACATCCAGCTGCTCCTGTGTGGTGTCCTCCATGGGCTGCAGGTGGATATCTGCTCCACCATACACCTCCATGGGCTGCAGGGGGACAGCCTGCCTTGCCACGGTCTTCACCACAGGCTGCAGGGGAATCTCTGTTTCGGTGCCTGCAGCACCTCCTCCACTTCCTTCTTCACTGGTCTTGGTGTCTGCAGAGTTGTTTCTCTCACATATTCTCACTTCTCTCTTCTGGCTGCTGTTCCATAGAAGGTTTCTTTTTTCCCTTCTTAGATATGCTTAGATATGTTACCCCAGAGGCACTACCACCTGGTGGGCTCAGCCTTGGCCAGCAGCCAGCTGAGGCAATCTCTCACCAAAAAAGCTTGGTGTGTCATTCTTGTTTTTATTATTTATTTATATTCCCAAGATATTTTGGCAAGCGTGATGGCTGAATGCCAATGAGGAAACGGGATTTCAGTCACAGAAAGCACCATTTATAGTTTGTTACGTTTCTTTGCTCAGGAGAGACAATGCAAACATCTTTCACTGAAGGAGGAACAGGTCAACATGAGTGCTTGGGATTCTCAGAACTAGCATCAGTCTGATGTTGAATTTGTGAAACAGAGAAATAAAATTGAGGTAGCAAGTTCAGCTGTTGCCATGCTGAAAATGTAGCAAAGTAAAATATTTAGGAAATGAGAACTATGGAATTCAAAAAAGGTTTTTGTGTTCCAACTTTTCATTTCCTGTTACAAGCAATAAAAAGTAACTGGGGTTAAAGATAAAAAAAGAAAGAATATATGCTTTGAGTGAATAGCAAAGTGCCTGGAAAGCAGCGTGGGTTAAAAAACAGGGTGTTAAAGTATCTTTTAACTTTATGCCGAGAAACCACTTTTCTCTTACCAAGGTTTATTGGCCGCAACAGCTGATTCCCCATGAGGAGGCCAATATAAACCAGCAGCAGAAAAGCAGAGAGTTGGCAGGCCGTATTAGCTCAGAACTGAGAAGAATCTTGGGACTCTTAATTCTGCAGGCACAGGGATGATGTGCCCCTGCAGAAAGGCAGCAGCATGGAAAGCTGGTTCTTCTCAGAACGTTTTTCCCAGTGGAAGCTGAGACTCTGACTCCGTATTTCCTCCTGAAATGTAAAGAACACTTGCCTGCTTTATTCCAGGAAGGAAGGAAAGGCGCTTAATTCCCGTTTGTAATACAGCTTGCCCTACAAGATGGCCTTCAACCTTCCTGTGCTTTCCCTAGGCTTCAGTGCTGTTCTGTGGCATCTGTCAGTCTAGGGTTTGTGCCATTACTGTTTCATAGTACCTGCGCATCACAGATTTGTGCAGAGTAATTGGCATTGTGGCACCCTCCCTCAGGATATTCTTTGAAAGATACGTAGAGCACAGAGGTAATGCAGGGATGAGAAATATGGTGCAAATATAAACTGAAGAATGGCCCCTCTCCTAACTTTTTCTACTATGGCTCCCTTGGTTAAAGGAGAATTCATTTTTACAATATTATTGAATTTTTATCAAAGATGATTCAGTTAACATTTCCTGATGTTCACTGGACAGTTTTTCATTTTTGGTCTTACATATGCATTTGGTCTGATTTCATTGTACCATTAGCAATTTGGGTTTGTACTGCTTTAAGCAGAGCTTTTGCAGATCCTGTCTCTGTGCTCATATATCAGCTGTAAGGGAGGAAGAATTAGGCCTGTGATCAAAAGCATTGCAAGAAAAGAATTAGTAGAGTTATTTGGTTTTGGCAAAATTTAAGGTCCTAAGAGACAGTTAAAGATAGTATTTTTTGTTCATGGCTGATGTACACAGGAAAAATGAACCTGTTTTTTTCAGGCAAAAATGTACTTTTCTTTTTATTATCAAATTTCAAGCAAGAACAACTTAAAAGCAATTCCTCTGGTTTCATTCTAATTAGGTAAATTAGTTAAATTAGTTAAATAGTTTAAGAGAAGCTGGACAGGTAGATCATACAGTGCAGAGAGATAAACAGTTATCTTTGCTGGTTTAATGAGGGAGGAAAGGAATAAAACAGGGAGGGAGAGATTGCAGTGTACCATGAAACCCCCACCTCTGCTGAGCTAAGGATCTTTGATGTGTACTAGATTAACGAATTCCCAGGCTCATTTTGTGTAGGTGTTTTGTGGCTGCACTGAGGATGCATAGTGAAAAGTGCTGGTACAGGACAAGTGGTGAGAATACCACCCAGACCGGGAGAGGGTTGGGGGCTGCCACTGTTAGTGGCACTGCAGCCTTGCAGTGATTTTCATGTCTTTGGCAACTGCAGCCCGACATAGAAGAGTTGCAGCCTGGGTGTGTGACTCAACATGACAGAAAGAAAAATTACTTAGGTTATAGAAGCTTAGCTTTCAATCTGCTAACATTACCCGAAAAGAATCCCATTCTCACCAGCTTTGGTGCCAGTCCTTAGTTACTATAAATAAATAAACACCTCTATAAATAAATACCTTTTATTGAGGTATCTGTTCTTTATCGGGGCATACTGAAGCAAGTACTATGCTGGAACAATAAAAGAACAGCTCTTCTAGAACAGTTTTGTGCCTGAAGAGATGGGGAGGAAGTTTGCAGTTATCCCAGCAAATTCAAGGGTGAGTGGTACCTGTGCATATGGCTCAGGTCTGTGGTGAGCTCTAGGATTGCATCCTTTGTGTTATTTTAAGTGTACCATGTAAAAATTGTCGGAGAACTTTAGTAAAATTTGAATACCATTGTTCTGTGTCATGACACAGCAATGTCTAATACTTTTCTGTTTTTTCTTACCTTTTTTTTTTTTCATAATTGAGAGCATACGCAAGAAAAAAGCATCTTCTGTTTGTGAATTTATATAGTACAGGCACCTCTATTTCATCTGGAAATAAAATCATTTGACAAATCAGAGTGGTATAATTAGAAGTAGTTATGATCTAACACAAGATTATACCTTCAGATAAAGACTAACTTGGAGCAACAGATAAACTCAGAAGAAACGAAAGACTTTTATCCATGAAAAGGTTGTTGATAACAAAAAACACAAAGATAGTAAAACAGAAGTCAAACCAGAATCAAAATGTTGGGTAAAATGTGCATTTTAAAACGCATCAACTTAAATAAGGAATATTTTGTAGTGTTTTCTTTTTCTTTAAAAAGGATTTAAAGATTCAAAAGAAAAGGAGGAAAGATGCTATAGTAGGTCTCTAAGTGTATCTAAAATGCTGTAGCTCCATTTGAATGTGACTTCCAGGTCTATGCTGAAAAATTCATTATCTGAAGTTATGCATATAGCTAATATCACGTGTTGTTAGTCTTCAGTGAGTCTTCCCATGGATTATTTTAAGCAAATATGTAAGTTTTTGTGGGAGTGGGTTTTCTGACATCTCATAGATTTACATCATCATGGGACCTCACTGATTTAGTTTGTAATGTCCTACCTTTATTTCAGATATGGCACAACATGTACAAAGTGGTAACTATACTGAAATTTGTGAATATGTTAGAATGGAAAAGAATAAACATTAGAGCAAACAAATAATTTGATATTTTTTTTTGTGCATGCATCTTGGAATGTTTTGGAAAAAAAATTTTGTAGACATTTCTTGAAATACTACTTTTATTTCAGGTGAAATCACCATTTTCCTGTTCTTCTTTTTTTTTTTTTTTAATTGAAAGAATTGAATAGGAATACGGTGTTTAGTTTAGTGAAAGTGATCAGGCTTGTTGGGTAAGACGGTACAAACAAGAGTACATGGCTAGACTCTTGTCTGTGCTTTTGCTGCTTTATGCTACTCAGGTAGTCACTAATCCTCACCCTTTCAGACTTTCCAGTTACTTACTTGTAGTCAATCATTCCAACATAATTAAAAGGGTGGGGAGCTATCATGCATGGGCTGTAAATAATTCCTACTTGTACTTACAACCCTGAAGGCAGGGATTTCAGTTCATTGAGAAAGCAGAGCTTTTAAAAAGAACAGTGTTCAAATTAAAGGTGCTGTTTGGAAACTTTGGCAAGATAAAGAGAAATTTCTGGTTTCAAACTCAGTACATCTTTCTGTCTTCCCAGTCAGAAATTTGTCTTACAGTGTAAGCTCAGTTGCTTTTGCAAATTTGGTTTTTTAGAGTCTGCTGAACTCATAAGGTAGGTGTACTATAGGAGTGCAAAGCACGGCTTTTGCCAGTTTTACCAAAATATTTAGATGTTATATTAATTCAGTATTCCTAAACTCCTGCTGTCTTTCCTCCATAGACATACCCTACTGTAAAATGGAATTTGAAAACTGAAAATCCGTAAAAGACAACTGTACTCTCTGTAAAAAAAAACAACAGTAATCTAAGAATTAGAGGAATTCAGAGTTTAGGTTAAGTAGGGCACATGCACATTCTAAAATAATCTAAACTGGTAAAAAATAGGAACACTTTGTAATCATTAACCCTCAGAAGAGTACCTGTTAGGAGTTCATGAAGTTCTTGAAAGGATTTGTATAAGGCTACAGCAGACCCAGTGAATGTTTTTATGCATTGCATGTTCAATAACAGCTCACAGATACTGTAGTCACACACAGGTAACAGCAAGGACCAGACGCCTAATTCAGTACATAAAGAATAACTCCTAAGGAGCGCCTTGGAAACTGAAAAGCTGTAATTAGAGAAACTGCCTTAGCATAAAAGATTCACCAGGATGACCTACTTAGAAGGATCGTCATGTACCTAACATCAGGCTACAGTTTTCAGTCATAAATATTACATCCTGGCTTTTTTAAGGCTGCATTTCTCTTCCAGTAAATGCTTCAGTATGCATTGGATAGTTGAGTAGCGCTATCACATCTGATTTCTATGAGAAACATTCAGAGTGTATGAAATTAGTGTAGAGGAAGGGACTAAAATAAAGACATTTTCTACTATAGCTGAATTTCTATAGTTGTTATAAAGAAAGATAGGGCAATAGCTTTTAGCTTCTTAAGTCGTATTACCTGCCTGTCTGTGTGATTTTAGGGTTGGTTTTCTTTAATGAGAAGTACATCACATCCTTAGTTTATCTAATGCAGTCTGTAATTCTTCTCATCCCTCAACACAGTATCAGTCTTAAAATTGATGTCTGGAATATACTTCTGGGGACAGTGTTTACAATTGAATGAGTAAAGGACAACTTCTCAAAGCACTACGCTGGTCTTCTCCCATGAAGCTCGGGGGCGCCGTCCACACTACTTCAGCAAGGGGAATAGGATTTGCGTCAGAAATTTCTAGTCATTTATTCTTACTCCTGCATTGCATCTCTCTCCCTCCTTAGTTGTACTACTGCAGATTTTTCTGAGGTTAGACTGGAAAATAGATCATTAAAATGGTCATAGTTAAAAATAACCTTTTCCCCAAGCTGGAAGCAGGCGGTGTTTTCTTGGAAGCACTGCTACATAAATGTTATCCTGCTTTCTCCCAGAGGTGAGGCTCCTGCAATCCTGTTGCAGTGCCCAGGTTCCCTTCCCCTTAACTTTAGACACATGAATAATGGTACGGTTTTGTAATTGATTTCAGCTGTTCTAACTATGGACTGTTGCCAAAGAAGGATCCCGCATTTCTTCACTCCCTCTGCTTGTACGCTGCTGCCATTTCTTTCTGCTACCCCTAGTGATCTTGTAGGTGTCTGATAAACAAATTGCCTTGCTGATATGCCTGAAAACTGCCCAGAAGAGAAGGAAATGGTTGTTCTTTGGTGAAATAAGCAAGCTGCTCTTGACTCATTGTGTCTGCATTTGTGATCCTGGGGCTGCATAAAGGAAGAGGTGGAAAAGTACAGCAGGGGAGCAGGGAGAGGGACTGAGACAAAATGTCTTGGTGCTTTTATGCACCTAAATTGGCATAAATTCATGCCAGACTAACAGACTCAGGGATGAATTAGCTGATGATACACGGTTGCTTGAGGCTGCCTCTACTGACACTGTGGACAGGAGAGAGAGGGATGTGTCTGTCCGTGATTTAGGTATTAGAAATCTCCAAAGTCTGTAAGTGGCACCACTTTCATGCACCCAGCTTCCTGCAAGGATTTTTTTTTAGGGTGGGACTGCATATTCACCCCTAAGACTCAGGGTGAATGCACTGTGGTTGCATTGGCCAAGTTCAGTCAGCTTTGAGAGACTGGTACAGATCTCAGGAATATTAACTCCCTACAATATGTTAACCCACTGAGAGAAAAGCTAATATTTGTAGCCTCTTATTACATAGCAGGAAGTTCGAACAGGGAAGGACACCGCAGACAGAGTCAATATGATGTATGATGCTTGGAAATGTTTGTTTTCTTTCAGAATAAAACCCATTATCCATTGAAAGACTAGAGTGTAACAAATTTCATTCTGAAAACCAGTAGAGATTAGATTTCTCTTCAGAGTATTTTCCTTGTAATCTGGGATATTTCCATCTCTGAAGAAAATCCAGGTTTGTATATTTGAAGCCCTGAACTGTGGTGTCTAGTGCTTAAATGAAGGATTAATATGTTACCATATCAGTGTGAAGAAGCAACTAAGGAGCAACGTACAAACTTTTTTTCTCTCATATTTTGCAGGTTGAATATTACAGCTTCATATGTACTTGGACTTTTTCTACTGATGTCCAACACACAATAGATATTCTAAACAGTATTCAGCAGATCCCTCTGCAGTATAACAGCAATCTTTCTTTGATACAAGATGGAGGAAACATACAAAGATAGGACTTCATTAATGAAAGGGGCAAAAGATATTGCCAAAGAGGTGAAGAGGCAAGCAGTGAAAAAAGTTAATAAAGCTGTTGACAAAGCTCAGGATGGCTATACGCAGAGATCCTACAACCGGTTCCAGGATGAGGAAGATGACGATGATTATTATGTCCAAGGAGGAAATTATGGTGTCGAAGCTAACGATGATGAAGGCTCAAGTGAAGCGACTGAAGGGCATGATGAAGATGATGAAATTTATGAAGGAGAGTATCAGGGAATCCCCAACATGGGGCAGGGCAAGGATGGCATGGTGGCCTTAGGTCAGCCTATGCGTGATGAATATAAGGATCGTCATGAACTTGAAACAGAGAGGAAAGCTGATGAAGAAGAGCTAGCACAGCAGTATGAACTGATAATACAAGAATGTGGCCATGGTCGTTTCCAGTGGGCCCTCTTCTTTGTTTTGGGAATGGCCCTAATGGCTGATGGGGTTGAAGTTTTTGTAGTTGGATTTGTTTTGCCCAGTGCTGAAACAGATATGTGTATACCTAATTCCGGATCAGGATGGCTTGGTGAGTAAAGTCTTTGCTCTATCTTTGTGCTATTACAAGTGTTGCTTACAGTTTGCATAAATACGTATCTGTCAACACCAATGCTTTTGTAAGAATATGCTTGTATTGAATATAAATAAGCAATCCACAAAGTGCATTAACAGCTAATATGGATGTAATGAAGATTATTTTTTTTTTTAGATAATTGTTTTCTTTTTAGTCAGTAAGTATAAATAAATCACTAAAGTGGAAGACTGCATGGTAACAAGAGGGGAGGGGTGAATTTTGTTCTCATATACAAGAGTAGACCTCCAGATGAACTAATTTAAAAAATAAATTATACAGGATTTATGCAAGCATAATAAAGAATAGATGATACAACGGTCCAGCAACACTGTCATACTGTGTGGGAGCCTTCCCAAGGGCAAGGTGGAATGCCATCTGGGAAATGCAGGAAATGCAGGGAAAATGCTGTCTAGCCTTTTCCCTCCTTTTTTCTTTTATTCCTCCTATCCCAATGATGGTTCTCTAGCCATCCAAAAAGAATAATGTTTACTTTGAGTCGGGGTGGGCAGAAGTCAGCAGGACAAATAGCTGAAGATGAGCCTGGCTTATGCTTTTTTGTGCCTGTTCCGTTGATGGGGATGGGCTGTGACTCATCCTGTTGCCTCTTCCCTCCCACGGTGCAGCAGGTAGGCAGCCTTGAGCCAGCCTTGCGGGACTCGGTGAGAGCAGCAGCCCTACGAGCAGGTCTGTGCTTGCCCTCCCTGGGCATGTCTGGGCACAGCGGATAAAGTAAGGCTTTTATAGGGCAGAGCTGTGGAGAAGGGATGGAGAAATGCTTCCCTGAGGTAGAGGGGACGTAGGAGCATGGGGGCTTGGGACGTGGCCGAAAATTGAATATATGTGTGTAGATATGCAGCTCAGGCCTGAAGAACCCAAGCTATTGCAGAAAAGGAGGTCTTCTTACAAAACATTTAGGAACCTTCATCTTCTATCAGATGTACTGTTCCCTGCTTCTTTACAGCGCATGGTTCTGTTGCAACAGTCTCATTTTAACTTAGCTCATTTTCCTGATTTTATTCCTTTGCTTACCATCAATTAGAAGGACCCTAAGATACCAACTGCATCAAAATTAGATTCAAAATTTTAAATAGCATAAGCCTATCTGTGCTATTTAAAGAATACAGAAGCTTTCTCAGTAGACCATTAAGCCCATGACAGGTTGGATTCCTGACATATCAGTACTAGCAGTTTGGCTCTATAGGTTTCAATAAAGCAGACTGTAGTCACCCTCGTTTATATCTCTAAGCCTCCCTCTGTGTCAGAGGATCATGACAGGAAACAAGCGGTGAGTTCTCAGGTGGTTGAGTCCTTTGAGGCATTCCTTGCCATTTGATAATTTGTTTTTAAAAATGAACTACTCTGCCTATTTGTATAATGTAGTGATTAAACTTCTGATAAAAGAAATTAAATTATCTAAGTTTTTGTGGTTAAAGCGGCTGCATGTAGATAATCTGCTTGGTACTGCTTGTTTACACAAGTTTACAAACATTGTATTTGTCATGCTTGGACTTGTGAGTTTTCAGATCTACTTCTTGCAGAAAGAAGGTGTATAAACATGTCTATTTATAGCCATTTTGGAGCTCTATAAGTAATTCAAAGAGTAGAAAGAAAGAAGAAAAAACAAAGCAACCCAAGAAGGTATCTCTAGATGAATGTTACTGTGTTAGTGCAGATAATAACACAGAATACACTTTATAAAAGCAGTGTACACTTAACTTGCTTTTAATGTGATTTTGTTACCCATTACTTGGCAGTTGAGAACACCTTTAAACTCTACTAATCCATTTTTATAAATTCTCTCTATTGCTGGAACAAACATGGTGGATCTCAACCCCATTTTTTAATTACTGATAACACTGTTTTACCACGGGCACCCTCCCAACAAATTGAATGATTGAAGTTGTCTTTGTTCTCCAGTATGATAGCAATATATGGGTAGCCACCAAATCTGTCTGCAATTAATTCTTCTGGGGCTGGGGAAAAGAACAAGGTTATTCAACATTAAGAGGGAGCTTCATGATGCATACACATTCTATAGCTAACTGATCTACAAATCCAGTTCCTTTCACTTACATTAAATGTTAGGCTGGGAAGTGGATCTTTTCATAATTAAGACATTCTGAACACTTTAGTACCCCTGGCCTCTCTGATTGTCAAGTTATGGCTGTGGAGAACGTGGCTGTAGTGCTTTTTGTTTGTTACACCTGCTATATAGAATTGAAATTTGAGGTAAAATACATTGTATTTTCTAAAAATAGCATTTCATTTAAACAGTTGCAGTGAGCATTATGGAGGTGTCTGGAATTGCAAGTGGGAAGTATTGTCCCACAGTAGCAGGTGGCCATGAAGATTTGCAGACACCTCTCTGACCCATATCAAGGTTCAGAATTTCCCTGTCACTAGATTTCTTATGAAGCTTGAGACATCTTGAGATATATTGGAATGACTATGTCAATGTTTAACTAAAATTCAGTAAAGAAGCTGTTAAATAGCTCGTAGATAGACATATATGTGTGTGTGTATATATATAAATGATTGCTGACAAAATGAAGGAGACAATTCTGGAAGGCTTAGGTGTGCAGGCAATGTATTCTCATGCCTCAAATATAGAAGTTGTAATGTATATCCCTGTGTCTTTGTTTTGTAATACTATAACACTAGCCTCTGTGTTGTGGTAGTAACAATCAAACAATTCTATGCTAAAAGATTAACATACAGAAGCAGCAAAGAACAGAGATAACCAGTTTCTTTCCACGTGTGTATTGAAGGCATTGCAACACGTGGTGTTTTATCAATAATTTCACAAAAATGATATTACTTGCCCATTGCTAATAGAAACATATCGTAGGCTGCAATTCATCAGTACACTGATGTACATATTGCTTATAACCAGTGTAGGTATACAGTCTTTGCAGACAGCATAACCTTAATTCCAGTGATACAAAATATTCATCCTGGCAGTAAATGTATAATGAAAGTATTATTATATGATCATAACTAGGTCCTCGCAGCCATGCATTTCAATTATTTTGCTGTTATGATTTCACATTGTAATTACATCCTAACTGGGGTCTTCCAGACAGGCATAATTTTTTTCATGATTATAATTCTATAATCCAGAGGGCTTTAATGTTGTTAGAATACTAAAGTCATGGGACCAGTGCTAGGAGTTATAAGATGGAATTGGTACACATACACAATATTTATTTTCCAGGCAATTTTCTAGACTGTTAAGAAACACCCTAAGAACATGTTCATTTGCCATTGAAAAAGCACTCATTGACTCGGTTATAAAAACTGATTTCTTGTACGTTATGCCATGATAGTTTAGTAGGGAACATGAGCTAATGAAAAGCTTGTGACAATTTTCATAGACCTTACCTGCTGCATTTTTTTTCATTTACTTGCACCAGGGCAATTTCCCAAATTCCCTCCCTGTTGACCCTTGTATGAGCTTGAGGTCACTGTTGATTAATCACCAGCAGCATTCAGAGCCCATAAAGTCATGTGATGAAAGCGCCGATCAGGATCATGAACGGGTTTCTCAATGCTTTTTGAGTTAAATACTAAAATAATATGTTTTTTTCACCTTTGTGCAGTTGTTTTATTAAAAATAGGGAAGTTGACTTGCTTAAACTTTTCCAAGATTATAATGACGTGTCACTAAGTATGAGGGAAAGGCCTCCTTTCCCTGCTCTGTTACCTGGCTGTACCTGTCAACTCCTGCATGTATGTGGATCCATGTTGACCTTGTGGGTTCTGGCACAGATGAGGCAGGACTGTACCTTCATGAGACAGGTTGTAGGCTCAAGCCTAAAGATGTTTTAACTTTTCCTGCTTGCATCTTATCCCTTTGGTTTTACACGCAGCTCAGAACTGGATGGATTTTAGGTTAATTCTCTGGGCTCTGATTTGGGTGTACTTTTCCACATAACTTTGTTCCTATGTCTTCGCATGCAGATTGTTCTTTAGTTATATAGATCTTTTTTTTTTTTTTCTCTAAAATTTAAATTATGGGCTTTTATTTTCTCAGCATCTCTGCATCTGAAATAATGAAACATTCTTTTCCCTAAGCTAGGCAAGGCTAGACTTTTCCAGCTATATCTATTGAGGATGCCATGCCACTACTGACCATCTTCTCACTGGTTCTCCCATGGGACCTATAAGTGCTCGCCATCGTGTGCAAGACTCTCGACAGCTGCACTGCTGTCACCATTGCTAGCAGTAGATATAGGTTCACTACTGCTTGACTGGCCCATGATGCCAGCCTTCATGACACCAGTTGGCACATTTTTCAGACAGATACCTCCATCCCTATTTTGTACTTTATCACCTCAGCACTAGAAAAAAAATCATATAAAGATGCCAGGATTGATTCTTCAAAACCTTTTTTTTTGCATTCATGCCAGAAAAATCTGACAACTGGTTACCCACTCACATGTTCTGACTGCCATCCTTTCCAGAGGCCAATGGTTCTTCATTGCTTCCCAATAGTCTCCCTGGTCTGTTTTGAATCCATGTATCATTGTCAGTATGAAGTTGAGACGGAGTGATCTCGTGAGCACGAACAGACTTTTTGTGTTCTCTACTACTTACCATTGTGTTAAGCTATGTGTTATCCAAGTCCTTGGTAAGGGCTCATAGATAGTACAGTAACAAAACCAGAAATAATCTTTATATGTAAAATATATGCTTAGTTGATGAGCTATACACACAGTTTCTTCCATCTGAAAAACTCAAGTATTGTGGTAAATCACTGGGCTGATAATGCAGGTATTGTGAACATGACTAGCAACAAACAGCTTACTTTGGAAATCAAAGGATTCTCTGAAATCCCACATTTAGTGTCAGATAACGCCTTGATGTAGGAGTTTTCTGTGATATTATCAGAATTTAATAATCACATTTTGTATAATATTTGTAGGGAGAAGAATATCAGAGGTGTTAACTAGGTCTTTTGGGCTAAAGTAGTTTTCAGTCTGGAACAACAGGCATGTGCCTACCACTTCTGCATTGATTGAAAATTTGTGTATTAGATGGTTGAGTGCAAATGCTTCCTACATCTACTCTGTCTTAAAATCTACTAAACATAACCTGTCATAATTCTAATTCAGACAGTCCTTCCTCTTACATGGGAGAAACTGTTCCCCAGAGGCTCAGTAATTGATGCAAAGTGCTTATAAACTCTGCTAAGAATACCAGATGATTACTGAATGTCGCCCCTGCCCCCAGTTTAAAAAACTACTGGACTGATCTTTTGCAACAACTTTATATTCAACAAATACCTTCCATGAAACTTATCAACGACAAATACATGTCCACATGGGACAGAAAGACCCAAATCACTGCTACAGGCTAGGCGCTGATCTGCTAGGTAGCAAACAGCGCTGCAGAAGAGGATCTAAGGCTCCTAGCAGGAAACAAGTTGCACATGGGTCAGCAATGGCTTGAAGCAATAAAGGCTAACTGCATTCTGGGCTGCGTTGGCAAGAGTGTCCCGTCTCAACTCAGTGAGGTCACACGCGGGATTCTCTCTCCTGTTGTGGAGCCACCTGAAAGAAGAGATTAACAAATTAGGGCAAATCCAGTACAGGACCAGTAAAGTGGTAAGAGGGGCTGGATCATATTGCTTAGCTTGGAGAAAAGAGGTCTAAGAAGGGATCTGTCTGTAGTATTACGTGATGTAATTGAGGAGGTCTATAGAGAAGGTGGAGTCAAATTTTTCTCAGCAGAGCACAGGAGGTCATCAACCAGGGGACTTCTAGTATAATGAAGAAAGTTAACAGTAAGGTGGTCACCACTGGGAGACATTGCACAGAGAAGCTGTGGGGTTAACTGAAGAAAGGCTGGAGCAACATAATCTAGCTCTGAAAGTAACCCTGCATTTAGCAGCAGTTCAGACTAGAGGTGTCCAAAGGTCCCTCACAACCCAAGCTTTTATGATTTCATAAATTAAAAAATAACTGTCTGTAAATGTACAAAACTTCCAGACTCCTATAGCTAAAAGAGATGCTGTAGATGTTGCACTTGACTAAGCTTGTAAAGGAAAGAGTGTTCTGAACTCATGGATTCCACACAGGCTTGCTGGTTTAAACAGGCTAGGGTCTAAATTTGTTTGGGCAAGATCATATAACTTGAGATATTTGTTCTCCTGAGCCTGTATAAATTGTCTTTGGATCTGGCAGAAATCTGAGAGCGTGCAACAAAATGTCACTGAATAAAGGACTGCAGGACTTGAGTCTAACAGGACCATTTTGCTCATATTCAGGGATCTACATGCCCAGTGGGATTCTCCAATGTGTCTAGGCACCTCACTACATCACTATACACCTTGCACGCATCCTTAGAGACATAAATATATGGACAAATATGGAATCAAATTGTCATTCTCAGACTGTGGTTTCCCTTTTGCATGTTTGGATAGGTTTCTTTCAGGTAACATGTTGCTGATGTGACAAACTTTCCTTTTAGAGAGATTTCTCCTGTTGTGGATGGTCCAACTAAAATGATCTTAAGCAAAATTTTATGTTGAGCTTTCTTTGATATTCAGTGCTTGTGATATTCCTTTGTTTTCCCATCTATTAAGTAGCTATAAATTCTCTGTGTTGGCCAGATACTTAGACATTGGAGGGGAGGAGGAGCTTTCTTGGGACTGCTATCTTTTTTGAGGCTATGATTTAATATGAAAGCTAAAGATTTTATCTTTGCTAATTGGTGGTTGGGTAAACATTTTATCACAAGCTTTTTCTTTTTGCCAGTTGTAAATAAATGTACTTCTAAAGCCTGGAAAAAGGCCATGAAAACTAAATGTATTGATCTTAATCATCAAGTAAGATTACTCCTGTTTGTGAACTCATTAAAACTGTTTTTTACCAGTCTCATTTATGCTAGGTTATGTTACACTTGTGGCTTAACTGAAATTCTGTCTTCGGGGTGAAGTCCAGAATTCAGAGACTGAAGACTAAGGAAGTATAATACTGAGCATTTCATTTTCTGATTTTCATTTCTTCTTAAAATTCAGACATTTAAGAATTTATTTCAAATGAAAAGCTACTTCAGGTGTTACGGTTTTCACTTATCTACTGAATTCCAGTGATACTTAGTTTTGACAGCAGGGTTCCTCCATATAGTATCGTTCAGAAGACAAGAACAGTTAACCATATATTTGACACTTACTAAAAGGTCTGAATTTTAATAGATTGTCACAAAACTGTCCTTACACAGCAGTAAGTAAAATTTCTTCTGCTGCTGTAAGTAGGCATCTGTGTATAGCACTGTTCTCTTTTGTTGTTAAATATTACTACAGGTCATTAGATACAGGTGAGATTATTGCGTGTTCCTGCATAGAATGTGGCAGGAGAAAGTGAGCGTCTTCTGGATATATTCCAGTTCTTAGCGGAGTACCAGATTTGTGATGACATAATAGACCACAAGTGATGTAAAATAAAGGAAAACCAGGCTCTGCTATTCTATATTTTGCTGTAGCTAGTAAATGTGTTCCTATAGAGCTGAAACTTCCAGGGGAAGTTCTATATTTTTATTATGGAAAGCATGTTGAACTTCTCTTTTTAAAATTATTTAAGACTTCAGGGATAGAGGAAGAGATTCAGAACTATTTTTTTAATGTGGAATGTTGGTACAAATTTTATTGAAGACAGCACAGATGTCAAAATGTTAGGTACTTATATATGGGTCTGAGAATTACAGTATTCACAAGAAATGCATCTAGGTTAAGAATACTTACTGTAACCACAACAGACCTTTGAGTGTGAGGAATCTCATTGAAGTAACAATGAGAGTCCATTGCTCTTCCAGTTAATAGTAGTAATAAATCTTTAGCAGCGATAGAAAGATTTGGAAATAGAGCTGCAGTCATTGCAATGTGCACTAAATATTCCAGAGCAAGGTGAAAACTGGTCTGTAGGATTAATGTCTTATTTCTTCAGGAGGAGATGCCAGAAATACAAATGCCATCATGCATGCTCTCCACCTTTGGTACAGCTCAGTTCCCTTGCAATAACATTATTAAGGTACTCCTAGTGCAGTGCTTTTTCTGCTTGCCTTTCAAACACAATTATTTGAGGGAGAAAATCTAAGGGATAGATCCTTATGTGTTCTAAGCAGCTACATTATGTGGACCAGTGGAGATGGTGGTTATGTTTACTTTTTTTTCTGAGAGGAAAAAAGGGACAGTGGAGAGAGTACGCAATGCAGCTTTTGTCTGTAAGGAACAAGACTAGACTTGTATCACACAGAATACCATGGGCTTGTCACAAGACGGGAACCGGGAGCACAGATTTGAACCATTAATGAACAGCAGTCTATTAAGTCCTCTGTGCTGTTGCAGGCTCCCATTATAACCAGCATTTAAGGTATGTCACAACTGCCCTTCTTTTCTGATGACGATGTTTCCCAAGCACCTTATTGAAGCTCGTCCTAACAAGGAGAACAGTTCAACCATAACAAACGTTTTTCCTCTTTCAGGGTGTTCCTGCATGCAGCTTTACTGAGGAGTACAAGCTATCAGACACCGTTAACTTACATGTTCACTCTTTGCTTTTAAGAGGTTCAACATTTAGCCTCAGGTTAAATGTAGTATTTCCCTGACTCAATACCCACTTTCAGTCATGCAGTTCTAACCCGAGTAATACACTCAATACAAGACAACGTGAAATGACTGCATTGCAGTTCATAGCTGAGAGCTGCGGTATTTGTATGCATTTTCAGCACAGCCAAACGCTGTTCTAACCAACTCATCTTTTGAGAGCTCTATGAGTAATGTAATACTTATTACTTTTTAGTTAAATAGACCTAGCTACACTTACATGCCTTGGAATAATGTCAGAGATCAATCACTGTGTGTACAGCTAGTAAAATACTGTCCTGGTTTCAGCTAGGAAAGAGTTAATTTTCTTTCTAGCCATTGCTAGGAAAGGAATGTCAATAATACCTATTGGCTTCAGTTGTTTTTAAGTCATGTCTACACTATTCAAGGGCTTTTCTCAGCTTCCTGTAGAAGCATAGACAGAATGATGGAATGGCCAATGAAATATTCTGTACGATATATGCCATGCTCAGTATATAAATGGGGGCTAGCCGAGGAGCCGGAATCCCTGATCACTGCTTGGGACAGGCCAATTCACCGGGCGGTGAGAGTGACCTGTGTGGTTAGTATTGTTGTTACTGTTATTTTTCCTTTTCTGTTATTGTTTCTATTAAACTGTCTTTGTCTCAACCCACAGGGTTTTTTTACCCCTATCCTCTTCTTTTTTTCCCTCTTCTTCCCACCCTTCTTGGGGGGGAAAAGGCAGGGGGACTGAGACAGCATCTGTGTAGTTCTAGTTGCCGGCTGGGGTTAAACCATGACAAGTAGTAGATCACTTTTTGAGCAAGACATTTGTTGCCAGAATATAACATTTCTTCAAGGTTTACATGATGCTTGCTTCAGCTGAATTCAATGAGTACAGCGGTTAATGGAAAACTTGCTTTTACTTAAATGATGAAACATACAGCCTGCAATCAGGGTAACGTATGTATTTGTGAATGAGTATAAGTAGCCAGTAAGATACTTGTACATTTAACCACTTACAAACATGCATTACTACCATGTGCAAATATGCCTGTACCACTTATTTCCACACAAAAATAAAGCTAAATAATTATGCTTTGGTAGTTATCTTCGAATCTCTGTCTCAGAGATTGATTGTGTCTAATATAGTTAAAAATCACTGGGCTGCTTTTTTATGCACTTCAGGCTATTTTCTGGCTCTGCCTATCCCATCACAGATCACTGATTTTACCATTTGTGTCACACAAATTTATAATCTTACAAAAGTGGCCAAAGGAAGGAAATGCCTCCCAAAGGAAAAGCCTGAGGGCCATGGTGATTTCACACATTTAATTTGGCTGTCGCCTCTACTTTTTCCTCCCTCTCAACTGCTATGGGATCTCTGGCTGATGATAAATCACTTCTTAAATCAATGTGTCAAATGAACTTTTTTAACCAAAGTGAACATTTTAAATATGATGGTGCACTCTCTTCAAAGTCCCTGTTTGGTTAATTCTGCAATGTAGTTATGATCTGCAATCTGTCATTTATAGAAATTTTGCTCTTCATTATTTCTGTATTTGTAGCTATGCATTTTGCATCTTGCATTGAATGTTGAGCTATGAAATGAAAGAGACGACATATGAGCTCCTTGGCAAGAATAAGAAATATTTTCACAGAGAAAGTGTTAATGAACTTCATTAAGACATGGAACGAACATAATTTAATGGCTCTTTGTCACAGCTGAGTAAATTTCTTCCTATGCATTTTATCCATGGATTTAATCAATCACAGATTTTAGAACCTTTCAAAGTTTGACTTGTCTTTTTTTTCTTATACTATCAGTATTTTTAAGAACTGGAAGCAAATTGTATATTGTGATAGACATTGAAATAGCTATTTATTGCAGAACTTCGGCTTGTTTAAGGGAATGTCAGTGCTGAAAAGTATGGAACAATTAATTCTTTAATCTACTCTGACTGTATTTTACTGCAGGTATTATTCTTTGCTTGAGTCAGGTACATCTATTCTCACTGTACACACCTAGTTCCCTTGTTTAAAGTACCAGTTCGGTATTGTTTAAAATGTATGGAATATCAGTACTTCCATAGCTGATGCAAGATCAAACTCACTATACTATACAAGTATAAATACTTAAATGAAGGAATAATACTGAGTTACTGCTAGAGTAGATACATGAATATGACATATGTAATTTTTTTAAACTATTCATGCAAAAATTTGTTTAACAACAGCTATAGTGATAGTTAATAGTTTGTCCATGACACTGTTATTGAATGACATTCATAATAAGGTTTATTTTTTTCATTTTACCCATTTTTCAACACTTTGTCAGCCCTATACAGAATGGGACGGCTTGATAGGAGGGAATGATAAAAATGTAAGGTTTTGCAGTTTCACGTACTACAACAAACTAACAGGCTACAGGAGTCCGGGAGGAATTACTCACATATTTATTATGTGACTGGAACTGTGGGTGACTTCAGGAAGTTCTGTCCATATTTTTTGTTTCATTGAAGAATCTCAGATTTTACACCTAGGCCAGCTCTACTTACTACTCAGACTTCTAGATGTGCACTTCCCTACCACTAACTAATGTTGTTCCTTCACTCTCTTAAACCAATGATCCTGTTACCCATCATTGACCAGACTTTGTTCCAGCTAGTAGAAATAAACCCAAGAGTTTTTGATGACACATTACATATATCAAGTTATTCTAGCTTTTCTTAACAAGTAAGCTTTTCTCAGCATAAACATGTGATCAACAAAGTGTCTTCAAAGACTCACAGAAACCTGTTAACTGAGCAGAAAGATATTTTTGTCTGACTTTTTTTTGTCTGCTTTTTTGTAGAAAGTTGGGAGAGTAATGTGAAGTAGGAAAAATAAGAAAATGGTGTAAAGTGACACTGGCTTTACATCCATAGTGTTAAAAAAGGTCTGCGTTCTCAAGGATAGGCAAAGGTGGCCCGTTTGCAAATTTCTTCATGACGTGTTAGCTGGAATGAAATTATTTGCTGGTTAGCAGTGGAGAGCCTCATGTGAAGTTGAGGGAGCATGCGATGCGTGACTATTGTGTATTGCTTTTGTCTGGCATTTGTCAGACCTGCTCATTTTCACAGACCACAAGTATTTTCCTAATCCACTAGAATTCAGAGCGATTTTCAAGGTTGATTCTGAAGTTGCCACTAGCAAGTCTTGTTAAACGGAGATCATGAACTCATAGATACAGTCATCTAAACAATTTTCCATTTAGACATTATAACAGTGCCTCCTGGCACTATTGTAAATACGTAATTAAAAAGCCTGTTTAGCATCACCAGCACCTGCAGGTGTATTGGCAGCATACAGAGGATTATTCTGATCTGTTATTCTTCATTATGACATTGGATTAGTTAATCTATTTCATTGACTCTAAATGGGAAAGCAGAAAGAAGATTTAGGATCATTAGCAATGGAAGTTTCCTTTTTCACTCATATCCTGTTGTGTGCTAGGTGAGGTAGACGAGGACCCTTGTCAGGCATTTTGGGAGACAGGCAAGTTTCAGACCCTTATTAATTTTGGTAGCCTGTTCCTGATGAGGTTAGGCCTAATTCAATGTCTTTTTCTGAAACAAGTGGAAGGTCTTTGGGCTTGGTTTTGTATTTTTGTGTGTGTCTAGTTTTGGTTGTTTCTTGGGTTTTTTTAGTATCATTTCTCTTCTCCCACCTTTTCACTTCATTGGAACAAAGGTGGTAATAGTCACTGAATGGGCAAAACAAAATGAAAAAATATTATTTCTCCAATTTACAAAGAAAGAAATTTACACAGTACTGGAATATAGTTACAGTAAGGAAAGTTAATGGCTGATTAAACACCGAAGAAATAAACAACTGTTAGCTTTAATATTGTACAGATACCTTCACCAGGAATATAGTTTTATTAATTAGTTCTTAGTATCACGTGATTTAATTTGCTAAGTTGGAGGCATCTGTTATTCATGTAGATGTATATACTTTGGGCTTTTTGTTTTAATTCAGCACTAATTAAAAGTGATATTCATGGACTCTGCTCTGTTTTGAGTCAGAAGCAGGACTAGGCAAATAAGAAATTATTATTCAGGCAATAAAACGTGTAGCCAAAATGAATAGTTTTGATGTGAAATGAGATGATTAATGTAGATGACTGCGTGGGCAATTTAAAGCTTTAGTGAAATATATTTTTTTGCTTTGAAATTTAATTAATCCTAGCACATTGCACAGGGCTATGCACTGCTCAATCATATGCAGCATTTATAATCATTCTGATTCTCAAGATTGCCATGGAAGTGCATCTCAAATTGCAAAGTCACAGCAATTTCTAGCATGACAGGGTCAATTCAGAGATGGGTAAAGAGCGCATTGAGTTGAGCATCTAATCCTGAGAGCAGGAAAATCCAGAGAAACCTCCACAGCTGCAGTGGAAGAAAACAGGAATTAGGGGTATTAGGACAGCTTAACTAGGTGTGTTTTATCTGAAGCTTGTCTGTTATGATTTTCTCACTAATGCCAGAGGGAACTGTTGGATCAAAGGAGACGATAGTGTGAAAATAGCATGTTCAGTGATAGTGCCTAGGGAATCTGTCAACAGCTTCATGTCATCACCTGGGATTACCTGAGTTTTTCGTAAAGTCTATATGTTGCATATTGGTAACTACCGTCTTGTAAAAATATTGTTTATATTGGAAGAAAAATGGCATGTATTGGCTGGTTCTTACAGCCCTTGTTGCTAAATTTGAATGCTGATTGATTATTTCTGTTGCATCAAGGAGGCAGTGCTTCATTCTTTTTCTCTATAATGCGCTGTTGATTTAGCTAGCCAAGCACTAGCAGTATAAAATAGGAGTAGCCTGCTCTTTGCTGCAATAATCACTACCAGTATTCAGTTTGTAAATGATTCCGATGAAGAAAATGAAATAACTCTGATCAGTTTTTTATTCTGAGATATCTGTTGTGGAATAAATAAAAATGATGCTAGCATTTGGTGGTAGATGGCACTTTTTTCAAAGGCTTAGTTATTGACACGATAACGTTCTTAAAGCAGACATGATGATGACAATGTACTGCAAAGGTAACGGTTTACCATATTCTCTAGTTTGCTGCCTTATCAGAAAATACAGCTGTGAAGAAAATTACCCATCCTAGCAAGTAATCTATTACCTGTCACAATCTCTGCAGTTACTGGGCTGCTTCTATGCATTTATTAATTTATCTAATCTGGATCTGAGGAAAAGCAGGAGTAGTTATTCCTTTTGTTATTACAATATTTCAACTAAAATAGTATCTGAGTACACAGGAAACTCATCTGTTAAGGCAGAGCATTATCTCATTAGTAAATAGACATGTAGCAGCACACTCACTTGTATAAATTTTAGGTATAAGGTGAGTGTCCCTAGAACTGTAAGGAGAGTTAATAGCATACAGACTTCTAAAGCAAGAAAATATTATGGTTTTCAAAATTAACAGATAATGTAAAGGTCCAGAGCTAAATCACTTTGTTCTGCACTTAATACATAAACCAGAATTAGTCTCATTAGCCCAATGAGAGGAAACATGGAGGCAAAATGCAAATTTTTTTCCTGTTGGAATTAAATAGAGCCTTATGCCACAAACACTTCATGATGTAAATCTTACACTTGAGATACAAGAAACAAATCAAAATTAGACATACTAAGCACATATATTTAATACAATCATGCCAGAGGAAACAAAACAAAACAAAACAAAAAACCTAATACCTGAATGAAATTTGTGCAAATGATTGTTGTGGGATACTTTGACTTCCATGTGGATGGGATTTCTGTTACAGTACTGGAAAAGCTTTGGTCAAACCTTTCCAGCTAGCTATGAGTTTTCATCTCTGGAATTTCCCTCAGGGTGGATGTGGATTTGGAAATATATGCAAGTTGGTTTTGTGGAAAAAGCTGTGAGGTTTTTTTATTATTTCATGGAGAGGACAGAACTGTTCCCACTTCTCCTTTCCTCCCAAGAAAAAAAACTTTGACCTTTGTAAGAGTGCAGCTGGGTAGTGAGTTTGGGTAGCCATGCTCTGAGACCATTTTCACTTCAGTCTCAATGTTAAATGAAGACAAATATATTGTTGGTATTTGTTGATCGAAAATTTGGTTGACCTAAAATTTTGTATTGTCAAATTTTGCCTTGCATAGGTGCTTTCTGCTTTCTGAGTATGCCGTAAGTCCCATTCACTTAGCTTCGGTTGCTTTCCAGCTATGTTGGTCATTCCATAGTAGGCTTCTACACCTATTTCCCATTTTGAGTTCAGTTCTCTGCAAAATTTGGACTTGATCCTTTTGAAAGGGAAAAAATGTGGTGGATTTTCTTTTTTTTTTTTTTAAGTTCCATTTAATATTTTGTACTTTTCGTAGGATCTGTCTTTGTTTTGTAATTGTGAGTCTTCCCTTTAGAAGTAAGTACTTGGCTACCTTACAACAGTTTTCCTTTGATTAAATCAATAATCATATTATGCCTGTCATACTATTGCAAAACCGTATTGTTTGAGTTGCTTATGTTGCTGGTGATGGTTTTTCCCCTATGATCTTAAAGATCATCAATAGCTTTGCATGTAGAACTGTTGAGTTACTTGCTCTTTCATTTTCTTATTACACTGGTCAACCGAATATGATCTTGCTTTTGCTCAGCTTTGCTTTCAGTTCCATTTTCCTGATTTTCATGGTCGAGTTCCTCTATTGCAGTTTATCAGTATTGTCTGAGAACGGGATTATTTTGTCTGAGAACCAGATACAGTTCACTTGATTTCTATTTATTTTAAGTTTCTGGATTGGTATCAGATTGAATGTCATCAGATGGTTTTTAGGTATCTTTGAAAGTGGTATAAGGAGGTGGTTTTTTCTTTTTTCCGTTTATGGGGCAGAGGAGCTATTTATTGTATGGGGGTTTTTTGATTGATTTGAGCTATGAATTGTATGCTATGTATTCTTGGTAGCCTTTACATCAGAGCATTTCCCTGAGTTGTTTTCCTATCTAAGCACTAGAGAAACAGACTTTTAGAAATTAATAAACATTTTTTAAACTTGTTTTGTATTAAAACACTATTTTTTAGTTTTCTTCCTTTCATGAAAACATTAATATTTCTGTATTGCTCAGCATGTGTACGAAGAAGACACGGGGTTGTCTGTTTTTTTCTCTGATCTCATTGGGATTCAGTATCTTCCTTCATGTCAATTAATGTGAATTTATATCTTTCTTTAGTTATTGTAGAGGTGAAGTTGTCCTTTTTTACTGACCGTGAAGGATATCCAGAATGTCTTGTGCACTAAGCAGCTAAAAAAATATGCAAAAGTTTAATCATCTGTCATGCAAAGACTCATCACTTTGGAATTATTACTATTAGAGAGCTAAGCATACAGGTTACTTAGTCGCAAGTCACACACGAAGGTGCAAGAATCACTGTAGTGTGATAGACACCATACAAACTTTTATATTGAGAATGAATAGTTTCAACATTCATTTTAAAGTAGCTTTATACTTTTCAAGCATTTAAACAGATAAACATGGTTGTTGAAAATAATTCTAATAATGTAACAGTAAGTAAAACTTGACTGTTTGTAAATATATATTAAGCAGAAGAGCAAAAAGCTTCAAAATGAAAGTGTAATTAAGCATCTGCACTAGAGAGTATCAAATTGCAGACTGAAGCCTGTCTGCATCTGTCCTGAAAGGGAATGCAGGAGGAGTGGGCTAGTCTGACAAGCAGTAATAGAAAAAGAGCTTGATATGCTGGGGCATTTGGGGATTTGCATATATTGCATATTATTAGGTAAGAGCAATCATTTAACATCTGAAGTTAAGACAGAAAATGACTACTGTGGGAAACAACTAGCATTTAGATAAAGGGAATCCATGGCTTCAGAAGTCTTGAACTTGCAAAGACTCATGCCAAATTTTAATTTTATTTAATATGCTGTCTGGCTCACACGTTTGCTGGAAAAAAGTACCTATCAACTTTTTCAGATGGCTGAACAATTGATGTTTTACTCCTTTAACCACCTAGATCTACACCTTAAAAGTTTACCATTCCATAAATATAGAGCTTGTTGTTCCACTGCTTCAATCACTGTTTAAAGAAAAGGTGAAATTGTTGTTATGGAGGAATATTTGTTTCAGGCAGTTCTTTATGTTGGAGTGTTAGTACCTCTGAGGAGGTGAAAGACATAACAAAACAAATAAGAAATGAAGAACCAATATTCTGACTAAAAAGATGGTTTTAGACATCCAAAAACAGTGGCTTTAGAAAATTGAGTTGTTCTGCCAATTCTGGAGTTATTACAGTTTTCTTATATTTGCCTTCTTAATGGAGAAGTGTTTACTTTCATTACCTCCTATTATAAACAATTAATTAGACATGACATTTGACTGAAGTTAGTTGCTGCATGGGTTGCTGTTCTTTTCAAAGCCTTTTCTGATCAAAGAAATTAATAGCAGATTATAATTAAGTATAGGTCTGAAAGATTACAGTCTTTAAACTCTGAATATGGTGTTTATCTGGGTTAAAACAAAGGTAAATCTCCATATTCTTACTCATTATGCTACTTACCGGCATTGGAGCTCTTCACTATGAATTGTTGTATTCTAAACAATAGCATATGGGAAGATCCTAGTATAAGTAAATAAAACACTGATTAAAGTACAGTATAATTGTTATGAAAGGAGTTTTTCTCCTCTTGGAGCTGGCTTAGGACCACATTTATAATCTTACTTTCCAAAATACAAATAATATTTTAATCTTAATTTTAGAGTCTTTTTTTTTTTAAATGAGAGTACTTTTTCCAGTTGCATGGAATTCATTCCTCGCTCAGACAAATGACCTAAACAAAACAACAGAAAAAAAGCAACTGGAGGCTGGTTTTATATCTACTTTATAATAGCTGTGTTAAAGCAGAAGGTGACCATCAGTGAGTCTCATAGCCTAAGTCTTTCTGTTGCAAGGAGGTATGACTTTACTTTCATTGCTTTATTTTCTCCCAGCAGAGTGTACACTTACAGACTGATTTCTCAGAAGAGTGTGGCTGTCGTTTAGATACCAGGCTATGAATTGCAACAGACAGTGCAAGTAATGAAGTTATGGCAGCACAAGGAGTAAAATGCTATTTAACCATCATGCATGTATTCTTATCACGTTGCTTAAATTGACCATAACTACCATTTGGATACCGAGAGAGTCCTTGGTCATCTGCTATGAAAAGCTAAGCTGTTGCTGGCAACCTGAAAGATGCTGTGGGCACACTCATTTAAAAAATACCTAGCCACCTGGTAGCAAAAGTGCACATGCATGGTGTAAACCTATTCCAGATGTGGGTTCCCTCATCTGAAGAGGCTGCAAGCGTGTATTTTGTATGTTTGTACAATGGGAAAAATCATCAAAGTGTGTAGAATTTCTGCTGTGGAATGAAAATAGAGGTTGTTAAAACTTGGTAGAAGAACAATAGAAGAGAATATTAATTTTAGCATGGCATGAGCTTCCTTTCAGCTGCCGCTTGCCTCTTCTCGGTGTCTTTCCACCAAATGACAGAGTTTGAGAGTACATGTTACTTTGTGGGGAAAATCAAAGACTTATGTTACAGATATCATTAGTTGTCTTTGCATTTTAAAATAAACTTTTATTTTTAAAAATATGTTTCTAGGATCATGCTGGATGTCAAATCCATGTGTGCCTTGTGCTCAATAAGCTAACTTCTTTAGAGGCATAAGTGTGCTGTACCAAAAAGAAAAAGGAAAGCAGTCAGTTTTGTAAGCAGTAGTAGCTGCTCAAAAAGGGAGTATCACCCTCAGGATGACATGCTAAATTAAAATCTATATATGTGTTTGTACACCCATACAATTATTGTTTTGATGACCAGTGTTTAAAGGTAAATGAGAAAGCGGAACAAGGTCTGACCAACAACAGGCTATTTAATTTTTACATATATAAATTTATGCAAAATGTAGTATGTGATTTATAAAAGGTGTAAAAAAATCATAGTGTTTTCCTCATGAGATTTATGTTCTGACCAGTGGCATGACGTAATAAACAAGAGCTACGAAGGTTGGAAGGGAAGGGACGATGAAGGGTAAAATGATAATCTGATGTCATTGGTTACTTGCATTTAGTGGTTGTTCACTTGCAGGTGGTTGTTCAGCTATTTTAACTGTTCATCGTCAGAGTTCTCCTTTGCCATTTGTCACTTTTATGGCTTATTGTGAATATTGCTGCAGAGGGGGAAAGGTCTTAAGGAATGATTTGAAAGTTGAGAGGAAGGGCGTTTTTTTAATGGACTGCAGGCAGGATTATGTTCTGTATAAAGAGAGAAAGAAAATATGAAAAAGAAGAAAGACTGGAAAATATACTGAAATGGGTATCATTGGTAGCTGCAGTAGGTTCAGGATGGAAAGGATACAGATCTTTGGTGGGGGAGAGGGATTGTGAAGGGTCTGCAAGGCAATTAGGAAAAAATCTGAAGTTAATGTAATGGGAAAGAATAAGCTAATGGTGCAGCTGAGAAAGCAACTTATTTATAGCAGTTTGTTGATAGGAGGAGAATATTATTTTTAGCAGCATCTTTTGAATGCTCTTCAGGAGAACTACATGGGTGTAAGACAGGCCAAAGTACAGTACAATGACCAAAGGACCTGTCATCAGAAAGGTCAATATTTTTAAACTCTCAAGACTTGGAAACTTTTTTCTTTCATCATTCATAGTGTTTTGATATTTCTGTGCATCATAAGGAAAGTAGTTACTTGGTAAAATTAAGATTATTTGCATAAAATATTTCAAAGTTATCTATATAATTTATTTGACTTACCTTCTCTGAGTATTTCTAATATTAAGGTGTTGACTGGGAAAGCCCAACAATGTTTATGTATGAAAGAATGTAAGGAATTTCACTTTAAAAGTAAAAATAAACCGTTTTATTTGCCTTTTTAAAATTGATCTGCTGGCAATGCTGCTATTGAACTATTTTTGCTAAGGTCTTTCAAATAATGTTGACAAGCAAGCACCAGCTCTGCTGGATGGAGTTTCCAAACTGTTCGTGGGTACTAGTCTACCTGCAGTGTAGTACAGTAACCTTACCCACAGGAGAGATCTTAAATAAGCAGTTGAGCAAATATATATACTCGCCAAGCTTCATCTCTTTAGGACCAGAAAATGTGTGAGCTGTGTGTGTATTCTCAGGAGAATCTCAATTATTGGAATAAAAGTTTCTGATCAGAATGAAGGAGCTATCTGATAAAGGTCTGTTGCTAAACACCTCAAACCAAAAAGAATATTTGTCGTGTCTGTGTCCTTCCTGAGCTAAGAGGAAAGAGAACAAAAATATCTTAGCAATTTTGCAAATTTTGGATTTATGTTCTTTTTTATCAATATCCTTTGATGAAAGACTAAGATCCCAGTAATAACTTGAAAATGTCCATTGACAAAATTTGTTTTGAGAAGACATTTAACTGTTGTTCTTAAGGAGCCTGTTGGTCTTGTTTAGGTAGAGAGATAGTGCTCCTGTGATGAGCAGCAACAGATCTGTCATCCTGTCCTGTGGGACTCATGGAGAAGACAGTCAGTCCAGAAACATCCTGTTATTATTTTAGGTTGGCTAAAAAGGCAGCTGCAGAAAAGACTGATTTTCTGGTGTTGGTCACAATCAATGGCAAAGGGCATTGATAAAAACAGCATGGTCACCTAACTAAAATACAACTTTCTCTGTTGCTAATACGCATTTAATACAATGTGTGTTCTATCAAATGTTTTAAAATGATGTCTTATAAGGCAGCAGGAGTGGAAACTACTTGTACAAAACATGAGGGGAAACAGAGACATGTTGGGGTGCATGAGCCCCTGCAGATGTCAGTACTTTAGATGTTAACATCTGGAATTCCAAGCATGGAAATACTGATGAGTGACCTCCACGTTAATAGGCAGTTTACTAAGCCCAGGCATTTAAGTATTTTTTTCAGCTTGCTTTCCCTTCCAACTACCTTGTGCAGGGCAGAGGTGATTCTTTTGGAGGCTGTAATTTTACACAGCAGCATTTACAGCCAATCAGAGTTGCTGGGGAATTTGTCCATTCTTGTGGCTGATCGAAAAGAGACCCAGGGCAAGGATTGCTAGTATTTTAGCTGCTTCCAGCTACTTTATATGTAATTCCTGCTCCTTTAGTAGGCATATAAGATGGTAACAACTGATAGGTAGATAAAACCCAATTTGGGAAGTTCAGTAGGAAAGTAAGTGGGAAAAGAACCACCACTATCAAATAAAATACAAATCTGGTTGGTTCTGTCCAAAGTTTGGGAACTACTTTTTCTTCTGACAGTCTGCTCAATGTGTTGTGCGCCTTTGCAAAATATCCCACAGAAGGTTTGTCCCTGGAAAGGAAATAATGTACAATATGCTAAGATGTGAATGGTCAAAATGTTAAATGCTTCAATTTATCTTTCTGTGGGAAAGTACTTCACATTGAAAACATGACTAACATTTTAAAAAATCACCTCAAAATAATTTTTCCTCTCTCTCATTTTAAGGTATGTAGCTAAACTGTAATGTATCTGTTCAAAATTCTTGGGGGAAAAAAAAAAGCCCTAAAACATTCCAGTGTTTCTCTGTATACAGGTCAGTGCCTTTTTAAATAAATCAGTATACTGAAGTAGGAGGGAGAAAAAAGCAATCAAGCTGGACATCTTCGATTCTGTAGATCTCAAATGGACAGTGCCTCTTTCATAATCAGCTTCCTTTATACTTAGCACATCTTGCTCCAGGAATGCTTATATTCTAGAAATGTTCAGACACTTTGTTCCTGCAGGGGAAGTTATAATTTTTGCTGTATTTAACATGAATGCAGTTTATTACTGATGAAATGGCGGCATTCTTTCTCCCATTCAGTCTTATTTACCTGTATTTTAATTGTTTTAGCTAGAGGCACCTTGTTTAATAATTATATTAAGCTTCAGTGGTAACAGATGACAAAGACACAGTGGGAAATCTTTTCTCCCTAGATACATTTTCAAAGTTATGCATTTAATTTCTATTCACTGAGAAAGGAGAAATTAATCTCTATGCTGTTTGTTTTGTAAATATAGAAGATCAACTATTTTTGGTGTGGTCAATTGCGGTCAGTTATGTAGCTCACAAAACAACATCTTTTTTTTTTGTATATTGCAGGTAGCATAGTGTACCTTGGGATGATGGTGGGGGCGTTCTTCTGGGGAGGCTTGGCAGACAAGGTGGGAAGGAGACAGTCACTCCTGATATGCATGTCTGTCAATGGATTCTTTGCCTTCCTTTCATCATTTGTCCAGGGGTATGGCTTCTTCCTCTTCTGTCGCTTGTTTTCTGGATTTGGGTAAGCTCCTCTGGTTTTGTTCATTTCCACAATTCTGTGTGTTAATAAAACTTTCCTGTTTGCAAAAGCACATTATTTAATGTAGAAATACAGTCTGTGTCAGGGACAAGAGAATTAAACAAGGTAGCTACTATAGTCCCGAATAACAACTTGAAGGGGAAGAAAAATGATTTTAGGGGAAAGACACAAACTGCAAATTGTGAGATTGAGTTCTGTTCTTATTTTGCAACAGATTTGCTTTGTGGACTTGGTCAGCTTGCTTTATTTTTTTATGCCTCAGCTTCTCTGTCTATTGCTTGATCAGTCAGCAAAATAATACCCTCCTCACAGGTGTACTGTAAGATTTCAGCAGTATTTGTAAAGTTTCTAATGTCTTTGTGTGCCTAATAATGTTTATAATACCACTGCAGTCAAGACTGTCAAATTTAAAACAAGGCCCTAAAGTGTGCCAAATGTTATTGCTCTCTCCAGAAGAATGGTGTTTGTGGCCCTGTGTTTGCTTTACTTTTTGTTTAAATAACTTCTCAGTTGTTGAAAAAGTTTAAAATATTAGTAATGGTCAATTCAGTTTATCATTTTAAACTTACATGAGCAGAGACTGAGATACACAAGTAAATTACTATGAGAAAGCCTCTACTTTTACTGCACCCTTAGATGATAAAGAGCTCTGTTCTGCAGAGTGGTTAGTCTAGCACTTCTGGTAATTGCTTGATTCAGATGAAAACTCCCAATAACAATTCCATTTCAGGACACTATTAATCTTTAGGATGATGAACAGATAGGAGCAGGTGAGAGGACAGTATGCTGCGTTGTAAAGCCACGCACATGAAGTCCACTGCTTGCATAGTTTGTTGGCTGTAGTTTAGGTAGCCGTAGTGCACTAACACTGCTGTGTGTTGTTTGCGGTTTTAGAAACCCCTTGAACTGGTATGAAGTAGGGTAGGGCTGGAAACCCACAACAAAGAGAAATTACCATAGCACTAATTGCTATTAAACTGATTTAGAAAGGGGGATGGAAGGGCAAGGGGAGAGTGGAAGGAGATGTGAGGAGTCCTCTTGCTAGAAGAATCTCCTTAGCCTGTCACCAAATCGTCAGATATGACTTCAAAAGAAATGAAGAGGAAATGGCTACTGTCCTAATTCTTTAAAAAACTTAGAAAAACAAAACAAAGCAAATCCGTCCAGCTACTTTACATGTTTTTCACATCATAAGTCACTACCAGTTCCAGGTGCTGTGTTTTGTCTCTCCATGGAGAAACATTGATCATGTTGCCTGACACCTTCACTCTTTCATGATCCTGTCAGAGTCCAGAAGCTTGTTGTATTCCTGCTTAGCCTGTCCAGTTCATGAGGGCAGTACTGGACCCTTTTGCCACAAAGGTTTGTCTTTTGGCAGCCAGTCTTGTGACACTGTTGGCTTTCACCCAGACTGTCCCTCTTGGGGCATATGGCAAAATATGTATTTGTCATGCCTCATGCCAAACTTGCCTGCGGGCTCTCCTCCTCATCTCTAGCAGTAGTTTTTGCAGTAACATACAGTGCCTGAAGCTTTACTTGGGACAGATGTATGTCCTGGCTTGGAAAGCATATTCTATTTTGTACCCAGCTTGTGAATAATGGTCTTTGAAGGAGCAGGTCCTTCATATCTGTATCTTATACATCTGTGTGGGTCCCCACTGTGTCCAAAGTCCTCCTACATAATCTTTGAGAGCTGCATGAATAGATCATACATAATTTGCCACCATGTACTACATTTTAACCCCCCCCATACACACACACACAAACCCCCCAAGCAAACAACAAAAACAACAAAAAAACCCACAAGACAGCATGAACTGCAGAGTCATTACTCATAGCAGTTACTGCAGAGGAAGATTCATGGCTGGCTCACATTTTCTGTTTTCTTCAAAGACTGGATTTCTCCCCATAATAACCCCCTTCAGCTGGTATCAGAGTTGCATCGTAAAACCCACAAGATTTCTAGAACTGAATCTGTGGTTCATGCCCTCAAGATGAGGGAAAGCTCTTCATTTTTCTATTCTCACTGTTTGCCTGTTCTGATGCAGTTTTTCCAGCAGACTTTGCATGTTTCGAGCCCTTCTTTTCCATCTGCTTGCTCGGTCTCAGAGAACACAGCAAGTGCGTTCTCACTTAAGAGCCATATTCAAGATGGTATTTCTGTCACATCTGCCTTTCCTCTGTTTTTTTTTTTTTTTTTATCCCATTTTAGGTACGATCTTATATTGAGAGCAGCTGTAACAGCAACAGACACATCATATGCCAAGCACCAAGAAAGAAGGTAGAGGTTAGATTGTTCCAGCTGCAGAGGCAGCAAAGTAAAATCTCCTAACTTTTAAACAGCTAGGCACAAATATACCTACTGTTAGAGCACACAGCTTGCAGGTCTCTTTTTCCAGATACTTTGCATCAGCTGCTGTGCAAGAAGGCAACTCTTTTTGGTATCACTCAGTGAAGAACTCCCAGATGTTTGCGCCAGCTTTGAAGCTATATCTTCTTGCAGTATGGCAGGAAATTTGCTTAAAGGGTTTGAAGTAAATCTTGAACATTTACTACATTCTTTACTATATCCCACATCTTGCTCGAATGAAAGAGAAGTTGTGTCAGTTGAACAGGAATAGGAATTCAACTTAATTTCTCTTTATAACCTCCCCTCATTTTAGAGGTCCTGACTTTGGACAGTAGATGTCAGTTCCCCTTTCTTAGTGAAAGACACTGAATGTATATCTGTGGTACCAAGAGAGGAGGCTTTGTTCCAGTAATTTTGTGTGACTCAAAGAGCCCAAATATGAAATAGGAATAATTTTAAGCAAAGAACTGAATTATATGTTTTAAATGTAAAATATTATTATTAGTCATGTTGGAGAAGAGCTTTGTGAAGGGGCAGAGAGTTATCTGGACAATTTCATACAATTAAAAGTCAATGAAATTTTAAGAAGTATTCAAAAGATATACAATCATTTAGGTGTATAGAGTTTAAACTGGTATTTCATCTTCCACATCATATAAAAATAGATTAAGAAGTGTGAAAAATAAAACCAGTATCTGATAGAAGATTTTACTTATAAAAAATACTGTAAAATAGATTCTTCTTAGATTCTCCTGCAGTCAAAATGTGTTTATAGAAGTAAATTGCTCAGGGAAAAATAATCGCTTCAAATAGTGGGGTTTTTTTCATCTGAAAAACCTAAAACTAGTAAAAATTTTGCATGCAAAAAAGATATTTGTAGTAGAAAACAGTATAAATAATATTAAGATATTGCTGGGTAAAGGGCATTGAGGGACATGAAAGTCTGAAAGGTGAGCTTAAAATAGTGAAAAGAATAAAGAAATGTTGGACAGTCTGCAAAATCATTTCCTTTTATGGAAAATAATATCCCAACTGTGATTCTTCCATTGATTAATCCAAAATCAAAACTCAAAAGGAAATTGAATCCAAAAGCCTGATAAAGGTCTAGGAGGGCTTTAGACATGGTTTCCCACAAAGTAAAAAGACCAAGACAAGAAACTGTCAGCTGTATTCATCATTAACCATTGGGGGAATGTGCAAAGATTTATCATCAAAAAGCACGTTGTTAGATCTATCTTTGAAATTGTCAAAGGAAGGTTTCTTTAATACCAGAACATGACTCATAACACCGCGGCTAACTTCAATGGAACTGGAGTTGTTGCCTATTCAACACTGCCACTGTGAAGTATTATTCTCTGCTAGATAATTTTATCGAACCTCTGTTACAGAAACACTGTATTTATTTAATCTAAGCTATTAGTTTACTATTTTTGATACCTTTAGATCATTTTAGATGCAGTTATTTTAAGTACAACAACTCAATTCAGAATAAAGTGCTTAAAAGTGCACTATATATTTGTATTATCCCAGTAAATTTCATTTTGGTTCCTTTGAAATAACCAAAGATGATACAGTTTGGGAAAGCGTATCATGCTTATCCAGCCCAAATGTTACATCTAAAAGCAATCAAAGTTTTCATGCAGTAAAAAGCTAGCTTAAATAAATGTCCTGAGATGAACTACAGTTTAGAAATTCTTCAACCTCATATGTTTGCTTCCAGATGAAACTGATTTTTTTTATGAGCAAAGTAAAAAATGCTAAATAATCTTATAAATCAGAGATTGTGTCCAGACTACAGAGATTTCTTTAATTTTGCCAAAATTGACAGTTTGGCCAAATTTCTTCTTCAAACCCACAGAAATGTTAGGAAATACAGCTTAGATGTGGTTAACTTAGGTAACTAAAAATTATTAAGAAGCCTTTTCTCTGCCTGTTGCTCCTTGTGAGTAAGAGTCTATCTCTCAATGTGCTGTCATGTAGTGTTTCTTTTCCAGAAGACTTTAGACTGTACTTCAATATATGTGAGACTCACCTTCATAGAGCTTTCTTAACCCTTCCTCAGATAATATCTCTGAAGCTACCTGCAGTACTCCCTTCACATTACTGGGATCTATCAAAGAGTGCTGCAGTCAATGTAATAGCACTAAACTAATAATTTAGATCTTTTCTCAAATTCTTCATGCTCTTGTAAGGAATCAACAGTTAGCAAAAATCCAAAACTGTAAGTGAAGTTTCTTATAACTAGCAATTTTGAGGTGATTTCCTGTGTAAATCCACCCATACCACCACTTTTGTATATTATATGTAGTGGCAAGAAACTCTTAGTGTTGTATATCCCCTTTCTCTTAACAGCCAAGACAGGAAGGACACGCAAGCAGTCCATACGCATAGCAACTGTAAAAATGTTCCAGCAGACGTATGGACCATATGGACACAGCAAATGACGGTTGACCTACACAAGTTGCCTTCAGTAACTCCAGATGTAGGCCAAGAAGCTGCTTTTGTAATTGTGTGTCATCAGTATTTAGTATCACGTTGTATTTATCATTTACCTCCCCGTACCCACTTGCTCTACTTCGTGCTTATGAAACACCTTGTGTCCTGTCACCCTCAAAAGGTTGTAATCCTGCTGCCTCTAATTCCTCTCCAGCTCCCAGCTGTCTCCTATCCATGGCTATCTGTTTTTACACTGTAAGCTAATGAATAGCTCTGCAGGTGACTGGCTTCAAAGCCAAGCGGGAATGCCAAAAGCGTAGATACGCTTCCCAGTCAAGCCAAGGAAGCAGTTGGCAAGGTCTGAGCTTTCCAAATAGCTTTGATCCAACCCTTGCAGCTTTAGCTGTGGGTAAAAGTTGACTAATGTAAATGTGGGATAGCTGGGAGAGAAGTGTTTTTTCCTAAGACTGTTAGGTCAAGAGGACAAGTATTCTACTGAAGAAAGAAAGAGGAAGACTAGACAAGGGAAATATGTAAATAAGGTAGAGAGCATACATGATAGAAAACAATCAAAAGAAAAAGTATAGAATCATAGAATCACTTAGGTTGAAATCACAGGTTGGGCAGCCTGTTCCAGTGCTTACCAACCCTGCCAGTAAAGAACTTTTTCCAAATATCCAATCTAAACCTCCTCTGGTGAAACTTGAGTCTGCTTCCTGTTGTCCTATCACTTTTCACTTGGGGGAAGAGACCTACACCCACCTTGCTACAACCTCCTTTCAGGTACCTATAGAGAGTGATAAGGTCTCCCCTCAACTTCCTTTTCCCCAGGCTAAACAACCCCAGTTCCCTTAGCCACTCTTTGTAAGATTTGTGCTCAAGATCCTTCTCCAGATTTGTTACTCTTCGTTGGACATGCTCCAGCACCTCAAAGTCTTTCTTGTAGTGAGGGGCCCAAAACTGAACACAGTATTTGAGGTGGGGCCTCACCAGTGCCAAGTACAGGGGGACAATCGCTTCCCTAGTCACCCCCAGACCCTTCTACTCCAGGCAGCTTTCCAGCCACTCTTCCCTAACGCTTGCATGGGGTTGTTGTGACCCAAGTGCACGACCCGGCACTTGGCCTTGTTGAACCTCATACCATTGGCCTTGGCCCATCAATCCAACCTGTCCAGATCCCTCTGTAGAACCTTCCTACCCTCAAGCAGATCAACACTCCCACGCAGTTTGGTGTCATCTGCAAACTTACTGAGGGTGCTCTTGATCACCTTGTCCAGATCATTTATAAAGAAAGATAGTAAACAGAACTGGCCCCGATACTGAGGCCTGGGGAACACCACTTGTGATTGCCTGCCAACTGGATTTAATTCCATTCACCAGAACTCTTTGGGCCCAACCATCCAGTCAGTTTTTTACCCAGTGAAGAGTACACCCATTGAAGCCATGAGCATCTGGTTTCTCCAGGAGAATGCTGTGGGAAACACTGTCAAAGGCTTTACTAAAGTCTAGGTAGACAACATCCACAGTCTTTCCCTTATCCACTAAGCAGGTTACCTTGTCATAAAAGGAGATCAGATGAGTCAAGCAGGACCTGCCTTTCATAAACCTGTGCTGACTGTGCCAGATCACCTGGTTGTCCTGTACATGCCATGTGCTGGCACTCAAGATGATCTGCTCCATAACATTCCCCAGCACCAAGGTCAAACTGACAGGCCTGTAGTTTCCCAGGTCCTCCTTCCAGCCCTTCTTCTAGATGGGTGTCACATTTGCTGACCTCCAGTCAACTGGGACCTCCCCAGTTAGCCAGGACTGCTGCTAAATGATGGCAGGTGGCTTGGCGAGCACTTCCACCAGCTCCCTCAGTACCCTTGGGTGGATCCCATCCAGCCCCATAGACTTGTGTGTGTCTACATGGTGTAGCACATCTCTAACCATTTCCTCTTGGTTGACAGGGGCTTCATTCTGCTTCTCATCCCTGTCTTCCAGCTCAGGGGGCAGGGCACACAGGGAACAACTGATGTTACTATTAAAGACTGAAGCAAAGAAGGCATTAAATAGCTGACCCTTTTCCTCAACCTTTGTCACTATGTTTCGCACTGCATCAAATAAAGGATGGAGATTCTCATTAGCCTTCCTTTTGTTGCTAATGTAGTTATAGAAACATTTTGTCTTTTACAGCCGTAGCTTTGGCCCTTCTAATTTCTTCCTGCATAACCTCATGGCATCTTTGTAGTCCTCTTGAGTTGCCTGCCCCATCTTCCAAAGCTCATAAACTCTCTTTCTTTCCTGAATTCCAGCCAAAGCTCTCTGTTCAGCCAGGCCGGTCTTCTTCCCCGCCAGCTCATCTTTCAGCATGTGGGGGCAGCCTGCTCCTGCTCCTTTAAGATTTCCTTCTTGAAGAATGTCCAGCCTTCCCAGACCACTTTGTCCTTCACGACATCCTCCCGAGGGACTATGTCAACGAGGATCCTAAACAGGCCAAAGTCTGCCCATTGGAAGTCCAAGGCATTACTTCTGCTGACCTCCGTTCTTCCTTCTCCAAGAATCAAAAACTCTATCATTTCGTGATCACTGTGCCCAAGAGGGCCTTCAACTATCACATCACCAACTAGTCCTTCTCTATTCACAAATAACAGGTCCAGCCTTCCCTAGTTGGCTCCCTCACCAGCTGTGTCAGGAATTTTTCCCCCACACACTCCAGGAACCTCCGAGTCTGTTTCCTCTCCACTGTATTGTATTTCCAGCAGACACTGGGTAAGTTAAAGTCCCCCATGAGAACAGAGGCTGGGGATCATTATACTTCTCCCAGCTGCTTATAGAATATTTTTATGCCTCTTCATCCTGGTTGGATGGTCTATAACAGATTTCCACCATAATATCTGCCTTTCAAGAGAAAACTTGAAAAGAGCAATGATGATGATGAAGAAGAAGAAGAAGAAGAAGAGGAAGAGGAAGAAGATGATGATGATGAAGAAGAAAATCTACAAAACAAAGTGTTCATAAACAATGATTTTGTGATTAGTGATACTGGCAGATCTGAAAACTATTTATCTGACATATCTAGCTGAGCAAGTACTGCAGGAAAATTCATTGCCATTATATGCTTGAATTTGGCATTAAATTTGACTTGATTTTTTAAAATAGTGTTGGGTAAATTTGGGGAATTAATTATTTATTCATCAGTTCAGCTTCCATCAGAACTGACAGTACTGTAGAGTTCAGAAAATAATCATGTGAATCTTTATCACAAGGACTGTCTTGCTATTAATAACATACAGTCCATGTGTGTACCTGAAAGACAGCTTCTCTAGAATACATAATCCAAAGTGTCAATTGTATTTAAATATGGGTAGAATGATCAGCAAAGCCCAGTCTATATTGTGCTGCAATTTTGTAGGGTTTTATGCAGCAGTTCTCAAGGAGAACTGGTCAGTCTGGTTGCTCACTCTTAGATACTTGGCCAGTTTAATGGCAGCTCTGAAAGGAAATCAACAGAGATGTTTTTTAATGAGACTTGTGGTAGTGGGGGTAGACAACTGTTAATAAGAAGAGGGTAGGTGGAATTCAACAGAAGGACAAAGGTTGGTGCTCTGTTTCTAAATCTCAGGAGTGTAACACTGAATCTGTGTTTTGAGCTCTATCACTTTTTTAACATATTGCAACTAACAAGGTGACAACTTGCAAATGCCATCTTACACAAACACTATTTTTATTTTTAGTCTGCATGTTGTTCAAGTTTGAAAGAGAGGAAGACAAGGTATTCCAGGAGAACATCATCCTGCCTTGTGCATTTTGTATTCTGCAATGCTTTTTTTTTTTCCTAATTATCTCTATTCCTTGTATGCTTTTGTATTTCAAGCCCCTTTGGCTAGTGAATCTGCAAATAAACCAAGGCTTCTGTCTGAAGCCAGAGGTTCCTGAATGCCTCCCAGTAGTGTTTTCATCCCATCTGTCACACTGTGCAGTTGCCAAAATCTGTTGTGACAAATCACAGCTCTGAAGGTAGATTAGCAGACATTTATCATCTTTGATGACAAAGAAAACGCAAATGTACCTTAGCTTATTGTTTGTTTCACTGAATCCTAATCTCCTAGGGTGCATCACTTAAATCTCCTTTGGGTTTCCCCCTCCCCATAATTTTACAGAACAAACATGAACAGAGTGTGTAGAGAAATAACATCATAAAAGCACAGCTTTCAGTTTGGATGGTTTTCTGGGGTCAGAAACTGAACCTGAAAAATCCCCCTTTCAGTCCCTCTGAATAACTGTTGTTCTTTTTGAATCTAAAATAACAATAAAAAAATGCATGAAAATATTGGATGAAGAGACACCCTTCTTTTTGAATAAATAGAAGAAACAGTGCAACTCTTTTTTTGCAGTAACAGGACCGAGCAAATATGACCTACCACCCAAATCACATGCCATATGCACACTGAGTCAAGCTCAGTGTAGGAGTTGTGGGAGATGGCTTTCACTAGAGACTAAATGCAGCTGCAGGGCATAGGTACCAGATAGTGGAGGATTCTGTGTGTATGAGCAAAAGCAGACAGAAAGAAGTAGCCAAAACCTAAAAATGAAAACGTCAAAAGATTTTAAGAACATAATCCTGAAAAAAAAAACAGAGTGAGAAGTAAGAGTGAAATAAGAATTTTTGGGGAGAATGTGTACATTCTCTACAACCAGGATGGCATCAAATAACATGTTCAGTCATTAATTTTTTCACCAAACAGAAGTAACTCATAAGGGCTCCAAAACTGGCTCATCTTTTGCATCAAAAAGGGTAAGAATATGCTGATTAGTTGGTATTTCCTTCGAAGTGAATTACATGTTTCTGAGAAAATACAAAAAAATTTCTGCATTCTACTCTTGCTCTGTGTACTGCTGATGGGGTTTATTACAGAAGATGAAAAATAACTGAAAAAGATCATGACTGACATTTGTGATTCTTTTGACTGACATTTATGCCATTCTCTCCATATATGGAACAATATGTGCAGTAGAAAAGGATCCTGTTCTTTATTAAGTCTTGTTCTTGCATATGTTCCTACATACTTATTAAAAAAGGCAAGGCTGAAGGAATGTATCCTGATGTTTCAGGTGCAGAGACTGACCCTTATTGAGCGAGAGTGTTTATTTTATGATCTTGAACCAAGCTTAACAAATTTTTGCCTCCTGCTGGTATTAGACCGAGCCTCATTACAGACTCTGTTATTCTGGCAACAGTTATCACTCATGATCATCAATCCAGAGGTTTAGACAACTGTTTTTTAATCTTTAAAAAAAATGTTCAGAATCTACACAATTTTCCAATGGGGGTGTAAAAACCTTGTATAGTTAATTTATACATACTCACAATATATTTGCACCTCATAGATACTTGTTGTGACCCTTTGGGAAGTAGTGCATGGACTCCTCCCCATGATCTGTGGATGACAAGTTTATGTCCACTGCTTTGGCTATGATGACTGAAGAACTAACATACATGAATAAGATGTAAAAACTTAAGTTTGCTTGAATCATGTATTTAAGAAAGTTAAAATCCATCTCATCTTTTAGAATAAACATCCTTCTCAAGTCAGCACGGTTTTCACAGGCTTTCCATCTGCACGTGCATATGTGTAAAGTAAAGAATGCAGTCTCATGTATAGAATTCTCTTCTACAAGTGAGGACAAGCCCTATAATTTATAAGCACAATAAGAGCAAATAGTCCACTGTATCAAACCAATTAAATGCCAGAGGCAGACTTAGTACTGTATCCTGTGGGAAAACAGTGTTTGCATTCCCATAAAACAAAAGGTGAAGTCTTCCTACCTTACAATCAGTGGCAACTCTGCCTTTGGTTTTATTTGGAATTCCCTCCTGCACATTCCATCATCAATTCCAAACAATGTTGGTGAGATACCAAAGAGGCAGTCTGCTTTCAAACTTGTAGTATGAAAATGTTGAGGACCAAAGTCTGTTCCTTCTGTGTAAATACAAGACCGCTCAACTGGAGCCACCAAGTTATTAAGGGCTTATATCAGTGTAAGTGAAGGTGGGATGCAGCCTAACATTTTTTTGACTATCGAAAGTGCATTATTCCTTGCACCTGTTGGGTGATATGGTGGGGTTTTTTTAATATGAACATTTAATTAATTAATTCATAATGTGCAATAGCTGCTGAAGTTTGTGAAAGATCCTCACAAGAGAGTGACGGAAGAAGTCAGAGTTGCTCTGATCTTCTCTTGCCCAAGTCTTTGAGAGGTAGTTTATGCCTCTGATAGCAATGTTTAGCATGCCAGATACCACATTAGTTCTATACTAGCAAATGGCTGTGGTACCAAGCACACATTAAAACTTCTGCCAGAGTCAGACAGAAATGTCTTTGCTCCTTAGAAATATTCTCTAGGTCCACAGAGTTTTTAAAGAGTTTCTTCATTGTTGTTTGGTGTGATAACAGCTGTAGCTCTTCCTGCTCTCCCCTTTTGCTGTCACTTGCTCCACTTCTGGGAGCAATCTTTAGGGAGTGGAGGCATGGCTACTGCCACCCTGACATTGTCCAGCATAAGAGCAAACGAAAAGTCTTCTGCAGCAGGATGCTTCTGCTCCATCTCCCTGCTCTCCTCCAATTCAGCTGTTAGTTAGCCTCTCTAAGATTTTCATAATAGCTTTTTAGTCATTGTAATAGCTTTGTGACATAGGAAGAGCTTTTCGGATACTGGTATCCAAAAAAGCTTCTAGCAGCATCACTCTGCACTTACATGAGGCCAGAAGGAAGCATTTAACCAGCTGAGAAGTAAGTTTTCCATTCACACATTTAAGGTGCCAAGAAGTGCACAACACACTTTACTACACAGTTGCTATGAAACAGAGACCTGCAACTCTAAATAGCAGCTGTTTTCTGTATGATGAAAATACATGCTACGTTTCTCTTTTAGACAGTAGACAGGTTATTTTCACTGTTTAATCAATATGAACAGAGTATCTGGACTTTTAAGCTTTTCTTAGACTGTTGGTGTACTCACTGGAAATGTCAATCACATCAGATGAAACAGAAAAACTGGGTTTTTTTCCAAGCTGATTTTTCTCTGTTTATTTGCATATCCTAAATAAAGATTTTTGTTTGCTGGTTCCAAAATTCTTCTTAGATGTCTAAAAGTTCTATTTGTTAGAAAATTTGCCCTATTAAATTGGTCAGCACAGACAATGCTGCTTCTGTAGTCTTAGACGACCTTTAGGACACAGCATATGAGTCAGTTTTTCCTCCATGGTACAGTTGGTTCATGCTGACAGGTGGGAGATGCCTGTTTTGCTGCCTTTGCTCAGGATGTCTGTACAGTTTATGACATTAAGATAGGGTATATTCTTTCCTCTTGAAACATCCACCCATTTCCTAAACCATCATCCCACAAATGTTTGTATGACCTACGGATGCATGACTTACTCCACACGTTGGAAACCCTCCACAAGCCCCACTTCATCAGAATTCCAGTCTTGGAGATTAAAGGGAGATTTCAAGAAGATGATAAGTTGAGTTTTGAATTTCATAAGCATAAGAACTGTATCTGCCTGAAATGAACACTGTACAGAGAATGTTTCAACCACTTTGCAATAGGAAAACTATTAAAGTGTTAAATTTGATTTATTATTAATTGTGCTATATAGCACAGATGGTTTCAGGCTATATTTACTACCATAGTAACTACATTATAAAATAAAGAGAAGATTCTGTACTTCATGAAAAAACATACGAAACAAAGAAAATAGTAAATTTAGAAGAACAAAATGGATAATAGAACAGGAAAATTACCAAATATATACTTACTTACCAATTTCTGTGCTTTTTTTAATGAGCAGAAGCAATATGAGAAAAAAGCACTCACTTACCACAAATTATTCTCTTTAGGCAGTGTGTTATTGCCAGAGTGATACTGTCCTACATGCCATGAGCAATCTATTAATTTAGATCTTCTTGAAAGCGGGTACCTAAAATTCCTCATCAGTACTTTCCAGCTTAGGCAGGAACGAGGGAGACCTTGATTGTGGTTCTGCTAGTGAATTTTCAACACTAGAAAAAGAACTCTAATTAGATCCATGAGTACTGTATTTGGGCAATATTGTGGGAGTGCAATTCCAAGCTTTGTCTGAGTCCTGGAGGTAAGGAATCACAGCTGTAATTCGCTTTCACTTTGGGAACAGGAGAGCCCTCAGTCCATAGCACCATTGTGACAGCAGATCTTCACTGTCACAGCAAAATGGGCTGTGATTCCACCCTTAGCCATGCCCCTTTCACTCTTCCTCACTCTTCCAGGAGAACCTCTCAGGACAATGTCTTCCTGCTGCCTGTGACAGGGCAGTTCGCTAGTGAAGGCTTTTTGTGTTTTCACTTACGAGAAGAAATGAGATACAGCCCTTGTCAGCTGTATATCTAACAAGAATTCGTGGAGGTATGAACCTTTTGCAGAACCGGCAGAGGTTTCCTCAACTGTGGGAAACATTCATTGTAAAGCTGAGTCAACCAGTGGTACTTCATGAAGCGCTGTCCAGGAGGAGGTGACAAAATGGCAGACCCCTAAACAAGTATAACAGCTCAATCCAGTATTTCATCGCTGCATCTGAAGAGGTCTTAAAATAAACTGTATTGCTATGGCACTGAATTCTCTTAAGAGTGACATACCATTTCTGTATTCATGTTTTCCTTTTAATATTTGTTTTAATCTCTTTTAAGCTTCCTTCTTTTTGGTCCTAGTTTGGCAGCTCCCTGATGACAGCATAAATATGCATTTATACTTAAAATTCAGTTAAAAATTAAAACCTTGCAAGATGCTGCTTTAAAGGATGTAATCTGGTATGTGAGAATATCTCTTCAAGCTTCACAGGTATTTTCTTCAGCAGTAAAAATAAAATCCACAAGGACTTGTCCTGTTGTGGAACATTTGACAGCTTGCATTGGTAGTGAAGAGGTAAAGACAGTAAAAGATGGTCAGGAAGCTGGTACTGAAAATGATACATCATTTGAGTTACTCTAATTTTTGCAAAACCAAGTTGAACCGGTTTTTTTTTTGTCCAAATAATCTTCAGAGAGTGTTTATTTTACCAAGTGAAAAAAAATCAATACTATATGAAATCATAGCCTTTTCAAAAAAATTTACTAAAAGATCAGCATGGGCTTAGCAAATCATGTAGTGCAACTCAATGGAACATCTTTTTAAATATGTGTGAAATTAAATGTATTTGTAACATAGTTGGCATGTAGTAATTTCTTCATTACCTAAAGTGTGGGAGGCAAGACTTAGAGAAATACCTATTATTCTTTGGAAATATGGCTAGTATTTTCAGTTAAAAGCAAAAAGATTTCAGTTAAAAGATTTTGATACTCATCCTTATACTGTCATGATTTCAGGATTTTTGTAATGGTGAAAGTCAACTCTTTGTGCTGGTTTCTGTTCCAGCAACTGGCACATAGACAATTCCCTTGAAACACTGAATGCAATGAATTGTACACAGAATTTTCAACGAAATATTTGGCAAAAATTGTGTCCAAAGTGGTGGAAGTTTCCTCAAGACTTCCCCAATACATGGTGCTATTAGAGAAAAAAAGACTCTTGCCAGAAAAACTGCTTGTAGTTTGCATTTTCAATGACTGTAGCTATGGGCTTCTTCAAATTTCAACTAGCTGTCACTCTTTTGCTTAATCCATGATCTGTATCTCCTTTTAGGATTGGTGGAGCTGTGCCGACAGTCTTCTCCTATTTTTCGGAAGTGCTTGCTCGGGAGAAACGAGGTGAACACCTGAGTTGGCTCTGTATGTTTTGGATGATTGGTGGCATCTACGCTTCTGCAATGGCTTGGGCAATAATTCCCCATTATGGTAAGAAAACCATCTCCTTGTGATTTGTAGCTCTTCTAGTATGAAAGTAAAGCCCTGAAGTATAGTCTAAAGACAGGACTTCATGTCTGTTCTCAAAATACTAAGCCTGCTATTAAGAAAACAAATGGATTCATTTTGGTGGAAATAATGAGAATAGGTTGCATATATTAATATATTAAATGGTGCAATATATTAAAGGGTGCAAAATTAGCCAAAAAATACCCATGTTTAGTCAGATTCTTAAAATTACTGAAAAACTGAGCACACGAAAATATAACTGATACTATTGTTGAACCTGGAGAAAACTGGTGATTTACATGAGAGAAAATAAATTCTAAATTGCTGAATTTCAAATTTGTGCTTACTTTGTTTGATACAGAGATAAAATGTCAGTTATACATTCTTGAGAAGGAAGAGTAAGGACCACCTTAATGTTTGCAGTGCTAGTTCTGAGTATAAAGCTGTGCTGAACGTTTCATTCTTAGTAGGTCTTTTTAGAGCTGTGGAAATAGAAAAATTGAACAAAGTGCACTTAAATGCTCTAAGGGTGAAAGGGGCAAATAAGACAGAAAGCTTGCAATGGCTGAAGTTATACACACATGCAATATAAGCCACTTTGTGAAAGAGCTCTTTGCTGCCCTGACATGTTTAAACACTATGGGGAGGTACAGATTCAATTCATAGCTTCGTGGGCTTGCCCTTTAGAAGAGTTAAGTGCTGATGGGTCTCCAGGGTTGCTGACACTGCTCAGGGGTTCTTAAAAATCAGCCTCTACAAGCATTTCTCCCTGGCACTCTTCAAGGCAAGTAAAGCAGCATTGAGTTAGCTGGCATCCAAAGCAGCTTTCTTTAGCCAAGCAATGAGGTTTATTGCAGTTGGGTTGTGAAAGAGAGGACAACTTCGTAAGGTTCACCCAAAGTGATTGGAACATTTAGCAAGCAGTAATGTCCAGAAATAAATTATAATCATGCAGACTAAGGAAATATCTAGACGGTTGCATTAAAATTAATTTTAGAGTCCAGTACACTCAAGCTGAATCTATGTCTTCAACCTTGCCTTTTGGCTTTGAACTGGTGGAATCAAAGAGAGGATTTTTTGCTGACAAGGCACAATGTGGATAATTTATCTTTTTTCCAATTAGTAAATTGCTCTGGATGCCAAGTACTTTTTGCTTTCCTATGGATTTTTATTTTCTTAATCTTTCAGTGGAAAAGGCAAACATTATGACAGACTGATTTACATAGGTTGTCTAATTTCATTGTAGAGATTTTATAAATAACTCAATAACCTTTACTGAGGTGCTTTTAAAACGTCACATGGCAGTATATCTCTTCTTTCTTTAGCAGTGGAAGAATATCAGCAACAAAAAGCCATAGGGCACTGATTTTTTTTGTGTGTGTATCCTGCAAAAGTATTTATTAAATCAGTTAAGACAAAAGAATGTAAAAAACAATTTTAAAAGACAATATTCTTCAGCATTAGCCATATAAATCACTCTCTTTGCAGTGTATTAAGGAAAGTCATAGTAGTCAAAAAGAGGGCTAAAAAGCAAGCTATCAACAACAGAAACAATATTTTCTCACAAGAAAAGAAGTGGGTTTACATTTTGGCAAAATTAAACAGAATGTATTTACAGGTTTTGATGAGGTCTTAAAATGGTCTTCACTTTAAATCAGACTTTTTTGTTTCGTTGTGAATTTTAAAACCTGTGTCTTAGTTCCTGGTACAAAAATAGAATCACCCCAGCTCAGGACCAGGGGCAAAATGCTTTGTTGTCACAATGCTGTGCCAAGATCTCAGGCATTGCCAATGGCTGCCAGGGCAAACCCTGTTCCAGCTCTCAGGAGAGCGTGATCACACATTGCTGTACCCTCCTGGAAACACCCCAGGTGAGGCAAATACCAGCGCAGATCTCTGCACCATTTGTTCATGTGTGTTCAGGAGGAGGCCCTTGTAGTGACATTTTCTCTTTTACAATTTCTACATGGTTTCCATGGAATTATTTCGCCAGAATTAAGCACAGGTACAGATTTTTCTCCAAATCACATCCAGTCCTTCTCACCATTCACATCTCCACTAACTAGGAAGCAAAACACAAGTATAAACAAAGCAGCCTACCCACTTCTAAGCCTCATTTATATAGTGCATAGGGATTTCTGAGCTCTCTGTTTCTCACATAAGGAGTGAACACAGCTGATTTTTCCCAGCTGAACTCAGAAGTTGCAAACCAGCAGTGAATGAAGTTGCATCTGTTGAAAAGCAATAAACTGCTGTTGAGCATCATGGAATTATTCTTAAATTAACACAAAAATACCAGGCCAACAGAGTAGAATGATTTTGTGGATTTTTTTCCCTCCTTCTTCTACAAATGTATTCCTTTCATTTGTACTGCCTCTTATATAAGCCACTTTAAAAAGTCCTAGATTCACAGCCAGTATACATTATCTAGCCCAAGGCAGCCAGTGAAGTTATCTATACAAGTTTACCAGTTGAACATTTAGCTCTATCTTTCTGTGAGAAAACAAAGATTACATTCTCTATATGTAACAGTTTATCTCTGTTTCTGTTTGAGCAGCACAAGAGTGTCTGAAACCTGAGTAATGCTCTGAAACACAAAATAAAGGGAAGCTAACAGTTGCCTTGGCACCAGCGTGTTTTTAAGAGAGGAATCAGCGTGATGTAGTGCTGCAGAGACCACATACGGAAAGGCTAATATTATCTGGAAGACAAGCATCTCTGTCTCAGGCCTTCTTCAATTCTATAGCTGTTGGCTTTTTAAAAAAAATTAAAAATAGACACAGACCTGTTCAGGGTCTCTGAAACAAGACTGCAGGTCATGGAGAAGCTAGTAGAAGAAACATCTGCACAGAAATGCTTCTAATTGCTGCCAATTAACAAAGTTCCAGATTAGTCTGCTACAAAGAAATTGCTTTATGCACTACTTAGATCAGGCTGGATAAGAAGGATAATCGCCATTTTATAAACGATTTTGCAAGTGCAACTTTAAATTTAGCATCATGTTTCAAGGTAGATTAGTTCAAAAACTGTCAAATGCATTGAATGCTTATTACAATATTCTTTAAAAGATTCATTTTTCAAATAACAAGATTCTTTAGGTGATAAATTACATTTCAGTTTAAAATCCAGATAGTGGTATGTTACCATTTTATTACAAAAATTTTATGTTTATGTTAAGTTTATGTTTATGTTATGATGATAGGAATCAAAAAGAATTACGCAAGTTTTTCTAGCCATTTTACCCTTTAAGAAAAAAACCCCAAAGTTATAAAATTATCAGTTCCATGAAAAGAAGTATGTTGCCTGCCATACACATGTATTATCTTAAAAATCAGTCTCGATTTTTATTGTACCATATCACCAAACTAAAAATCAGGAGGAGCTGGATAAGGATTTCAGTGTATTTAATTTATCTGTTTTGGTATTCTGTGTAGTTTTATGTTTTGCATACATGATATACACAAGGCTTTTCTGGCTTCGTAAACTACAGAAAAACCTTTCAAAATTCAAAAAAAATTCCGTAGAGTATTTTGCTTAGTGACAAACAAATATTGACCTACTTGATTTGTAAATCTTACTCTGGAACAAGAAGAGGAATACATAGAGGAAAAGAAATTAGATTGCAAGATAGACATCAGGATTCCCATTTGGGGAACACAAATTTGCAGGAGAAGGAAGTGGAATAAGAAATCTAAGGAAAAAGCATTCAATTTCAGAATTGAAGATTTCTTGCCTAGTTGTAATGTGTCTTTCTAGGTGTAAGTAGGAAAGTATTAGCTCGTTTCGTGTTTTATCAGATTTTTCCATTGCATCTGCAAACAACTGGTATTTTGTCCTGTGACTGAAAGAGGATAAGTTACAAATGATATTTCTACTCCAGTCATCAGAATTTTACTAAAGAAAGCCATTCTTTTCTGAGTATTTTTTTTTAAAGAGAATAACTTTTTTACAGTAACACAGAACTTAAAAATGCAGACATAAAAGTGTCCAAATGATGGACTCACACTTGACTTCCAAAACACTGTATTTAAAAGATTAATGGTAACTTCTCTTTTTAAAGTGTTTAATTATGTCTTCTACTGGAAGTCTTGTATTCTTTTCCTGGTTTGTAAAATATATTTGCTCCTACTTTTCTCTGAAGATCTTCGCCTTTTAATTTTTTTCCTGCCAATATCCTGAAATGACTTTAAATGGCAGAAGCTGGGATTTAGTTTAGATAGTAAAGAAGTTAAGTTTTAAATACAGATGAATAAACTACTAACACAAACTGCTAAATGCAGTTATAGAATCTCCATCACTGGACGTTTTAAAGGGCACATCAACCCACAGTCTGTCCTCAATAGCTTAGGACCACGCTAAATTCACCAAACCTACTACTGGAGACCTGTTGCCCATTCGTAATTCTGCTTTCCATAAGTAGATAAGTCTTTTCATAGGCATAGAAGTCCATAAATGGCTTCTATTTCTAACCAAGTGTGATTTTGGTTAGAGTGGACCAATCTGTTTCTCTTTTGAATAAGTGGCTTGCAAAGTAGCCTGAAAAACGTTTCTCAGTTTGTAGCAGAAGATTGTTGAGGTGAAGCAGATCGATTCACCTAAAGAAATTAACTTTAGGGGCAATCAAAAAGATCTTTTTATTGCCTTTTTGGTATGTGGCTTGAGAGTAGTTTCTGTAGTATTCTCTATTGTCATGTTTGCGTTTTTCTTGTGTCATCCAGTTGGAGGTAAAAAAGATAACCATATCTTCAAAAGTGCAATAAAACCCCCTTCTGCATGAAACGATTATGAACTATGCTGTGGTGAAATAGGCAAGAAGGTAAGCAGAACTGCATGCAGCAGCTATGCAGATGAGGGTATGGAGAGCTACTGGCTCACTCTGCAACTCAGAACATGTACGGAACGAGGAAGTGTTAACAGAGGAGTTAATGTCTCAGCACGCAACAGATTAAACTGAGAATGAAGTGGATTAAAACAGTGGTGATGGTGGATTTCATCAGTGGAGATGAAATCAGAAAAAAAATTAACTCCCTTATTCTATCTTTTTTTTGTTGGATTAAAGGGCAGTGGCACCTGGCAGCAGCAGTATTGGGATAAAAAATCGTATGCCAATGCTATGTATTATCAGTGGGATTAGGGGATGTGGCAAGTACTTGAATAGCAATAAAAGCAGAAGGATCTTCGGAACCATCCAACTTCCAGCGCTTCTGATAAGCAGAACTGGGTCCTTCTGAGTGGTGGGAGCTGCAAGTGTGGATGTACAGAGATTTCAGCCTCGCCTGCTGGTCTTCTCCCACTATGAGGAGACAAGAGTTTATTGTAACATGAATGTTGTGAAACAGGGGTTCCCCAGTATGTAAATGTTACATGGCATATGTTTTAGACCATATAAGGAAAAGATAGAGATTTTTCAGTTTGTCAGCATTTTTTTTTTTTTTGGTAGAAATTAAAAGGTTAATGAATGGCTTTGATACTAAGATGAAGGACTACAAGCCAGATTTTTTGCTAGCAGCTCATATAGGCTACATTTTTTTCAACAGTAACCCATGAACTTGGCTATCTCAAGGTCTAGGTCAGGGTGAGTACAGAAAATTCTTGACTACTTTGAACAATGAGGGTCTTAACCTTGTTATTACTTGTCTGTAAAAAAACCCACTATTAATTACTTTGTTGAGATTGCAGAAATTGATATTTGTAAAGCATCCTTAAACACAATTTTTCTGCTCAAATCTATAAGCTTCAAAGTGTCAAAATTGATGGTGATGCTGTAAATAAGTGGCTGTTACTTTTACAGATATCGCTACATTTCAAATATTTCTTGTAGCACTTCTAAATGCTGAAATGTGTGTTAAAGGTGGGTCTGAGCATCAGAGGAACAGCTTGATTTCACTCACAGTTGTTTCATCAGATGCTCCCAGCATTTCCTCAGAAGTGAGGTGACCAGCACCTTATAAATATATTATAAATCATGGTTTCATCTTAGGAAAATGATCATCAAGTTCTTTCTTCCACCCTTTCTTTGCTGTAGTCCCCAGAGGGGAATTTGACTGTCTCTGATGCAGTGCACCCATCCAATCAAAAGACCAGGATGTGCTTACATGATTTATAATAAAAAGAGCCACACTTGACTGATTTCATATTGTTGCACCACTGCGGTGACTATGCCCAAAACAACCAGGCAAAGAAACTATACCCAGTAGTCATACATACAAAGATGATTTACTGCAGTTCCTTGCACATCAACACCTGATTAATGTGAGTTGGAAATAGAAAAAACAGTTACGTTATGGCTGCTTGGTTTCCTTGTTCGAAGTTGGAACATGTTGAAATACAATGATTTAGACATGCAAGAGGTGCATCAATGATGTCTTCTTTAATCTTGCAGAATGCAAATAAGAGAAAAGCATGATTAGCTGCAAAAGGAAAAGAAATAAACTGCTTACTGATGATAAATCAAAGACTAATCAGCCGAATTTTCTGTCAAGGGGAGGTAGTATAGATAATGAAAAAGGTTTTCTAATGGCGTGTTAGTTAAGCATCTGAATAAAACCGCTATGGAAGCACTGGAATCTCAGTCACCGTAAATCTCTAAGAACTAATTTTGAGAATATTGTAGGGGCCATTGTTGATTCTGATTTGGAGCAAGTGGATGCACTGGATGCCCCCTAAAGTTCCCATCCACCCCTGTTCTCAGGGAACTATTAAACAGGTACGGTTGCTCCTGAGCATGCTGGGGTAGGCCAGAAAAGAGCAAATGGAGGCAACAAAGACAAAAGCAGGAGAGAACTTCAGAAACTAAAAGAAAAAAAAAAAAAACACAACAAAATAAAAGGAGCAACATTGGACAGTTCCATCACATGTATGAAAAAGCCTGCCTAACCAAACTATTCTAGCTGTTAGCTCCAAAAGGAAGACAGAAGGTTTCTTTGCTGAATAACGCTGCACTGGTAGAAAGAGAAATAAAAAAGTTGATCCGTCTCTAATCTTGAAAATTCTAGACTCTCAATTTAAAAAACATTATTTTTTTTATTTTTCTCAAACCTTTCCTTAATAGTCTGCCTCTTCATGGTGATTCAGAACAAATCCAAGCCATAGCAGAAGCTGTTTTGCAAAAAGCGCAGCCCAAGGCTCCATTTTCTATTACTCAGTAGCTTCTGTTCTCTGCAGAAGATCTCTGAATTTTGTTAGTTGTCCAGAACAAAGAGAGATGCCAAAGAAGTTGGCCTGGGGAAGATCTGCCTGTGTCTTTTCTCAGCTGTAAAAAGCCCATGAATGCACTAATAAATCTGCAGAATTTTAAATCAATGTATTTTTTTTTTTTAAAAAATAATGGCAAATTGGAGGAAACATTTGATCCAAACTTCAAAACCAAGAGCAGCTCTTCAATTTTGCCTTCTCCATATGATTGCCTTTCTGATACATCTTCTGTCTTCAGAATCCATTAATCTATGGATACCTTAACAAAGTTGGAGCTGTTTTAAGTTTGAATCTGCATTTGCTATGGGACTGTGTCATGCAGAACAAATGGAATAGATCAGACACAAAGGCATCTACTACATAATGCAACAGCCGTTGATCTGTTCTGTATTCCACTAAGAGGCAAAATGATCCCCAATGTGCTGTGCTTCTCCCCATACTTAGTGCACTTCCATTAATCTGGTATTCTGCAGGCTGAAGCTGTATCTACACTTTTTAAATCCAAGTTAATTAAAGTGGGTACGAGTCAGTTTTAACATTAACTTATCAACTCCTACTCATGAATTGTTCTTCATTTGAAATAATCCTATGAAATTAGATTATACTGAATGTGTATACTTTTAAAAAATCTTCAACTTTAGGAACAACAAGAAGGACAGAACATAGCAGAATTTAGAACAGCCGCTTATGCAAATCCAGCTAGGAAAGCAAAACAAATCACTTTGTTTATCAGTTTGCTAGTTTCTGTGCCCTAATGCAGGGTTTGATATGGTCATTTAAATGTTTATATTTGCAAGTGTTAGAAGCTTAAGTAGCTTTTAGCACATCTACTTAATGAGCACTAAAGATGCTCATTAGTGAGCTTCAAATATAACCTTCTTCTGGGCTCTTTAGGTTGACTGTGAAAGAGAAAGCTTGTTTATTGAGAGGTTCAGTAAAAAACTAGCAAATTAGAAAAAACCAGCAGAGAAGTTATGAGGCCCAGATTCCTAGGATTTTCTGTTAATGCGTCCGTGTTCCTGGCTAACCCCTTTCTCTCTTTTCCCCTATATCCCTTACAAGGCACCACAGTTAAGTTCCTCCCTGCTTTTTCCAGATCCTTTCCTGCTATAGTCCCTGCAGTTGCCCTTTCTTGTCCCCAGCACCATGCAATAAGAACTGCTCAGCCTCCCACACCCTCACCGTGCTCCCTCAGCGTGCTCCCTGCCACATTACAGCCCTACTCTGGCCTAGCTGCTGTCAGTGAGGAGGCAACAGATTTTGGCTTGGGTCGGACCAGTGCCAGAGCAAATGGATGGCGTGGCCATAGCACAGCCCCAGCCCCCAGGCTGGATGCAGCATCCCTGAGGGACCACTGACTTCTCCTGCCTTTTCCTCCATCCTCTGATGGGGTCTGTCCCCTCTGCCCGGGCAGAATGTGATTATCTTCGAGATTATTTCTTCTTGTCAGATTTGATTGAGGTAGGTCAATAGATTTCAACCATGCTGGTGGAGGAACTGACTGACAGGTGAACAGGTTGTTGCCACAAACATCACTGTCTAATGCCAGAAACATAATTTTCCACAGAAATCATAGTAATGGTCATTCATTCTTATGGAGATAAAACAATGGCAACTCCTCAGCCTTAGTTTTAGTGAAACCTCCATTTCACACAGTGAATTGGCCTTGAGTATAAATTAAGAAAAACTACATCCAAGTTAATGAAGTTGCCTTAGAAGTCTGGCCAATGGCCATCAGAAATGTCTGCATTGTCAGGCATAACCCTCTCTTTTCACTTCCAGAAACAAGTAAGATGCAAATCTGATGAGATTTCTTCTTTGTTCAAATTTTTAATGTTAGAAAGACAAAAAGGTTTTTGGGTTTGTCATTGGTCTGTACTGAAGAAAAAATCAGGTGATTTGTATAGAAGGAAGAAGAAGAGGTCACTGGTCTTACTCTATGAGTATTCAGATACACCAAGATACTAATTTTCTCTGGAACACAGTATGACAGTACAAATGCGTCAGCCATACTTCCATACTGTTTGCTAGCTTATAAATCTGTCTGCTTTGAAGGATCTAGTGGTTGTCCTTTAAGTAACAGTTTCTTTTCACTTCAATAATATTTGCTGTCTATGGACTGGATATACAACAGGAATATAATTTTTCAATGTTCAGTGCAGTTGCCTTTAAAGTAAAATTAACATAATGAATCTTAATGGCATCACAGAGACATGGTGGGATGGCTGCTATGACTGGAGTGTTGGAATGGAAGGATACAGGCTCTTCAGGAAGGACAGGCAGGGGAGATGAGGAGGGGGGGTCACCCTCTATGTCAGTGACCCGCTGGAGTGCATGGAGCATTGCCTGGGGACGGATGAGGAGGCAACCGAAAGCTTATGGGTCAGGATTAAAGGGAGGGCAGGGATGGGTGATATTACAGTGGGGGTCTAGTACAGGCCAAGAAGACTGAGTGGATGAGGTCCTCTATAGACAGCTAGGAGCAGCCTCACATTCACAAGCCCTGGTCCTCATGGGGATTTCAACCACCCTGATATCTATGGGAGGGACAACACAGCAGGGCATAAGCAATACAGGAGGTTCCTGGAATGGGGTCAATGATAACTTCCTTCTTCAGTTGATAGAAGAGCCAACAAGGAGAGATGCCGTGCTGGACCTTGTTATGACCAACAAGGAATGGCTGGGGGGGAGTGTGAAGCTCAAGGGCAGCCTTGGCTGCAGTGACCATCAGATGGTGGAATTCAAGATCCTTAGGACAGCAAGGAGGGTGCCCAGTAAGGTTCCTGGAATGGGGTCAATGATAACTTCCTTCTTCAGTTGATAGAAGAGCCAACAAGGAGAGATGCCGTGCTGGACCTTGTTATGACCAACAAGGAATGGCTGGGGGGGAGTGTGAAGCTCAAGGGCAGCCTTGGCTGCAGTGACCATCAGATGGTGGAATTCAAGATCCTTAGGACAGCAAGGAGGGTGCCCAGTAAGGTCATTACCCTGGACTTCAGGAGAGCAGACTTTGGCCTCCTTAGGGATCTGCCTGGCAGAATACCATGGGATAAAGCCCTGGAGGGAAGAGGGTCCCAAGAAAGTTGGCTGATATTCAAGGATCACCTCCTCCAAGGTCAGGAGTGGTGGCTCCCAACAAAGAGGAAGTCAGGCAAAATCACCAGGAGGCCTGCATGGCTGAACAGGGAGCTCCTGGACAATCTGAAACAGAAAAAGGAAGCCTGCAGCAGGTGGACACCTGTGAGGAATACAGAGAAATTGTCTGAGCAGCCGGGAAACATGTTAGGAAAGCTAAAGCCCTTATGGAATTAAATTTGTCCAAGGGCAACAAGAAAATCTTCCATAGGTATGCTGGTGACAAAAGGAAGACTAGGGAAAATGTGGGCCCTCTCCGAATGGAAAACGTAGACATGGTCACCTGGGATATGGAGAAGGCTGAGGTGCTCAGTGACTTTTGTGCCTTGGTCTTCACTGGCAAGTACTCTAGCCACACTGTCCAAGTCGCAGAAAAAGGCAGGGATTGGGAGAATGTGGAACTACCCACTGTAGGGGAAGACCAGCCTCAAGACCATCTAAGAAACCTGAAGGTGCACAAGTCCATGGGCCCTGCTGAGACTCATATGTGGGTCCTAAGGGAACTGGCTGATTAAGTTGCTAAGCTACTGGCCATTGTCAAGTTCACACTGACTGGAAAAGGGGAAACATAGCCCCCATTTTTAAAAAGGGAAAAAAGGAAGACCCAGGAAACTACAGGCCAGTCAGTGTCACCTCTGTGCCTGGCGAGGTCATGGAGCAGATCCTCCTGGAAACTATGTGAAGGCACATGGAAAATAAGGCGGTGATTGGTGACAACCAACATGGCTTCACTAAGGGCAAATCATGCCTGACAAATTCGGTGTCCTTCTACGAGGGGTTTTCAGCATTGGTGGACAAGGGAAGAACAACTGACATCATCTACCTGGACTTGTGCAAAGCATCTGACTTTGTCCCACATGACATCCTTGTTTCTAAACTGGGGAGACATGGATTTGATGGATGGGCCACTTTGGTGGATAAGGAATTGGCTGGATGGCCAGACTCACAGAGTTGCAGTCAATGGCTCCATGTCCAAGTGGCAACCAGTGACAAGTGGCGTTCCTCAGGGGTCAATACTGGGACAGGTGTTGTTGACCATCTTTGTCAGTGACATGGACAGTGGGACTGAGTACACCCTCAGCAAGTTTGATGACAACACCAAGCTTTGTGGCAGCGTTGACTCGCTGGAGGGAAGAGATGCCATCCAGAGGAACCTGGACAGGCTTGAGAAGTGGGCCCGTGCAAACCTCATGAAGTTCAACAAGGCCAAGGTCAAGGTCCTGCACCTGGGTCAGGCAATCCCAAGCACAAATACAGGCTGAGCAGACAATGGATTGAGAGTGGCCCATTGAAAGAAGGACTTGGGAGTGTTGGTTGATGAGAAGATCAACATGAGATGGTAATGAGTGCTTGCATCCCAGAAAGCCAATGGCATCCTGGGGTGCATCAAAAGAATCATGGCTAGCAGGTCGATCCCCTCTACTCCGCTCTTGTGAGACCCTACCTGGAATACTGCATCCAGTTCACGACATAAGGACACAGACCTGCTGGAGCAAGTCCAGAGGAGGCCCTCAAAGATGATCAGAGGGCTGGAGAATGTCCTCTATGAAGACAAGCTGAGAGAGTTTGGGTTGTTCAGCCTGGAGAAGAGGAAGCTCTGGGGAGACCTTATAGCAGCCTTCCAGTATCTGAAGGGAGCCTACAGGAAAAATGGGGAGGGACATTTTATAAGATCCTGTAGTAACAGGACATGGGGTAGTGGTTAAACTGGAATAGGGTAAATTTAGATTAGGTATAAGGAAGAAATTATTTACTCTGAGGGTGGGTAAGGCACTGGAACAGGCTGCCCAGAGAAGTTGTGGATGCCCCATCCCTGGTAGTGTTCAAGGCCAGGTTGGATGGGGCTTTGAACAACCTGGTCTAGTGGAAGGTGTCCCTGCCCATGGCAGCGGGGTGGAACTAGATGATCCTTAAGGTCCCTTCCAACTTTAACCATTCTATGATTCTATGAATTGCAGAATGGCATTGGATTTCTTTTTTGGGAAGTTTGTGTATACTTTTCCTCAAAGAAAAATATTAAATGTTACTTCTGAAAATCATGCCTACTTCAGTGAAAATAACTCCATCAAGGTGTATTCAATTACCCATATATATCTGTGTATCTAAATACAGCATCCGCCTGTATTCTTTCTGCTAATATTTATAGGGAAGGGACCTGTAGAAATATATGTGAAGAACTGATTTACCTCCCCTGTAGTGTTTGTGTGTTTAATATTCCCAACACGGCTCTATTTTTACACTTTTCAAAGATGCCATCAGAAAGCAGTATAAAATAAGCAAAGAGAAACAGCAAAATTTGGTATTGAGGGCTCTGGGCTGAGGTTTCGGTTCCCAGTCTCAGCTTTGATGCTGGCTGGGGTGAGAGGTTGCTGCTTTCTGCCACTCTATTCCTCTGTTGCTGTTTGAGTCTGTATTATCTTGTTTCCTTTCTAGTACAGGGGATATTTATTTTGGGGCATTGAAATTTTTGACCACCCTTCTAGTTGTTTCCTGAACGTAGCATTGCCGTATAATAAAAAAGTGAGGAATCACAGCTAAAGAGATCAAGGTAGGCTTTAGATTGTCCTATTTTCCCACAGGAAACTTATATATTTCGACCTGATATAGGCGTCCGATTCTTTCATGATATCTGGATATTCTAGGCTGTGTAAGGAAGTCACAAAGCTTTATAAAGTGAAAAATATGATATAATGCTCAGTTTATTTAATATATTCTATTTTCTTTGTTCCCTTTGGTAATTACATTTCAAACACTGCAACTGCCTCTCCGTAGGCAAAATCCACCTCCTCTCCCACCCCTGCCACCCCTTGGATAGCTGTCATCGATTATAACTGAAGATCGTCAGTTCTTGATTTGTGAGTGCAAATAATATTTGTGTTGGAAGTGTCTTTCCAAAGTTTGAATTCAAGACTTCTGACTAATGGTTCACAGTATGTACAGAAAAGCTTCATGTATTCAAGGAAGTTTGACTGCTGTTGTATTAGAAGATAATTCTTAGAATGATCTAATTATCAGATCACACAAACCGCCTGTTTAATCTATCTGTCTCTTTCTTAGTGATAGGATATTTTTCCTTTTCATTTAAAATTGAAAAAAAACCCAATAAGAGGTAAATTAAATAGCAAAAAAAGGAAATTAGACTTAAATCACAGCATTGGAAAGTTCATTAAAAATTTTTTTCTTGCAACAACTTTCAAACAAATAAAATATAATAAAGTTAAATTTTGAAAGTGTTTCTTTAATTGCATAGATATTCTATTGTTACACTGCAGCAGCATGCAAAAGGTAAAACGCGTACCACTGGAAAATGACATGTCCTCTCTGTACTCTTCCAGCATTTCAATTATTGTTTTGTTTGTAAGTTAGGTTAGATAAGAAGGCCCCATTTTATTTTCATAAGCTGCAGTGTTTTGTTGTGCCTTTTCCTGATTGTCTTTTTTGATTAATTGCTTCTCTTCTTCTCCACTGTGAACCCACATTTAAATATCCTTAGTCCAGATGCACATAAATCACTGCAAGTCCTGGACCAGGACAGGAACACTTAAATTTTCAATTAGCTTCCACATTTAACAGCTGCTGTTAGTAGTGTCTACAACAACTTGTCATGCCAAATATAACACAATTTGTGACCTCAGAGTTATGGGTAGGCAGTGGAAGGCACCACACAAAAATAAGTAAATATAAATGTCTCTGTGTTTTGCACATTGGTGGGACAAAAATATGATCAGATTTTGTTGCAGACAAGCGTTTTCTTTCATACTTTGTTCCTAATGACTACTGCACAGGGCATTAAGTAATTTTATATTGTCTACTTATAAAAGTGTATTTTGTGTGCTGTTGATGATTTACTCTTATTGTACTCTTCAGCATTGTTCAAACAGATGTTTCGAACTTTGTATGCAAACCATTTTTCAATTTTTAATCAGATGTAATAAAATAAAGTAGTGGAAAACACTAAGTACACGTATGAGACCAGAGGTAGGAATCTTAACAACAAATCAAAAGTAATGGGATACAAACAAAATTTGAAGTACGTTTTAGTGACATTTGATTGCACAGTCTCAATGTTGACACCGACCATGATATTTTTAAGGTCTAACAGCAGCATCATTTAACATGTGCTCTCCCCCACCTTTTTTTGACATTAGTTGCATCTGCTTGATCCGTCATCTCTGGAAAGAATGACACAGCCTTTTCTTCTTAGACTGACGAACCTGTAAGTTATGATATTGTCAGAGTCATGGCCAGCAGAATTTACCACTTTGTTTTGCAGACTGTGAAGTGCCTTCACTGAGCAGCTGCACAGAGCCAGACCCAAGTGAGGACTTTGCAGAACTGCATGAGTACCTGAATCTCTGGGGCCACTGACTCAGTCAGCCAAATAGTCAGATCAATTATGTGCCACAGTGCTTGTAATGAGATTTTCAATGGTATCAGCTAAATATTAACCCTTGATGGCCAGTTCTGGGTTGGGTTTTTTTATATGTGAGTAATTACAACATTGTCTTTCCAATTCTTCAGTCTCTGTTCCACTTTGGACTATAATATAAATGTAGTGTAATTATTGAATAGGCCTTGCTCGTATTGGAAAAATACATTTTAATTTTTATACTCACCTTTTATCTGGTTGCTAAGCTAAGAGATTTTTTTAGCCCATTCTTTGATTCAGTTTTCTTTCCAAATGCTCCCAGCTACTGCTGTGGTTTTCAATACCAGGGATTTCATAAAATCCTTCTAGTCTATATGCCTACAAAAATAACTAAGAAAAATAAATTTCGGTCCACAGGTCTTAGTTAGCCATGTAGGAGTCTACACAACCATTTGAAAAATGTCAAGTGGGCATTACATTCAGGAAGGTTGCAAACCACTGACTCACTTCATCCCAGCACTACTTCTGTTGTTTTCTGACTCCATAGTATTACAAGGGCAATGGGAAGATTGCAAATATATGTGTAAAAGAATCTTACATCCAAGCACCTACAGCAAGCATTGGTTTCCACAGGAGTGATGATAGTGCCATATGAGTCCTAGTCTCTCTACATACCAGTAGATGTAGATCTGTATCAGATCTTTAACTGAAAGGACAAAATTTACCAAATCCAATTTAGATGCAGAAATGTGACAAAAGCAGCCATTTGTACGGAAATTAAACATTTGAGCTTTTGATTACAAATCACAGCACTGTTCAAGCTTTACGTCTGAAGACTGGGAAAAATTTGACCTGTGTCCATCTATGTTAATTTCTAGTAGTCTTGGGCAGTTTTCTCTGAATAAGGGTCATGAGTAAGGGAAGCACAGAACATTCTAGCCTGGAATATGCATATTTACTAAGTTAATAATTTCAATTGCAACATAGTGTTTCTCATTTTAATTTGCAGAAATACACAATTGATGTAAGTTTTAAAAGAGTTTTTGCACTGGTTTGTATTTTGTAAAGTATGAAGTAGGGAGGAAGAAAGCTATTTTAAGGATGCACAAGTAGAATATTTTAAAAACACCGATTTAAGGTCTAAGTAGAAAATTACACGTTTGCCCTGGAAAATTTTCAAAATCTATGCTCATTATCCAGGGACTGTAATGAGTGCGGATATATCCACTTCCTAATGAGTATACAAATATTTGAATTCAGAATGGAGCCATGTAGAAGTTATTCAAGTTTGATTCCTGGTAATAAGTATCTGAAGTCTGGCAAAATGACTCAGGATGGAGACGAAACTCTTAATGGTGACAAAGGTCAAGACATGGTGACTGTGTGTCAAAGTCCTTTAAGATTTGGTAGATTTCCAGCCCAATATGGTAGTTGCCTTGCATTTGTATTCAGAGTTGCTAAGGCACAAAATTGGATCCTGCATGGTGGTGGCCAGCTGGAGATATTTACATCAGCATGACATCTTAGCAAAGTGCATTTCTATTACTTCCGCCTAGTTCAAGAATGGAAAATTCTAAGATGCCAAAGATAAACAAACAGAAGTAGAGGACTGCAGGCTTGTCTCCAGTCCTCAGCAGTGACATTCTTTGTTTCTTTCCTGTAAGCAGAAAGCTTTGCTCTTAGCCCTTATTTTCATGGAGTATCATACTAATGGTTGCAATAAGTAGTTTAAATCAGGGGATCATAGACTCATAGAATGGCTTGGGCCGGAAGGGACGTTAAGGATCATCCAGTTCCAACTCCCTTGCCATGGTCAGGGGCACCTTCCACTAGACCAGGTTGTTCAAAGCCCCATCCAACCTGGCCTTGAACACTACCAGGGATGGGGCATCCACAACTTCTCTGGGCAGCCTGTTCCAGTGCCTTACCACCCTCAGAGTAAATAATTTCTTCCTTATACCTAATCTAAATTTACCCTATTCCAGTTTAACCACTACCCCATGTCCTGTTACTACAGGATCTTATAAAATGTCCCTCCCCATTTTTCCTGTAGGCCCCCTTCAGATACTGGAAGGCTGCTATAAGGTCTCCCCAGAGCTTCCTCTTCTCCAGGCTGAACAACCCAAACTCTCTCAGCTTGTCTTCATAGAGGACATTCTCCAGCCCTCTGATCATCTTCATGGCCCTCCTCTAGATTTGCTCCAACAGGTGCTGACTAATCTAGGGAAGTGTCTCAAAGATCTGTGTGATGATTCCACATCAGCTGACCATCTCTGCAGGGCCAAATTTTATTATCGGAGAACAACCATAGTTCTCTTGAGGAATCAGGTGCAGGTACGTCATGAAACCATGTAGAGGGTTTTATACAAAACTGATGTTTATCCTTTTGCTCTCCCCCTATGGGATAGTGGCTCTGCATTTCATGTCAATGTATTTCTTTATGGATTGGAGCAGTCTACTCCCAAACTCTTCATATTTTAGCTCTGATTTGTCTCTTATTTACATGCCTCTTCAGTGTTACTGAGATCTTCCAGCACTGAGTTAAGACTTAACCTGTGTAAGTATTACTGTTCCTGTTTTATAGATAGGAATGCAGCAGATAAATACACAGAAAAGCACAATAAAACACTGCAGATTGCCAATAACTCCCCAGGTAATTGGATGATGTTAGGGAGAGTGGTGGCATGGAGACTAACTAAAGCGAATAAACAAACATGTACACCTCTGTGTAAGATAAATAATTTAAGAGAAGAGGAATCTCCATCTCCTGTCACCTGGTTTGCTGTCAGCTGACTCTTATGGCTGCCGTTCAAACCAGAACATTTCCTGCAAAGTACACTTACCCAAGACCTTTTTTCTTTTTTTCTTTTTAACATGCTTTTTGTATATAAAGGTAATCATTAAAATTTATTTGTTTCAGCACAGTTTTACCTGAGTAAAATGGTAATTTGTCGAGCTCTGTGAAGTGTACAGGAATCCTCTTGTTACCATACCTTTCTCTGCATATAGTAAGTGCCAAAGAGGCCAAAACAATTCTGAAAATGCCAGAAGCTGCCTCCTGCAAAAGCTATTCTACTCGTCTGCCAGTGTTTGTTATAACTATGGTGCCTTTGGAATAGTCCACTGAAGTAGAGAATATGGGGCAAATATGTAGAAAATTTGTAATGGTCCATTTAGTTTGCAAGTCCTTTCTCTCTGATTCTGTATAGCTTCTTTTCTGCTCTGTAAGACTTCATAAAATGTGAACTGCTAATGGGTCATTTAGCCTTATTCATGTCTCTGTTTTATGTAGTTGGCCCAGTATCCTTCCCAGTGAAGAAAAGTGAAGTGCAAGAGCAGCTTCCTTTGTTGAAGTTAAGATACAGACATGCCACTTCCATTAGGGTCCATACTGACAACAGCCTACGAAAGGCAAGTGAGATCCTGATTTCCTAATCATAAATAGACCACTGATGAAGCATCCTTTGCCACCTCTAGCATCTGCCAAGATCAGACAGATGACATGACCAGGCTGTTGGGTACCTGCAGTTCTCTTATTATGAATTGCTGCATTAATTCTCTTATATGATTACATCTGTTCATCTCTTCTGCCATTTTGAAGATTAACTTCCTGCCTGTATTGCTACTATGAGTCACAGCATCTTGATACAACTGTACTTCAGGGCCAAATGAAAGTCAGATTTCAGACAGACCATAGCAATCCACACATGCAATGACTTACAACCTTTCCTTGTCTTTCACCCCCCAGTATTGTTTGTTATTCAGATTCAAAACTACTTTTTAAGGTTTTTCTATCGGCCTGTCACAGATACATTAGCATTTCCATAGCAAGGAAACAAACCTAACAGTTCTGTATTCTGTGCAGGGTCTATGTAAGGTTAAGTGAAAAGCTGACATTTCATTACTATATCTTGAATTTTGGGCACATATGATACCATATCATTGTCTGAAGTATGGCAATACACTAACTTCCTTCTCAATGAAAAGTAGAACTGGATAGTACTACAGCAGATATTTGAAACATTTAAAAAGTGAATTATTGATGTCACTGTTCAGAGGTACCAAGCTGGAGACCTCACCCAGACTGCAGTGCCATGCACTGGGTTGACGAATTGTGTCTGATGGTATTAGAGAGCAAATTATTTTCTATGCAAGGTCAGCCCTGCCTGCAGCTCTCCTGGGGCTTGTCTGAATGGCAGATGATATTACCGGAGTGATCGGAGACCTGATTATCTCAGGTCTTCAGGTGAAGATCAATGCCAGCACGGGGAAGAGATGAGTGTTAGCGGTTGACAACCTCCTCCCTTGCGGGAGAGGAAATGCGTCTTTAGGAAATACCTTGTTCCTTTTAATCACAGTTTTAAGTATCAGCGGACCAAGTCTGAATTTAATGTATTTGTAAAATAGATCAGTTTAACACTATTACTTTCTTCTTTAATTGAACTGTTGATCCTTATGGCACCCAGGGACTAATAGCGTCAGCTAGAGAGCCAGGCAGATGCAGATGACAGTTAGAGTCCTCTACAGGCACCTTTGTTAAGGAACCTCCACCATGGCCTGCCACACTTCAGCTATTTTATTTCCAGATTCCTTCTGCAGAAATTACCAGCAGCTGACCTGCTGACCCAGTGGGTTTTTAGAGTATCTAACTACCTATATAGACAAAATATCACTGCCTTTCCCATGTGATATTAATAATCTAATCACAGGAAGGACAAGTGTTCTACTTTCTGTTGGTGGAATTTCACATGAATACAATTACAGAATAATTCTGAAAATGTTATTTCTGCATTTGTTAGAAACCACATATTTCACTCAGTCTTCTAAAAATGTCTGACTGAGCTTCATCAGCTATATAACTTACCTGAATGATTTTATTTTCAGTTTCAGAGATGTTCTAACATTATTCTAATCAGTGCAACTAACATACATAGACTCAAATACTAGATGTCACTCACAGTTAAAATTTGTAATGCCAGGACAGACTAAATGTAAGTGCAATAATAATTTATTTCAGTGCTGTCAGCTGCAAAATATTTCCAGTCCGCCCTTATAAGTTTGATTTAGCTTAGATTTGGGGAATACTGCACAAAACATAAACATTTAATAGTGGAAGTCTTTTTAAAAGGCTTTAAACTTACTTGTCTTACGTGCAGCAACAGTGCCCCCACGTGGCAATTTAGGGATATTACGCATCTCTGTTCCTGCAAATTTTTCAAATTTAAAACATTAAAAATTGAGTCCAGAAAGCTGAGTTCTGACCAAAGATTGTGTGGTAAAACAGAAATAAGAAAAGTTATAAAATCACAGAAGGATTCTGCAGAAGAATCTATAGAGTCTATGAATTCTTATAAATTCCATGGCTATCTTTTTCCTCTGCTGCTAATTTTAGGAATATTCTTGCACCTACTCCCTCCTTTGATCTACCAAAAGACATAAGTTTATGCAAACTTGGCCGTTGACAATTTCTGACACTGCTGTGAATCTAGTTCCTCTGATTCCTACTGAACGACTAGCAAAAATTGGTGTCAAGAATGGTCTGTCTTTAGCTAACCATGCCTTAAAAGCACTATGTTTGCTTAGGCTTTCTTTGCCCACATTAGTCTCGTAGAAAGGTATTTCACAACTGTATTCCGCTGATGTTTAAAAACCTTCCCCTTGCCAGCCAGTATTTATACAGAGCCCGTAGGCAACAATATTTTTCATTGCCCACACTGCACTTCAGTGTAATCCTTATGGGTTTGTAGAGAGCTATCACATTCCCTTTCAGCCATCATTTTGGAAAGTTAAGCAAATCGTCCCCATTAGTTTGCTCACTAGTAACATAGAGACTATAAAAGATGATCCTTGTACTTGAAGATATGCGCTGTTTACCAGGTAATATACATTTATAAAATTCAGCATAACATGGACAGGTTTTCCTCCATATTTATTCAGAAAGTCTATGAC